>NW_011494918.1:1362851-1402506 GCF_000754665.1 Bison bison bison | reverse complement strand
CAGCCTTCTTCACAGTCCAACTCTCACATCCATACATGACCACAGGAAAAACCATAGCCTTGACTAGACGAACCTTTGCTGGCAAAGTAATGCCTCTGCTTTTGAATATGCTATCTAGGTTGGTCATAACTTTCCTTCCAAGGAGTAAGCGTCTTTAAATTTCATGGCTGCAGTCACCATCTGTAGTGATTTTGAAGCCCAGAAAAATAAAATCTGACACTGTTTCCTCATCTATTTCCCATGAAGTGGTGGGACCGGATGCTATGATCTTCATTTTCTGAACGTTGAGCTTTAAGCCAACTTATGAACAGTATGAAAAGGCAAAATGATAGGATACTGAAAGAGAAACTCCCCAGGTCAGTAGGTACCCAATATGCTACTGGAGATCAGTGGAGAAATAACTCCAGAAAGAATGAAGGGATGGAGCCAAAGCAAAAAGAATACCCAGCTCTGGATGTGGCTGGTGATAGAAGCAAGGTCCGATGCTGTAAAGAGCAATATTGCATAGGAACCTGGAATGCCAGGTCCATGAATCAAGGCAAATTGGAAGTGGTCAAACAAGAGATGGCAAGAGTGAATGTCGACATTCTAAGAATCAGCGAACTGAAATGGACTGGAATGCGTGAATTTAACTCAGATGACCATTATATCTACTACTGCGGGCAGGAATCCCTCAGAAAAGATGGAGTGGCCATCAGGGTCAACAAAAGAGTCCGAAATGCAGTACTTGGATGCAATCTCAAAAATGACAGTATGATCTCTGTTCATTTCCAAGGTAAACCATTCAGTATCACAGTAATCCAAGTCTATGCCCCAACCAGTAACGCTGAAGAAGCTGAAGTTGAACGGTTCTATGAAAACCTTCAGACTAAAGTATGCATTAAAAGATTACTCCATACAGCAGGCTTTGGAATTTAATTGTGTTTCAATTACATTGTAGGAATAGATCTGCAAACTGGACATGGGCATTTTCACATAAATCCTCCTCATTCTAGCTAAATCTTCCCATTTCAGCCATTTTCTCTCCACTCTTATCTTGCCATGAGCCATGCAATGAAACATGAGTCCAATATGGGGGCTATTTTTCATCAGGGATTCTATAAAAGAGGTGGAAAGACCACATTGCCTTTTTGAGCAGTTCTCTTAAGCCGAGGGAAAATTTTTGGGCCTCTGGTAAACATTGTTTCTTTGGCACTTTTCATACCCAAAGGAAAATGGATGACTTGGAGGCTCTCCATTTTCCAAAGACTGGAAATGTTCTTCTTTTTAGTATTGTTAAATGTGCATTTGAAGAACCTGAGGAATTCATGCCTTTGAAGAAACAGCCCTTGACCCAAATCCAGGCTTGCAAAGTTGTGCACTCTGCCCACCTTTATTCCCTTTGTGTGTCATCTCTCAGTGGACTTTTTGGAGCCAAGGTGAGGGCACTCTTTTTGAGCACTTGCCAAGCCTCCCTTCAAGAAAATTGTATCAGTGGAAAATCTGTCAGTAGCACAAGAAAGGTGACTTCCGGAGAGAATCCAATACAGTTCACAGGCTGGCTTAGGATGGAGCCTCATGGAGTTCCACAGAACAAGCAGCACCTTGCTTTTTCCAGCGACCCCGGAGGCATTATATTTTTCTCTGAACTAATCTCAGGGTCTCACACTCTATAGTCCTAAACTTTAAAGCCATGAGTATCCAAGCAGTTGGTCACCATTCTGCCTAAGTCTCATAACCGCGACTTCCAGTATCCTTGCCCATTAATAGTCAGTCGTAACTCTTGTGATCTCATCTCATCATCTTATTTTATGAGAGCAGAGTGGAATACATATGGAACTCAGATGTTCATTCATGTTAATACTTATTGGCCATGTTTCTCCCAAATTTATAAGACATCACTCTAGTTCTGCCCCCACTGAAAAAATCTCACACTCAGATGGAGAAGGCTGACATTTAAAAAATGACAAAACAATGTGGTGAGTGCAAATGGAGGTAGGTACTATTATGCAGCATCCAGAAACAAATCAGTCAACTGCCTGTGTACAAAAGTGGAGGGAGAATAGAGTTGGGGGAGGCAGAGAGTGTGTGCTGGTTAGAGAAAACCATTAGGAAAGTCAGAGTAAGAGTTGAATTTTGAAGGTTAAAAAAGAACTTGTCAGGAAGGAAAGAGCATTCCAGTTAGAGGAAACAGCATGTGCAAAGAAGTTGAAATAGCATTGCAGATGTTCAGGAAACCACAAAAAGCACAGCAGAGCTAGAGGGTAGGGTTTGGCGTAGGATTGGATAGGGTAGTAGGAGACCATCTGCCCAGAAATGCAAAGGGAGGCAGTAACCATACTGAGAAGGAATGTGTTGCTGTGGTAAGAAGATTTAAATATATCCAGGATCTTATGGGTCTGCTAAGCAGGAGAAAGAGAGAAATTTTGAAAGAAGAACTGAGCTGAAACATTTAAGTGCTGTAACAAGTTTCCTCTGAATCAGTGGTTTTCAAGGACTAGTCCCCTAGATCAGCTAAATTAATATCATTTGAAAACTTTATTTTTATTGGAGTATAATTGCTTTGCAATGTTGTGTTAGTTTCTGCTGTACAACAAAGTGAAATAGCTAGATGTATGCATGTATCTCTCCCTCTTGGGCCTCCTTCCCACCCCCACCCCAATCCCACTCCTCTCCGTCATCACAGACCACTGAGCTGAGCTCCCTGTGCTAGGCAGCAGCTCCCACCATCTCACACATGGTAGTGTATGTGTTAGTCCTGATCTCCCAGTTCATCCCACCCCACTTCCCCGCCATGTCCACAAGTCCATTCTTTACATATGTGTCTCTATTGCTGCCCTACAAATAGGTTTTTCTGTACCATTTTTTTAAGATTCCACATATATATTTTAATATACAATATTAATTTTTCTCTTTCTGGCTTATTTCACTCTGTATAACAGGCTCTAGGTCCATTCATGGCTCTACAAATGGCTCAATTTTGTTTCTTTTTATGGTTGAGTAATATTCCATTGTATATATGTATCACATCTTCCTACCACACATATGTACCACACATTCATCTGTCGATGAACATTTAAGTTGCTTCCATGTCCTGACTATTATAAATATTGTGGCAGTGAACATTAGGGTACATGTGTCTTTTTGAATTATGGTTTTTATTTATTCATTTTGTTACTTTTAAATTTTATTTTTAATTGGAGGATAATTGCTTTACAATGTTCTGTTCATTTCTGCTGTATAGCAACAGGAACCAGCTCCCACCCCATCCACCCCCATCCTACCCCTCTAGGTTGTCACAGAGCCCCGAGATGAACTATGGTTTTTAGAAAGGCAAATTTTCATGCCCCACACCAAACTTGCTGAATCAGAAACTCTGGGGTTGGCATATTCTCTAGGGGATTCCAATATGCAGTCAAGTCTGAGAACCACTGGTCCAAATCAGTCATTTCTTCTTAAAGTTTGGATGCAACAAGCAGATAAATAAGGCAATTAGAGAGATCAAGCAGAACACAAACCTTATTCTATTTGCCCAGTAAGGGACTGAGTTATAGAATTTCTTCCTTAAGTGATTTAAGAATCAGGCAAAAGGATTTCATGAAGAAAGAGTTAAACGAATGATGTGTACAGTTTAGACAGAAAAAGAAGGGGAGTATTTAATAGATAAATCAACAAGTCAGTAGGGAAATAAATGTTCAAAAAAACAAAAATATTAACACTTAAAAAAAAAACCACCTCTATGGAGCCCCTGTCATGAGCAACGTGCTCTCCCAGGTGCAAGAGACGCAGACAATGAAACCTGCCTTGAAGGAAATAAGCCAGTGAATGGTTACTTATACTCTTGGGATTCTCTGTTGCTAAGACTTATCCAGGTACAGTGGAAAATTTCTGGTGATTGCCCTCATCTTTCTTTAAAATAAAATAGCACAGATTTAGGCCATGGAATCTCTGGGTGCTTGTTCTTTCACCAGGAAATGGAGAGCGTGCGGGGGGGAACTGGTGAAGGAGCTGTGGGCCATTCTCCATGTGAGAGTCCTTGCACGTGTGGGTTGCTGGGTGGGCACCAGCTGCTGCAAAGAAAATCATTATTTTACAGAAATGGAAACCTATTTCCTCCAGGGCTTAACCAAGACAAAAGCAGTCTAAATCCCATTAAAATACATTTGATCAAGTCTCCCCTCTGTGTTCTCTGATCACGGGGAAGGCAGATTATCTCAGTCCCTTGCCATCACCTCTTGCTGGATCCATGCCAGTTCTTCTTCTGTGTTTATATTCAGCCATGGGGAAAGTTTTTTCTCAAAAAATCGGGAGTTGCCTGTTACTTGGTGATCTTGGTGAGAAGATGAGAGCTGGAGTTGAAATTGGTGAAGGAAAAAATATTGCAGGGGTTAAATCCTGTGGCCATAGGAGGTGGTTATGAAAGTAACTATACAGGAAGCTGTCCCCGTAATCCAACAGGTGATTCATGTTCTCCTGTTTTTTGTTTTTTTGCAAGGCATTCTGTAAGATAACTGACCTCTATAAATCCTTCTCTTTTTTCAAGTTCTTATAGCACTTACTAAGGCATTGTGGACATGCTGTGATGAATATAAAGTTCAAATAAAAGAGAAAGAACCTTGCCTCTATAAAGATTACCACGGAATACAGTGAAGGTACTTATAAATATGCTATGCATAAACTGAGGCCAGATGCAGTAAATACTTAAGCAGAAGTTTAAAAGCAATGTTATTGGGGCAAAAAGAAATACATGCCTTGTAATACTGGGAAAATTTAAGGAAGACATCCTGGAAGAGGTGGCATTTGAGCTGGTTTTCAAAAGGAGAGATGGCGAAATAAAAATGGAGCATAAGAAAAAGGAAGAAAGAATTCGAAGGGAATGAAAGTTACAAAGTTGTAAAATCGACAGAAATCTATAGAAAGTAAGTAGACAGATAGGATGACGCAGTGGGTGGAAGGATGGAAGGGCAGATAGACTCAGATTTAGGTCAATCTTGGAAGCTATGGGTTTGTACTAAACAGAGCAAGTGTTTGTACTACACTTACAATTTGCTCAAGAGAATATAAATTCATTTTGTATGTTTTTTTACACTGATGTCAATAGATTGGACTCTAGAACAGTACTACTTGGTTCTGCAGAAGTCCATGTAGTCTTATGTACCCCATTCCAGCTCCAGTGTATCATTTATCTCTGTAATAACTGCTAGCTGTTCTCCCCTTCAAAAAGCTAAGGGGGAAGAAAGCTTAGGCATGGGGGCTTCTGTTTATCATTTTCATTTTCTACTTGCTATAGGAAGAATACTCCCTTTGGCTCACTAATTCACTTCAGAGAAATAGATTGGTCCCCAGCTGTTTGAAAACAAGGGTGTGATTCCTAGAAATGTAACCATTAAAACAAAATTTTATTATATGGAGTTTGGGCAGCATCCGGCCTTCCTTCTCATTTCTGCGAGCTGAGTCTCCAAGCTCTGGGATTCACAGTCTCCATGTGATGCTCCTTGCACGTGTTCACAGTCTGGTTGCTAAGCCACAGGGAGAGCACAGCCTAATGCTGTTTTCAAAAGATCAATTATTGTTTATCCAGCCTCATATCTCTGCCTTTCTAAAATATAATACAAACAAATCCTGGTCTACTGGGATCTGTAGGAGGGCCAGTTGGTCCTGACTGCCAAACTCTAGGACAGCTGAGAGTAACTAGATGGCAGACCAAGGGGTGGTTTGAACTTACTAGAAAATTTACACTGTGTCTGGACCTAAGTCTAAAAAGATTTGAGGGGAAACCTATGAAACAGGGTGGATATAATAAAATATAAATGGAAGTGGAAATCCTTAGAGATGCTAAAATCGGGAAATACATTACATTATTTTGCTTTAAAAAATATATCACTGCTTGGTGGTGGTGGTGGTTATGGTGATTGTAGTGTATGCTTGTGTGTGGCAAATGTCAAAGAGTGGCTATATGGGAACTGGGCTTGGAAATGCCAAGAGTTAATGTAAAAGATTTCAGGAATTTCTTGAGGAGCAGTATATATCTGGAGAACCTGGATCAATAAGTTGAGGTTCTGGGAAGCTCCTAACACAGTATTTTTCAAAGTCAGCTGAACATTAGGTGTCTGGGAAGGTTTCATGAAGCTTTATGGTCAACTGTACCCTAAAGAGGCAAGTGTAAATTGGTACAACTTCTTTTGAAAAACTTTTGGCAGTATCTATTGGAGACGTGGATTCAATTGCTGGGTCAGGAAGATGCCCTGGGGAAGGAAATGGAAACCTACTCCAATATTCTTGCCTGGAAAATCCCATGGACAGAGGAGCCTGGTGGGCTGCATTCCATTGAGTCTCAAAGAGTTGAACACAACTGAGCATGTATGCACACACTGGAGCTATACATACAACTTCTTTATGAATCAGCAGTTCCATTCCTAGGTAAGTACTCGATAGAAATGCACACCTCTACTTACCAAGATGTATAGGAATGTTCATAGCAGCATTATTGTAATAGGTCAAAACTGAAATCTAATCAGATACCATTGCCATAATACTAAACAGCAATGAGAATGATTTAAAACAATGTACATGGATATTGGTGACTCCTGCAAATGTAATGCTGAGCCGAAGATGCCAGACACACATAGAACTACATACTATATGATTCCTACTTATATAAAATTTGAAACCTATGCTATCAGAACTTTGTAGGAAAAGAATAGTGCTTTTCCTAGGAAGGTGTTCTAGCTGGAAGGAGGAACTTAAGGAGCTTCTTTTGTTGCTCAGGCACTAAGTCGAGTCTGACTCTTTGCAACCTCATGAACTCTTTGCAACCCCAGCACATCAGGCTTCCCTGAAGGGAAAGGAAAAGAGCTTCTAAGATGCTAGTAATACACAGATTTTTGGTTCAGGAACAGATTACACAGATGTGTTCATTTAATGGAAATTCATTGAACTGTGCACTTATGATTTGTTCATTCTCAATGTATGGTACTGGAATTTAAAGTTAAAAATAATCCCCAATTGCATGGTATTGGTAAAAGAATAGACAAAAATCCCAATGGGACAGAATAGAGAGCCCAGATAGAGACCCACACGGGTATATAATTAACAAACTTCCAACAAGTGAGCAAAAACAATTCCATGGAGAAAGGATAATCTTTTTAACAAATGTTGCTGGAACAAATGAAAATCTACAGGTAAAAATAAATGAATGAATTTACACAAACCTTATGCCATTCACAAAAATTAACTCTAATTCATAGTTTTTCATTTTCATATAAAGTGCAAAACTCTAAAATTTTTAGCAGATAGCATAGGGAAAAAATATAAGTCTCTTTGGGATTGGTTATAAAATTTTAGATTCAACACCAAAAGCATGATTCTTGAAAGACAGAAAAGGTTAAGTAGGGCTTTATTTAAATTATTTTGTTTTGTGAAACACACTGTTAAGAAAATGAAAACAAAAGCAATACATCGAGATAAAATATTTGCAAAACAGATATCTGATAAAGGACTTGCATCTAAAATATATAATGGACTCTTAAAACTCAACAATAAGAAAGCCAAAACCCTATGGATAAAAGATCTGAACAGATATCTCACCTAAGAACATGCAGATAACAAGCAATCATATGAAAAGATGTTCAACACAAGTTTTCATCTGTTGTTGTTCAGTCACTCAGTCATGTCTGACTCTTTGCAACCCAACGAACTACAGCACACCAGGCCTCCCTGTCCTTCACCATATTCCGGAGCCTGCTCAAACTCATGTCCATTGAGTCTGTGATGTCATCCAACCATCTCATCCTCTGTCATCCCTTTCTCCTCCTGCCTTCAATCTTTCCCAATATTAGGGTCTTTTCTCATGATTCAGCTCTTCACATCAGGTACCCAAAGTATTGGAGCTTCAGCATCAGTCCTTCCTATGAATATTCAGGGTTGATTTCCTTTAGGATTGACTGGTTTGATCTCCTTGCTGACCAAGGGACTCTCAAGAGTCTTTTCCAGCACCACAGTTCAAAAGCCTCAGTTCTTCAGCACTAAGCTTTCTTTATGGTCCAACTCTCACATCCATACATGACTATTGGAAAAACTACAGCTTTGACTATACTGGCCTTTGTTGGCAAAGTGATGTCTCTATTTTTGAATATGCTGCCTAAGTTTGTCACAGCTTTTCTCCCAAGAAGCAAACATCTTTTAATTTCATGGCTAAAGTCACCATCTACAGTGATTTTTGGAACACAAGAAAATAAAGTCTGTCACTGTTTCCACTTTTTCCCCCATCTATTTGCCTTGAAATGATGGGATCAGATGCCATGACCTTATTTTTTTATATAAATTTATTTATTTTAATTGGAGGCTACTTACTTTACAATATTGTATTGGTTTTGCCATACATCCACATGAATCTGCCACGGGTGTACACGTGTTCCCCATCCTGAACCCCCCTCCCACCTCCTTCCCCATCCCATCCCTCTGGGTAATCCCAGTGCACCAGCCCCAATCATCCTGTATCATGTATCGAATCTGGACTGGTGATTCATTTCACATATGATAATACACATGTTTCAATGCCATTCTCCCAAATCATCGCACCCTCGCCCTCTCCCACAGAGTCCAAAAGACTGTTCTTTACATTTGTGTCTTTTGCTGTCTTGCATACAGGGTTATCATTACCATCTTTCTAAATTCCATATGTATGCGTTAGTATACTGTATTGGTGTTTTTCTTTCTGGCTTACTTCACTCTGTATAATAGGCTCCAGTTTCATCCATCTCATTAGAACTGATTCAAATGTATTCTTTTTAATGGCTGAGTAATACTCCGTTGTGTGTATGTACCACAGCTTTCTTATCCATTCATCTGCTGATGGACATCTAGGTTGCTTCCATGTCCTGTCTATTGTAAACAGTGCTGTGATGAACATTGGGGTACATGTGTCTCTTTTAATTCTGGTTTCCTCGGTGTGTATGCCCAGCAGTGGGATTGCTGGGTCATATGGCAGTTCTATTTCATTTTTTAAGGAATAGCCACACTGTTCTCCATAGTGGCTGTATTTTTTGAATGTTGAGTTTTAAGCCAGCTTTTTTGCTCTCCTCTTTCACCTTCATCAAAAGGCCTTTAGGCTCTTCACTTTCTACCATTAGGTGGTGTCATCTACATATCTTAGGTTATTGATATTTCTCCCAGTGATCTTGATTCCAGCTGTAAGTCATCCAGCTCAGCATTTCACATGATGTACTCTGCATAGAACTTAAGTAAGCAAGGTGACAATATACAGCCTTGACATACTCCTTGTCCAGTTTTGAACCAGTCATTTATTCCTTGTCTGGTTCTAACTTTTGCTTCTTGACTTGCATACCGATTTCTCAGGAGGCAGGTAAGGTGGTCTGGTATTCCTGTCTCTTTATGAATTTTCCATTATTTGTGGCAATCCACACAGTCAAAGACTTTAGCATAGTCAATGAAGAAGAAGTAGATGTTTTCCTTGAATTTGCTTGCTTTTTTCTATGATCCAGTGAATGTTGATAACTTGATCTCTAGTTCCTCTGCCTTTTCTAAATCTAGCTTGTACATCATGTTATCAGTTCATGTACTGCTGAAGCCTAGCTTGAAGGATTTTGATCATTACCTTGCTAGCATGTGAAATGAGTGCAATTTTGCAGTAGTTCACACATTCTTTGGCATTGCCCTTCATTGGGATTGGAATGAAAAGTGACTTTTTCCAATTGTGTAGCTGCTGCTGAGTTTTCCAAATTTGCTGGCATATTGAGTGCAGCATTCAACAGCATCATCTTTTAGGATTTTAAATAGCTCAGCCAGAATTCCATCACCTCCACTAGCTTTGTTCATAGTAATGGTTCCTAAGGCCCACTTAACTTCACACTCCAAGACATCTAGCTCCAGGTGAGTGACCACACCATTGTGGTTATCTAGGTCATTAAGACCTTTTTTGTAGTTCTTCTGTGTATTCTTGCCACATATTCCTAATCTCTTCTACTTTTGTTAGGTTCTTACCATTTCTGTCCTTTATTTTGCCCATCTTTGCATGAAATGTTCTGTTTGTATTTCTAATTTTCTTGAAGAGATCTCTAGTCTTTCACATTCTATTACTTTCCTATATTTCTTTGCACCATTCACTTAAGGCTTTCTTATCAAACATAGATATATATGTTGGAGATAAAATTAGTAGAACTTGGTGTTCCTAAATGAACATGTCATTTACTGAGAGGGAAAGCATTAGAAGATAATTAATCTTGGGGGATATAAATAAACACAACTTTCATATAATTAATAATATTTACTTGAGGAACTTTAATCAAGAATGACTTTTATTTACAACTATTAAACAAACAATAGTGGGTACTAGCATACCACCAGCTTGAATAAAAGCTCAAGATTATTTTTCTCATTACTTTGTGAAAGTCATTCTAGAAAATTACTTTTTAATATGTATTTTGAGATCAGTTAATATAAATAGCTTAGACTAATTTAATCAATTGTTGAGTTTGTATGATGAGCTAGAGTCTTGTGTTATATAACTGATTCAACCAAATGATCCTATTCAAAGGACTCTATAAAAGATTGTAACATGACTGAAAAATACCATCATGAAGTTCCAGGGCAGTAAACCTCAAATATGATCATTAACACCAGATCTTTACAATGAATTGTTCTCAGCTGTTTCCATGACAGCCATTGAAACATTTATAAGAAAATGATTTAAGGTAGTTATGTCTCATAAATCATATCTATTATTTAAGAGGTTGGTAGAAAAATAGAAATGTGAAAAGCGCTAAAAGAGAAGAAATAAAGTTTCACAAATTGCATGCACTGCTGCTGCTAAGTCGCTTCAGTCGTGTCCGACCACTTTTCACGTGGTTTCCTTGGAAAAGCTATGTGACTTCTTTTTTTCCTTTTTTAGGGACTTTAAGAGATGTTATCTATTCAATAGAAATGGAATCATTCTTCCTAGTTTAAATCCTGCTAATAATACATGCTTTCCACTGACATATTTTCATAAATATTCAACTTTAAGATCTTCAAGTAAATTATGCATCTCCATTTTTAGAAAGTGAACACCCAAGAGAAGTTTCCATGCATAAAAATTAAAGAAGGGATAGATAAGTGGGTAGATTTCAGCACAATGTGGGTGGGGAAACTGCCTGGCAATTGAGTAGCAGGCAACTAGCTCTTAATGTTCTTTTAAAGAGGTTGGAAGTCATAATTGAAAACAATAAATACATATTTAGTTAAGGAGCATATTTATATATGCAACTTTCAGAATGTCTTACTCTGAAATTTTTGAAATCCAAGGTATTTTCAATAGCATAATAAAGCCACACCAGGATGAATTGAGTTTGGATAAAGAAGAAGCTTCCTAGCTCTTCTTTCTTGTCCTAAGTGTCTGGCAGCAGTCATGGTGAAATGTCACTCAGATCTGTTTTTGAGACAAGACCTGTTAAATAAAGGGCAGTCAGTTGACAGCTTATTGCTGCATTGCCTTCTGGATCCAATGAAGCACTGGAGCCACACACACTCTTCCTACACAGCACTAGCCAATGCCTAAATGCGGTGAAGGTTAAGGGTCTGCATTTCTGTGCATGTGGGAAACTTCTAATATTAATAGATTATTTGCTCTGGGTCTCCATGTTAGATTGGCTGAGATACCAGAGCTGCACTTTAGTCTGGTCTATTGCTGCCTGGCATTCTTTCTTACTATCTGTTTTCACAAACATTTAACTTGCTTTGTGATCTAAACATTTCCCTGCTTGTTTCTGCTCCTTCCCCCCTATCTTTTAAGGCATTGTCCCTCCAGTACATCTACTGTGCATTTACCTTGTTTGGACATCTGCTTTCCAGAGGGCCTGATCTGGAGCAGTCTTTGATCCCTTTGGTGTCCAGATTCCCTTGTGTTAATTATTGTTACTTTTCAAGACCTGCCTTAAGCCTGCATTTGTTTGAGTTTGATTCATTTTAAAGACATATGAGTGGCAACTATGGACTTCCCACGTTTCTCAGTGGTAAAGAATCTGCCTGCCAAGGCAGGAGACAAGAGATACGAGTTCGATCCCTGGAGAAGGAAATGACAACTCATTCCAGTACTCTTGCCTGGGAAATCCCAAGGACAGAGGAGCCTGGCAGGCTACAGTCCATAGGGTCGAAGAGAGTCAGACACGGCTGAGTGACTTAGCATGCACACACAAGAGGCAACTATAAATCAGACACAGTGCTAGACATACTAGAGGTACCACGATGGGCAAGACACCGTATCCACTTGTAAAAGTTGTGATGGGTTGAGGGGAGGGTAGGACTAAAGGGATGAATAGGTGAAGCACAGGGGATTTGAGGGACAGTGAAATTTTTTTAGTATGAAACTGTGGAGAAGGCGATGGCACCCCACTCCAGTACTCTTGCCTGGAAAATCCCATGGACCGAGGAGCCTGGTGGGCTGCAGTCCATGGGGTCGCTAAGAGTCGGACACGACTGAGCGACCTCACTTTCACTTTCCACTTTTGTGCATTGGAGAAGGAAATGGTGACCCACTCCAGTGTTCTTGCCTGGAGAATCCCAGGGATGGGGGAGCCTGGTGGGCTGCCGTCTATGGGGTTGCACAGAGTCAGACACGACTGAAGCGACTTAGCCGCAGCTGCCATGATGATGGATTTAGGTTATTATGCTTTCATCAAAATCCAAAAAATATTTAACACAGAAGTGAACCTTAATATAAATGATGGGCTATAGTTAGCAATGTTGTGCCAATATGTTTTCATTAATGATAAAGATTACAAATGTCAGGCATTATTCTAATGCACATATTGGTAGTAAGGGAAACCATGCTGAGGTGAGGGGTGAATGTATGGAACTCTGCTCAATCATTCTTAAAGTCTAAAACTATACTGAAGCAATGAATTCTATTGTTGTTGTTGAGTCACTAAGTTGTGTCTGACTCTTTTGCAAACTGATGGACTGTAGCCCTCCAGGCTCCTCTGTCCATGGGATTTCTCAGGCATGAATACTAGAGTGGGTTGCCCTTTCCTTATCTGGGGAATCTACCTAACCGACATATTAAACCTGTCGCTCCTGCATTGGCAGGTTGGATTCTTTACCATCTGAGCCACCTGGGAAGTTCAATAAAATTTATTAATTAGTCTCAAAAATAATCTACTGGCTTTTTCTGATTGTAGATCTTTGACCATTTTTCTTGTCCCTGAAATTTTTTTACCCTGTTTATTTTTAAAAACTGTTTAAGTATGCACTTTGACTTTGTATCTTTTAGCAAGCCTTGCCCCACGATTTTTAGCTTTTTGCCTAAATGTTTACCAGAGCATTTTTTAAACCAAGACTGTGGCCTTTTAAAGAAACATTGGTGCCAGATGGAAAAAAATTCCCCCCCTGCTACATATCTATGTTAATAGTCTTTCATTACAGATTGATAAAGTG
The DNA here is from genome assembly GCF_000754665.1 of Bison bison bison. NCBI lineage: Eukaryota > Metazoa > Chordata > Mammalia > Artiodactyla > Bovidae > Bison > Bison bison. The sequence goes on along the minus strand of NW_011494918.1, from coordinate 1,389,099 downwards.
TGATCGTGTCTTATTTAGGATTAAATAATACTGATCTTGTCATCAAATGTGCAAAATGAGGAGCTATAATGACTATATATCATTTACCTATTTGAAGATTTGTTAAAAGTTAAAAGTTTTCTGCCTCTCATTTTTTTTCCCATCCAGATAACTCTTCTTTGTGTTTTCTTCTTTATTGCAAAGACCATTCATGCACATACAGGTACACACACACAAACAGCACACACAGAGAATCACACTCATGCACCCCTCTAATAATTCTTAAAACTTTTACAATGTATTAATTATTCTTAAACTATAGGCAGTGAACCTAGTGGGGGACACGTCTCTTGGACCACCTTCTAATGGAGGATGCACTTTGCTGTAATTTCATTTGCAATCTTATGCAAAATCTATTTTCTCTAAAGTTTGTCTTCTAAACCATCATGTTTACATCATACATCAGGTTGAGTATATAGATATTTTTGCTTCTACTATTTACCATAGTCTTGAATTGTTAAATCTTCACAGCATCTTGAATTCCTTTTGGTTGATATTCTATTCATCTTGAAAGAATACACTTTGAATATGAGTTTGATGTGTTGAATGTTGCATATTCCAGTTGCAATAAGCTTGGACAAAGTCAGCAGCTGTCAGGGATATTGTGTATCTTCTTTGTTCATTCAGTGCACCAGAATGGCACTTTAAATTTTCAGGCAGGGCCCAGTTTGGTCCGATATACAATAAGGGTAATGCCCGGAATGCTTATGGACTCATTATTTTGCAGTGGCAATGATAGAAAAAGACAAACCCACTCCAGGAAATGACAACAAAGGCATTTTGGTAATTATAACAGTATCCAACAACCTATAGGTAATATACAATGGGGCTCCAATTTGAAATGCATTAATATGCACAGCCAGTCGTGCATAAAGGAAAACACTCTGCTTTGTCATGTCATTGGTGTATAGAATTTTCTATATCATTCTTTTCCACTGCTCATAGGTCTTAGGGTAGCTATTTTCTTTAATAAATCTATATACTGTCCATTGTGGATAACTATTTCTTTCTGCATCTCAAATTTAGCTGACTTTTCAACTTTGAATAAAGCATCCCCTATCAGCTTAGTTTTTGTTATGGGCTAAATATTTGTACCCATAAAGCCCTATCCTTCAAAATGATACTCTTAGGAGTTGTGGCCTTTTGGAAGTATTAAGTTAAAATGATGTTGTGTGTGTGTTGCCCTCCTGATGAGATTAGTGCTATGAATTAATTACTGTCTTGAATGGTTTCTCTTCCCATTTACAAGAACCTTAAACTTGCTATTTTCCTCTAAGTTTAAGAGGATTCCTACCTTTATATTTTACCTAGGTGTTTTTTTTTTTTTTTTTATGTTTCTGGAGGGATGATTTCTAAATTGATTTGAAGTGGAAAGTCTTCATTAGATCTTATTTCCTCAAATTTAAAACAAAATTGAAAGTCTCTGATCTCTTACCCCTACTTTAATGTTCCTCAGTTTTTATGAGATGTTACGATCACTCTTTCTGGTTCTGATTCAGTAAAAATCTGGTCCTTATCTTCCCTGTGGCTCAGATGGTAAAGAATCTGCCTGCAATGCAGAAGACCCAGGTTTGATACCTGGGTCTGGAAGATCCTCTGGAGAAGGGAATGGCAATCCACTCCAGTATTCTTGCCTGGAGAATCCCACGGACAGAAGAGCCTGGCGGGCTACAGTCTGTGGGGTTGCAAAGAGTCAGACACGACTGAGTAACTAACACTACTACTACTATTCCGGTTACCTTCTCGAGCCCCTGGTGAGCCAGGGTGGAATCTTTGTGGCAAGTTGTGTTTGCATCAGTTGAGACACTGAACTCATCTCTCATGGTGCAATTGATTTTTGATTCTGCCCTGGGCTGAGTAATAAAGCGTGAGATGCCAGCCTCTGGGCCTATAGGATCATAGCATCTGCTTTCTGTGGCCACCCTGCAGCTTGACCCTTTGTCTCTGCACCAGACCTTGCTTTGCTTATCGGAAGATTTGAGCACACTAGACCCATCCTGGTCCTGGGGGAAGTAAATGGATTTTCTGAGAACAGGAAGTACCTATTAATTTTCTGGCAAAGAGACTTAGAAATCCTTTTTTTTTTTTTTTTTTAAACAGTACTATCCCTCCTTAATAAGTAATTAATATTCTACTTACAAATTAATATCTTTACTTTGATTCACTGCAAGTTTACCACAGCATCATCGTTACCCTTCCCAAAATTCCTGTGACTCAAGTGCTAAAAAATTGTATGAATTTTCTCATGTTAAAAGGGAGAATTTAAGACAGTGAGTCATCCAAGAGCACATAGGAAGTCAGCGCCTGCCACCTCTTGGAGCAGCCTGCGGAAACCTCAGGGGAATTGAGTACATTGTTATTGAACTCCTACTAAATACTGTTTTGAGTGCCTGGCCCTTTGGGATGGTCAGAAAACTAAAGGGGAGTCTGTGGTTGTAGAATGCAGAGTTCAGGATATAATTTTAATATGTGAAAATTAGCTAGTAAATAATGCACCATGTGCTAAGTCGCTTCCATGTGTTGAACCCTTTGTGACCCCATGGACTGAAGTCCACCAGACTCCTCTGTCCATTGGATTCTCTAGACAAGAATACTGGAGTGGATTGTCATACCCTACCCCAGCGGATCTTCCTGACCCAGGGATAGAAGATCAGGGATCTTCCTGATCTGCATCTCTTACATCTCCTGCTCTGGCCGGCAGCTTTTTGCCACTAGCACCACCTGGGTAGCCCACGTGCACCATAGTACATGTTAAATAGTGCTGAAATTTGTGGCATTTAAACTTTTTAAAAAGGAAACAACTCACCAGTAAGGCTCTATGGAGGAAGTGCCATGCCACAGTGGAAAGGGTGCAAGTCTTGGAATCAGACAGTGAAAGTATGATTCTCTATTATTACTGATTAATTCAAGGATCTCGGGTATGCTATCAAAAGTCTCCAAGCTCAGTTCCTTTCTCCTCAGAATGTAGCAAATTCCTACCTTTCATGGCTGTCAGAATTAAATGTGACAATTAATGCAAATCTGCTCAATAGATGGTAATTAAACATGAGGAAGAAGTATAAGAAGTGGGTCAGAAAGTTTTGATAAATTAGAAGGATACAGACTGATGGGGAAGAGTCACACATTGAGCTCCAGTTGGTCATCCGTCAACCATGGTTATTGATTTCAGTTTTGTCTAAAATAACATTTCACTAAATATGGCCCGTGAACTACCAGCATCAAAATCACCTAAAAGTATTTGCTCAGTTCAGTTGCTCAGTTGTATCCAACTCTTCGTAACTCCATGAACTGCAGCATGCTAGGTTTCCCTGTCCATCAACAACTCCTGGAACTTGCTCAAACTCATGTGCATCAAGTCGGTGATGCCATCCAACCATCTCATCTGTAGTCATCCCCTTCTCCTCCTGCCTTCAATCTTTCCCAGCATCAGGGTCTTTTCAAATGTGTTAGCTCTTTGCATCAGGTGGTCAAAGTACTGCAGCTTCAGCATGTCCTTTATATGAATATTCAGGGATGATTTTCTTTAGGATTGGTTGGTCTGATCTCCTTGCAGTCCATGGGACTCTTAAAAGTCTTCTCCAGCACCATGGTTCAAAGCATCAGTTCATTGGTGCAAGATTTTTTATGGTTCAACTTGCACATCCATACATGACTATTAGAAAAACCATAGCTTTGACTGGATGGACCTTTGTCAACAAAGTAATGCCTCTGCTTTTTAATATGCTGTCTAGATTGGTCATAGCTTTTCTTTCAAGGAGCAAGCGTCTTTTAATTTCATGGCTGCAGTCACCATCTGCAGTGATTTTAGAACCCAAGAAAATAAAGTCTGTCACTGTTTCCATGTTTCCCCACCTATTTGCTGTGAAGTGATGGGACTGGATGCCATAATCTTAGTTTTCTGAATGCTGAGTTTTAAGCCAGCTTTTTCACTCCCCCTTTTCACCTTCATCAAGAGGCTCTTTAGTTCCTCTTCACTTTCTGCCATAAGGGTGGTATTATCTGCATATTTGATTGCTGATATTGCTCATGGCAATCTTGATTCCAACTTATGCTTCATCCAGCCTGACATTTTGCATGATGTACTCCACATGTAAGTTAAATATGCAGAGTGACAATAAATAGCCTTGAATTACTTCTTTTCCAGGTTGGAACCAGTCATTTGTTCTATGTAAGGTTCTAACTGGTGCTTCTTGACCTGCAACAGATTTCTCAGGAGGCAGGTAAGGTGGTCTGGTGTTCCCATTTCTTTAAGAATTTTCCACAGTTTGTTCTGATCCACACAGTCCAAGGCTATAGTGTAGTCAATGAAGAAGAAGTAGATGTTTGTCTGGAATTCTCTTGACTTTTCCATGATCCAACAGATGTTGGCAATTTGATCTCTAGTTCCTCTGCCTTTTCTAAATCCAGCTTGAACATCTGAAAGTTCTTGGTTCACGCACCACTGAAACCTAGCTTGGAGAATTTTGAGCATTACTTTGCTAGCATGTGAGATGAGTGCAATTGTGTAGTAGTTTGAGCATTCTTTGGCATTGTCTTTCTTTGGGATTGGAATGAAAACTGACCTTTTCCAGTCCTATGGCCACTGCTGAGTTTTCCAAATGTGCTGGCATATTGAGTGCAGCATTTTCACAGCATCATCTTTCAGGATTTGAAATAGCTCAACTGGAATTCCATCACCTCCACTAGCTTTGTTCATAGAGATGCTTTCTAAGGCCCGCTTGACTTCCCATTCCAGACTCTAGGTGAGTAATCACACCATTGCACTTATCTGAGTCATCAAGATCTTTTTTGTGTAGTTCTGTGTATTCTTGCCACCTCTTCTTATATCTTCTGCTTCTGTTAGGTCCATACTGTTTCTGTCCTTAATTGTGCCCATCTTTGCATAAAATGTTCTCTTAATATCTCTAATGTTTTGGAAAATATCTCTAGTCTTTTCTGTTCTATTGCTTTCCTCTATTTCTTTTCACTAATCACTTAGGACGGCTTTCTTATCTCGCCTTGCTATTCTTTGGAACTCTGCATTCAGATGGATATATCTTTCCTATTTTCCTTTGCCTTTCATTTCTCTTCTTTTCTCTGTTCTTTGTAAGGCTTCCACAGAAAACCACTTTGCCTTTTTGCATTTCTTTTTCTTGGTGATGGTTGTGATCACCATCTCCTGTACAATGTTATGAACCTCTGTCCATCATTCTTCAGACATTCTGCCTATCAGAACTAATTCCTTGAATATGTTTGTCACTTCCACTGTATAGTCAGAAGGGGTTTGATTTAAGTCATACCTGAATGCTCTAGTGGTTTTCCCTACTTTATTTGATTTAAGTCTGAATTTGGCAATAAGCGGTTCATGATCTGAGCCAAGTCTGCTCCCGGTCTTGTTTTTGCTGACTGTATAGAGCTTCTTCTTCTTTGGCTACAAAGAATATAATCAATCTTTTTTTGGTATTGACCGTTTGGTGACATCCATGTGTAGAGTCTTCTCTTGTGTTGTTTGAAGAGGGTGTTTGCTATGACCAGTGTGTTCTTTTGGCAAAACTCTATTAACATTTGCCCTGCTTCATTTTGTACTCCAAGGCTAAACTTGCCTGTTACTTCAGGTATTTCTTGACTTCCTATATTCCAGTCCCCTATAATGAAAAGGACATCTTTTTTGGTTATAGTCCTAGAAGGTCTTGTAGGTCATCACAGAACCATTGAACTTCATCTTCTTCAGCATTAGTGTTTGGGGCATAGGCTTGGATTACTGTGATATTGAATGGTTTGCCTTGGAAACGAATGAGATCATCCTGTTGTTTTTGAGATTGCACCCAAGTAAGAGTTTGCATTTCAGACTCTTGTTGACTGTGAGGGCTACTCCATTTTTTCTAGGGATTCTTACCCACAGTAGTAGATATAATGGTCATTTGAATTAAAGTTGGCCGTTCCAATCCATTTTACTTAACTTATTCCTAAAACATCTATGTTCACTCTTGCCACTTCCAATTTTCCTTGATTTATGGACCTATCATTCCAGGTTCCTATGCAATATTGTTCTTTAAAGCATCAGACTTTATTTCCATCACCAGTCATGTCCACAACTTGGCAATGTCTTTGCTTTGACTCAGCCACTTCATTCTTTCTGGAGCTATTTCTCCACTCTTCTCCAGTAGCTTATTGGGCACCTATGGACCTGGGTATTTCATCCTTCAGTGTCCCATATTTTTTGCACTTTCATACTGTTCATGGGGTTCTCAAGGTAAGAATACTGAAGTGGTTTGCCATTCCTTTCTCATTGGACCACATTTTGTCAAAACTCTGCATCATCCATCTTGGGTGGCCCTGTATGTCATGGATCATAAAAGTGCTTGTTAATAATGCCAATTCAAAGCTAGACCTATGGAATCTGCATTGTTAGCAAGCATCTCACGTGATTATAATGTAAGTTAACTAGATACAGTAAAACTGAAAGTCTTCCAAAATGGGCATAGGCAACTCTCACCTTGGTGGAAGATGAATTAATGGAGCTGCATTATTTGTAGTGGGTCTCAGTTCATTCCAGATAAATCAGAAAACTATTCACCTCTTTTTGTCCTACCCAGGGATCCTCTGAATATAATACAAGCACTTTCAACTCAACATGACTCATTCAGAACTAATTATGCCTAGCTTACTCTTTTCCTCTCCTCTCTAGATGCATCAGGTTATCAAGCCTAAGATCTGGGCATTACTTTTAGACTCTCCTTTTTCCTAACACTCCTTACACAATCTCCTTGCTGATTGATCATGATTTCATAAATGTTCTTTATTTTCAATGGCAATCAAATCCATTCCTTTCACTTGATTTCCAGTCATTGCCCTAGTTCACATTGTAAGTGCTAAAATATATGTCGTTTTGTTTATTCCTAAGCTGTGTCATTATTTCTTCATCTACTATATTTTAGAAAACTATGTTTAGCTTCTTTGTGTCTCAGACTGTAAAGAATCTGCCTGCAATGCAGGAAACCTGGCTTGATCCCTGAGTTGGGAAGATCTCACGGAGAAGGGAATGGCTACCCACTCCTGTATTCTTGCCTGGAGAATTCTATGGGTAGAGGACCCTGGTGTGCTACAATCCATGGGGTTGCAAAGAGTCGGACACAATGGAGTGACTAACATTTTCACTTTTTCCTTTCATATTTCAAAAAAAAAATAGGTTGTACCTTGTGACATATAAAAATCATATCAAGTCACTCTCATGATTACAACTTATCAGCAATGTCACATCACCACAATAATGATGTTCCTATCCATCACGTATATGGACTTTTGTTTCTCTCACTTCAGTTCCTACCATTCCACACTCAGATCCAGTCATGCCATATTACTCACAGTCCCCTAAGTCAGCCGTATTATTTATTTACTTAGTTTTTGTATCTTCCATCTATATTTATTAATGTGTTTTATAAAGATATACATGTCATAGATGGGTTCCTTATATGTACTAAGTGTCCTTCGACTGTCTTTTTTTTAATTTATTTTTAATTGAAGGGTAATTGCTTTACAGTATTGTCTTTGTTTCTACCAAACATCAACATGAATCAGCCACAGGTTTACTCATGTGCCCTCCCTCTTGAAGCTCTATCGCATCTCCCTCCCCATCCCACCCCTCGAGGCTGTTACCAAGCCCCGGTTTGAATTCCCTGAGCTATACAGCAAATTTTCATTGGCTATCTATTTTACATTCGGTAATGAACATTTCCACGTTACTCTCTCCACACAACCCACCCTCTCCTTCCTTCCCCACCCCGCCAAGTCCACAAGTCTGTTCTCTATGTCTGTGTCTTTGTGTCTTTACATAAATGCTTCCTCCTCATCCTTATCTAGTCAACAGATTGCTTACTCATTATTCAATGATCAATTCAAATGTCTCCATCTCTGTGAAGAATTTTATAAGTATTTCTGTTTCCTTTCCTACCCTATTAAATATTTTTTCATAAATTCAATAAATGATTTAGTGAGTGACCATATGGCAAACATTATTCTAGGTGTTAGGAATGCATAAGCATATAAAAGAGATAAGAATCCCTTTGCTATTTAAGGGATATTTTTTATAGAATATATAGAATGTAATAATTTATATCCTATGGGGAATGGAGTGGGTTGGATGATGACAAGATGCAAAGTAAATAATCAATTCTATGGTAGCAAGTGCTGTATGGGACAACAAAGCAGCAAAGTGTAGGGTGGAGTTCAGTTTCAAATTGGGTCACCAGAAGGGGCCTCACTGAGAAGTTGACATTGGAGCAAAGGCCTAAAAAGAAAGAAGGGAATAAACCAGACAGATATGTTTGGGAGAAGGGCATTTCAGGGAGGAGCAAGGGCAAAGATGCTAACGTCAAAGCAGGCTTCACAAGAACAAGGAATATCGAGGTGACCAGTGTGGCTGAAGCTGCAAGAAGTACATAAAATGAAATAATGAGGTTCAGGTCTTGCAGGATTTTGCAGCTACTGAAGAATTTTGGCTTCTACTCTAAGTGATATCTGAAGGCTTTGGACAATTTGGAAGAGAGGAATTGACATGATCTGACTTAGCATTTTGACGGAATAGTTCTTGCTTCTATTCCGGGAATAAAACATGACTTGATAGGGGAGGACAAAAAAGCAGGAAATCAGATGATAGCTACAGTTTTGCCCATGCATGTGTACAATGTATCTATGGATATATATTTCTGTATTCATATTTATGACATGCATTTTTTTCTTTTCTTCTTAAATTAATTTATTTTAATTGGAGGCTAATTGCTTTACAATATTGTAGTGGTTTTTGCCATACATTTACATGAATCAGCCATGGGTATACGTGTGTCCCCCATCCTGAACCCCCTTCCCATCTCCCTCCGCATCCCATCCCTCAGGGTTGTTCCAGTGCACCGGCCCTGAGCGTCCTGTCTCATGCATTGAATTCTGGTTTCCTCAGTGTGTATGCCCAGCAGTGGGATTTCTGGTCATATGGCAGTTCTATTTCCAGTTTTTTAAGGAATCTTCACACTATTCTCCATAGTGGCTGTACTAGTTTGCATTCCTACCAACGTGTAAGAAGGTTCCTTTTTCTCTGCACCCTCTCTAGCATTTATTGTTTGTAGATTTTTGGATAGCAGCCATTCTGACTGGCGTGAGATGGTACCTCATTATGGTTTTGATTTGTGTTTCTCTGAAACGGGTGATGTTGAGCATCTTTTCATGTGTTTGTTAGCCATTTGTATGTCTTCTTTGGAGAAATGTCTGTTTAGTTCTTTGGCCCACTTTTTAATTGGGTCATTTATTTTTCTGGAATTGAGCTGCATGAGCTGCTTGTATATTTTTGAGATTAATTCTTTGTCAGTTGCTTCATTTGCTATTATCATCTCCCATTCTGAAGGCTGTCTTTTCACCTTGCTTATAATTTCCTTCATTGTGCAAACGCTTTTCAGTTTAATTAGGTTCCATTTGTTTATTTTTGCTTTTATTTCCATTACTCTGGGAGGTGGGTCATAGAGAATCCTGCTGTGGTTTATTTTGGACAATGTTTTGCCTATGTTTTCCTGTAGGAATTTTATAGTTTCTGGTTTTACATTTATATCTTTAATCCATTTTGAGTTTATTTTTGTGTATGGTGTTAGAAAGTGTTCTAGTTTCATTCTTTTACAAGTGGTTGACCAGTTTTCCCAGCACCACTTGTTAAAGAGATTGTCTTTAATCCATTGTATATTCTTGCCTCCTTTGTCAAAGATAAGGTGTCCATAGGTGCGTGGATTTATCACTGGGTTTTCTATTTTGTTCCATTGATCTATATTTCTGTCTTTGTGCCAGTACCATATTGTCTTGATGACTGTGGCTTTATAGTAGATCCTGAAGTCGGGTAGGTTGATTCCTCCAGTTCCATTTTTCTTCCTCAAGATTGCTTTGGCTATTCGAGGTTTTTTGTATTTCCATAGAAATTGTGAAATTATTTTTGTTCTAGTTCTCGGAAACCATTGGTATACCATTGGTAGCTTGATAGGGATTGCATTGAATCTATAGATTGCTTTGGGTAGTATACTCATTTTCACTATGTTGATTCTTCTAATCCATGGCATGATATATTTCTCCATCTATTTGTTTCGTCTTTGATTTCTTTCATCAGTGTTTTATGGTTTTCTATATATAGGTCTTTTGTTTCTTTAGGTGGATTTATTCCTAACTATTTTATTCTTTTCGTTGCGATGGTGAATGGAATTGTTTCCTTAATTTCTCTCTCTGTTTTCTCATTGTTAGTTTATAAGAATGCAAGGGATTTCTGTGTGTTGGTTTTATATCCTGCAACTTTACTATATTCATTGATTAGCTCTAGTAATTTTCTGGTGTAGTCTGTAGGGTTTTCTATGTAGAGGATCATATCATCTGCAAACAGTGAGATACTTACTTCTTCTTTTCCAATTTGGATTCCTTTTATTTATTTTTCTTCTTTGATTGCTGTGGCTAAAACTTCCAAAACTATAGTGAATAGTAGTGGTGAGAGTGGGCACCCTTGCCTTTAAAATGATATATTTATGTGTCTCTCCTTCTTGGTTCTTTAACCTTAGGTCATTCATCTTATGAAGAGATGGAGGGAAAGCAGGATGTAAATGAGGAGTGAGGGAAGGGTAGAATAAACAAGGATAAATGGAAATGTGCTGTGTACTGTACTTAGATGCATCTGACTCTTTGCGACCCAATGGACTGTAGCCCTCCAGGCTCCTCTGTCTATGGGATTCCCTAGGCAAGAATACTGGAGTGGGTTGCCATGCCTTCCTCCAGGGCATCTTCCCAACCCAGATCTCCTGCATTGCAGGCAGATTTTTTACCATCTGAGCCTCTAGGGAAGTCCAAGCATACTGCAATGGGTAGCCCATTCCTTCTCCAGGGAATATTCCTGGCCCAGGAATCAAAGTGGGACCTCCTGCATTGAAGGGGATTCTTTACCAGCTCAGCTACAAGGGAAGCCCTAGTATTGAAAATAATGGAATGGAACAGAGCAAAATGGAAGAAAATTAAGTGAGGTGCTACGGCCTAATGGTGAAGATTTCATGCACTGGAGTCAGAGTTCAGTTCAGTTCAGTCACTCAGTCATGTCCGACTCTCTGTGACCCCATGAATCACAGCACGCCAGGCCTCCCTGTCCATCACCAACTCCCAGAGTTCACCCAAACCCATGTCCATCGAGTCGGTGATGCCATCCAGCCATCTCATCCTCTGTCATCCTCTTCTCCTCCTGTCCTCAATTCCTCCTAGCCTCAGGGTCTTTTCCAATGAGTCAATTCTTTGTAGGAGGTGGTCAAAGTATTGGAATTTCAGCCTCAACATCAGTCCTTCCATTGAACACCCAAGACTGGTCTCCTTTAGGATTGACTGATTGGATCTCCTTGCAGTCCAACGGACTCTCAAGAGTCTTCTCCAGCACCACCGTTCAAAAGCATCAATTCTTCGGTGCTCAGCCTTCTTCACAGTCCAACTCTCACATCCATACATGACCACTGGAAAAACCATAGCCTTGACTAGACAGACCTTTGTTGGCAAAGTAATATCTCTGCTTTTTAATATGCTATCTAGGTTGGTCATAACTTTCTTTCTAAGGAGTAAGCGTCTTTTAATTTCATGGCTGCAATCACCATCTGCAGTGATTTTGGAGCCCCCCAAAATAAAGTCTGACACTGTTTCCAATGTTTCCCTATCTATTTCCCATGAAGTGATGGGACCAGATGCCATGATCTTAGTTTTCTGAATGTTGAGCCAGAGTACCTGGTTTTAAATCATAGTGTGGCTGCCATGTAAGAGCTGTGTGACTGGGGTCATGTTATTTAACTGCCCTGTGCCTTGGTTCCCACATCTGTAAAAGGAGAAAATAATAGTACTAACTTCATGCGGGTGGTTAAGAAGATGAAAGGAACTGAACATGCAAAGCACTTAGAATAGTGCCTAGACTGTAAGAAGTGTGCCATAATTATTACAATTTGAACCTACAGACTTGATCTAGGAGGCATTCATGTTTAGAAGAGCGAACATAAAATTTTCAATAAAATAAACTTAGTGTTGAGCTCCTCTTTGTCCTTCACCAGTTTAGGGACAATTCTTTCTTTCCCAGATTTTTACTAAAAATTTTAAAAGTGATTGCAGCCATGAAATTAAAAGGTGCTTACTGCTTGGAAGGAAAGTTATGACCAACCTAGATAGCATATTGCAAAGCAGAGACATTACTTTGCCAACAAAGGTCCTTCTAGTCAATGCTATGGTTTTTCCAGTGGTCGTGTATAGACGTGAGAGTTGGACTATAAAGAAAGCTGAGCGCCGAAGAATTGATGCTTTTGAACTGTGGTGTTGGAGAAGACTCTTGTGAGTCCGTTGGACTGCAAGGAGATCCAACCAGTGCATCCTAAAGGAAATCAGTCCTGGGTGTTCATTGGAAGGACTGATGCTAAAGCTGAAACTCCAATACTTTGACCACCTCCTACAAAGAATTGACTCATTGGAAAAGACCCTGATTCTGGGAGGGACTGAGGACAGGAGGAGAAGGGGACAACAGAGGATGAGATGGTTGGATGGTATCACCAACTAGATGCACATGAGTTTGAGTAAACTCCGGGAGTTGGTGATGGGCAGGGAGGCCTGGGATGCTGCGAATCATGGGGTTGCAAAGAGTCGGACATGAATGAGTGACTGAATTGAACTGAACTGAAAATTAAGAACCTACCCCTAAGATTTGGAGTGAATGCTAAATGAGATATGGCATGTGAAAATACCCCCAGAACCTGGTATGCTGTGCTGCTTCATATTCTTCACATACCTTTGTTTCTTTGCTTATTCAGTTCTTTCATTTATGACCACAGACAACCAAAATTGCAGTAATGAATTTCCTTGTCTTGTCCACTCCCAGTGATGTAGTTAGTTTTTATGCATTATTGATAGATGCATTATTTTTCCATGTCAACAAAAAGGAACTAACGTAATATTATATGTTTTCATTTATATTCTTTAAGGCCTGTGAGTATTTAACAATTTGTGGCAGGGGAATTCATGATGCAGTAATGAGAAATGATTCATGTGAAGTCTATTCTTTATATTCTTGTTTTTACCTATATTGTCTAGGAAGTCACTCTCCAAACTATTTGAAAAGTTGATGCCTATAAACTTTCCCAATGCTTACAACCTTATCCTCCCATCATTGTGGAAAAGTCTCTAGAGATCTCTAGGCAAGCAGTCACTCCTGAATTGGAAGTATTTACACATTAGCTTGATTTGGTGGGATTGGGGCATGAGATTAGGGGAAGAAAGATTAGGAGGTAAAAGGTGAAATTAAGTTAAAATGGAAATGACTATTAAGGGCAACTCTGAAAGTCACAAGAAGTGATAGAAAAATAGCTTGTGGAAGGGGTTATGAGAGTGAAGGAAGGGAAAATTTTGCCAGCAGAACTTTATAGACTTTGAATATTTTAAGAAGTCTCAGTATTTTTCATATGATCCCAAGGATCCATATCTTCTATTCCCAGCATCCTGCCAACTGCTAGCCAGTGAGTATGGAAAATGCTTCTAACATTCTGCTTTGGGCAGTATGTAGAGTGGTGGATAATTTTAAGCATAAGAGTGACACAATCTGGAAATAAATAAACTTCATGCTATAGTTCTGATTCTGCAATAAATTAATATTGGACTTTGGGCAAGTTGTTTAATCTTCTTAACTGAGTTTCATTGTCCCTAAAATGAAAATTTGGAAGCTGATAATCTTTAACGTTTCTTCCAAACTGGAGGGTCTTTGTTTCCAACACATCTCTCTTATCCATCTGCCAAAATAACCTTCTGAATTTAAGACATGTGGCAGTTCCAACTTTATGGAGGGAATTCCTTGTCTAGAACTCTAGACCCCAAGACCCTTGACCCCAAGCCCAGAAGGTTCCAGGCTCCTCTGGGAAGGAAAGAGTCCTATTAATATCAACTGGTCATTTCAGAAGCTTACTCAAAGTCAGGCTTCAGTGGTCTTAAAACAAAACAACAAGAACAACAAAATCAATGGTTAAATTGCTGTTTATTTTAAACTGTTGGTTGGAATGAAATCCACCAAATCTTACTTCTTATTTTGTAACCAGCTTAAGGCAATGTGAATGTGGCTTATTAAAAGAAGACTTTCAGATGTTGGATACTTTAAAAAAAATAACATTTTTTCCTTCTTTTTTCCTCCCTATAGAAATGTGGTTTTGATTCTTTTTGATGTGATGTAGATGGAATCTTTCCCAAAATATTTCCAAAAACTGCCTTGGATCTGAGATTACCCTTCAGAAATTGAGATCATAAGTAACTGTGAGCAGCCAAAAGTGAGAACTGTAGTGGAAAATGTTTTGCATCCATAATTGCAGCATCTGCTAAGTCAAGACTGTAGGCTGCAGAGATTCTTTACCCAGTGCAGTCATAACTTCTGCTTTCCCAGCACCTCTACCTGGATAGAGACTCTCATCCTCTCACTTCACTTAAGGGAGTAGATCTTGGTGGGTTTCCTGTCTCTCCTCTCCCTTGCTCCCATCCATTCTCTCTGATATCCCAAGTCACCTACCTATACATAACTCCTACTAGTGAGTATGAAGGCTGGAGAAAATAACTAGGTAAGCATTACATACAGCCACTGCTCAAAACTTGACAGTAACTACACTGATTAACAAAGTCCAGGGTCCTTATCATAATTTAGATTTCTACAAGATCAAGTACAAAGCTAATTTTCCAGATACCTCCTTCAATTTCCTTCCCAGTGTCCTCATGCCCAAACACACAGAAAATTCTTAAAACCAGAACCTACCATGTATGTGCTTAGTCACTTCAGTCATGTCCAACTCTTTGCGACCCCAGGGACTGTAGCCCATCAGGCTGCTCCATCCATAGGATTCTCCAGGTAAGAATACTGCAGTGGGTTACCATGCCCTGCTCCAGGGGATCTATCTGACCTAGGGATCCAACTCATATCTGACATGTTTCCTGTATTCCAGGCAGATTCTTTACCACTGAGCCACTGGGAATCCTAAAACCTACCATACACTGTCTTACATTTTTCATTCCCAGTGTTTAGAATATCTTTCTCCACCTGTATTTAAATTCCTCTTGCTTCAAAGCTCAGCTCAAATTCTTTCTTTTCCAGAAAGCTTTCTTGATAGCTACAGGCAAAACAATTACTCTGTTTTTCATTTCCAAACCTCATTGCTCTATTTAGCACACACCACATTTCAAATTATCTTAGAATTATTTTTATCCATATTTTCCTTATTAAAAAGTCAATAAATTTCATACAATAAAGGTAAGAGTATGTCATGAGCATTTTCACATTCTATAGGACTTCTCACAATGTCTAGATCAGAATGGAAAATTTAAAGATATTTATGAAAAGTTGTCTATGCCTCAATTCCAACTCACGAGGATAAGGAGCAATAATGAATGGAGATTAGTATCCTTAGCTGATTAGCATCCATTAGTCTTGAGGAAACTCAGGGAACAAATTGAGGAAATTTCTGGAGAGAGCCCCTAAGGAGAGAACGAATCATTAGGGTAAGGAATATCAGGACAATAGATGGTCTCGACAGGTGGTCTCCAAGGCAGGGAAACTAAAAATCAGGTGTTAGAGCAATCTGGTAAGGTTGAGAGTCATATCTTGATGTGTCTTGGTACTGTGTGAACTTTCTAAAAGGAAAGTCATGTAGTGAATCTTTGCAGGCAAGAGATGACAGAAGACAATCTTTGCTGACTGTGGTGGCTGAGAAGAGGCTAGAAAAATAGTCAAGCTTCAACCAAGTTGGAGTTGAAGGAAATCCTAGAAAAGAATCTGAATTTGAAAAATAAAAGCAAGTCAGAATTAAACCTCACAAATTTGACTTGAGGCAGGACACAGATGGGGCCCTGTCACTCTGAACAGCTGGAGTTTGTCTCCTGTGGACAGATACTGCAAGATGAAGAGCAGGAGGAGCTAAATCCTGCCCAGATATTTCTCATTCTCCAGGTCAAGGAGACCTTCCCAACGGTATGTGTGCAGATAGCCTCTTTGGTTTTTTTTTTTTTTTTAATTTAAATTTATTTATTTTAATTGGAGGCTCTTTGGAAGTCAAAAGGGAGTGATGTCAACCGACTCTCTTCTGTAACATCCATCTTGGTTATGAGATGTGCACGCACATATGGGAGGACCCGGAGATAAACCAAATACAGACTTAGAACCAGGCAAAGCAGGATGATCGGCCAAAGGAAATCTGGAAGAAAGCCCTGTGTAAATGATTCAAATGACCACAGGGCACAACTCACTCTTTGAGCCTGCCCACTGTGCCTATTCTTACTTTTCCTTTTAATGAACACTTTTACTTCTTTCACTACTTCTGTCTTTGTGGGAATTAATTTCTACAAAGCCCAAAGGGTCAGGAGTCTTGTCACTGATGACTTGTCTAGTGTCTAGGATTCAGTGCTCTCACTGCCACTGCCTGACCTCAATCTCTGGCCAGGAAGCAAAACCCTGCTTTAAGCCACTGCAGGCCAAGGTCACCTGTGATCAGACTGGACCTATACCATTTGGAGAAGGAGGATAAAGAGGACCAATGTGGTGGTCATGTGCATGACTCACAGTTGTCAGGCTGGATAGCACCTCTTACTGGTGACCTGAGGTTGCTGTTCATTTTTTGCTGGCCATCATATGCATAAATTACTGAGTGGTACAGAGCTTAATGGAAGTGATTAGAGCTGGAAGTCTGAAGAATGTAAGAATTGGTAGCAGTAATCAACCCTGGCTCATTCCAAGGTGAATTATAAGCTAAAGTTTCAATCTATCGAGTTTCAAATAGTCTTTTAAAAATGGCTTGAAACATCTGTGGTGCTAGTAGAATACTTTTCATTTAAAAAAGTGCTAGGGAGCTCTCAAGGATTATGTCAAAACTTTAGACAGAGCTTCCTGCTCCTTAGTCCACACTGCTCTAGAGAATAGATTTCTCAGCCCAGTTGCCTGCCATTGCATAATGGAAGGAAGAGATTAAAAAAAAAAAAAAAAAAAGGAAGATAAAAGAGATGTGCTTTTCTCTGAAATTTTGGCCCATATGACATTCCTAGGTCTTTTGCTTTTCTCATATTGCAAATAATCTGACATTTCCTCCAGTATAACTACCTAGTTAAAGGGAAAGTGTGACAGAAAGGACAAATGTATATTCTGAGTCTATCAATTATCTGTGGATCTGGATAAACATCTTAATCACCACAACAATAAGTTTCCTTGTCTGAAACCTGTGGACAGTATTCAACTCACAGGATTGCTCTGAGGACAAAAAAATTAAGGGTCTAGTTGCTGTGAAGTAAAGGTTGTTTGGTCATGTCCAACTCTTTGCAACCCCATGGACTATACAGTCCATGAAATTCTCTAGGCCAGAATACTGAAGTGGGTAGCTGTTCCCTTCTCCAGGGGATCTTCCTAACCCAGGGATCGAACCCAGGTCTCTGACACTATAGATGGATTCTTTACCAGCTAAGCTGCCAGGGAAGCCCAACAATACTGGAGTGGGTAGTCTATCCCTTCTCCAGGGAATCTTCCTGACCCAGGAATTGAACCAGGGTCTCCTGCATTGCAGGCAGATTCTTTACCAGCTGAGATACCAGGGAAGCTCTAGTTGCTGTAATTGTGATTATTAATGACAAAGCCTCCATGAAGTCCTACTTTTAAATAACCTATGCAAATAAGCACTTGCCTATAGGACACTTTTAAAATAAAAACATTTAATACTTTGCCCAACAAAGTTTCCATACTCAAGTTTTACATAGGATAATTATTATCTTGCCAGCTTCCTGGGATAAAACCTAGCAGGCATCTAGAATGTTAAAACTGGTTCTTGTAATTATTTCTTAATCCCAGATTTTAATAATTTTCCTTGCCCAGCCAATGGTTTTAAAAAATAAATTTCTGCATAGAGAAAGTAATACATGTTCATTACATACAGTGTAGAAAATATAGAAAAGTAAAAGAATAAAATAAATATATTCCATGTTATTATTTTGATATACTTTTTACTATTCTATGTTCTTATATTCTGCTTTCTCCAGTCTCTAAACAATTTTTTCTACCTTATGACAGTCAGTAGATGCACATATTATATCATAAGAATATGTGTACTGTGTGCTTAGTTGCTCAGTCATGTCCGACTAATTGTGACTAACTGTAGCTCACCAGGTTCCCGTGTCCATGGGATTCTCCAGGCAAGAATACTGGAGTGGGTTGCCATGCCCTGTTCCAGGGGATCTTCCTGACCCAGGGATCAAACCCAGGTCTCCAGCATCGCAGGAAGAATCTTTACCACCTAGGCCACCAGAGAAGTCCCTAAGAATATATCATTTAATTGATTATTACTTAATATCTTCTGGAGTAATTTTTCATCCTTACAAATGAAATCCAGATGTTACTTGAGGTAATTTAAATATTTTTTTAACTTTATTTCACTTCGCATGGAAGTTCCCCCAACTGTTGAACACATTTCCATGGAGATCACATTCTCATAGCAGTCCAGCTCTGGTTCTCTGCTCTTACTTGTGCCAAATTAGTTTAATTTTGGATAGTTTTATTTCTCTCACTCTTTTTTGTACCTCCCTTCCCCGTGCTTTGACTCTGGCATAGAACACAGGCCCTTTTTGGGATGCATATGCAGACAAGATAAACTCCTTCACACCATTCCTTATCACCATGTGTAAAGTGCAGCTATATTGGATTTCCTTTAGTGTTCTTCCAGAGATGTAGTTAAGATTGGGACCAATTTCAAATACATTTGGTTGCCAGACTATATTTCTTTTAATCACAACACTGTGGTGAGATGCAGCTGCCATATGAGGGCTGGGTCTCTTTTTGAGTTACACTTGAGATAGCCTCCTATAAGCAAAATCGTTTGGCCAAAGGCTGTGAATGTTTTTAAGTCTGTCAAAGCATATTGTCAAGTTCCTTTCCAGAAATTTTATATAAATTTAGACTCCCATCAGCAGGATATGGGAATGACCATCTCACAGTTGGTGACGATTAAAACAAGCTGAAACTCCTTATACTAAACTCTACACACTTACTGCCCTATGTACGTACTGCTATTATGGAACTAATTACATGGTATCAAAATTATTTGTATAGGTGTCTGACTTCTTACTTAAACTGGTTCTCTTAAGGTCAAGGTTCAAGCTTCCTCTTCTTTGGCTTTAGCGCAGAATGTGCTGTCCCCAAGCAGAGAGTCAATGGACATCATGGCCAGATGTGGACATCATTCTAATGAATGTGAACTGACTGCTTCTGTTATAACAGGGTCTCTGGTAAGTTTAGTTTTTTTTTGTAGTATGGTTGTCCTTTGCCTGATGCATAAATTCAAACTGAAACTAGCATTCTTCCCCCGTCCTCCTTTGCTTGGCTTTTTACCATTTCCTCTCACACCTACATATGGTGTTTTATTTGCTTGGATTGTCCCCCCTCCCATTTTCCACCGATTTTCTTATCCCTCATGGGATGAACTGAGGCTCAGAGTTCATCCTAGTTTTATCTGACCTAACAACCGCTAGGATGAATTAGTTTCTTTCCTTCATCTCCAAGAGTTCATTGTCTCGATGGCTCTTAGAGTATTCCCATATTACATTGAACTTGCCCTTTTAACTGCTGTTCTCTGGTGACTCAGTGGTAAAGCATGCATCTGCCAGTGTACGAGATGCAAGTTTGATCCCTGGGGTGGGAAGATCCCCTGGAGTAGGAAATGGCAATCCACTCCAGTATTCTTGCCTGGGAAATCCTATGGACAGAGGAGTCTGGTGGGCTACAGTCCATAGGGTTGCAAAAGAATCAGACACAACTTAGCGACTAAACAACAACAACTCTTTCCATAGACTAGTATTTTTCAAATTACATGTCACAACCCATGAGTGTCTTGAAATAATTTAGGACATTCAACATGTGGAAAAACAGGATAGACTAGAATAAAATGGAGTGGAATAACATAGAACAAAAAGAAAATATCCCAGTACATTGCATATAGTAAGATTATTTTGTGAAATTTAACTGTATTGTATGTGCATTTGTGTGTGTGTGTATTTATGTAGGGGTGTGTGTGTTCTACGAAGTTCAATGTAAAATGAATTTCTTACTTTGGGTTGTGGTTGAACTGCTTGAAATCCACTGCTATAATTGTGAGCTTTGAGGGTAGGAAGGACTCTGTTTTATTTAGTTTTGTATTCCCAGGGGCTTGAATAGAACCTAGTTTTAGCACATAGTGGGCAATCCAAAAAATTAATGTACAGTGAATGATGACCATGCAATTCAAGGAATATATATAGAGCCACCTTTAAGCCAGAAAAACATTTCTTCCTTAAAGGCAAAATATCAATGAGATAAAGCCTTGAGGCTACATCTGATGGGGCTTTGGTGAATGAAATGCTACCCAACAATTCAATTCCTCTAGTAAAACCTCTGTTTTTAAACACACAACTGATGGTATCAAATATTTCATTTTTGGTATTTGGAAAATTCATCAACATTCAGTTCAGTTCAGTCACTCAGTAGAGTCCGACTGTTTGCAACCCCATGATCTGCAGCATAACAGGCTTCCCTGTCCATCACAAACTCTTGGAACCTTCTCAAACTCATGTCCATCAAGTCAGTGATGCCAACAAACCATCTCATCCTCTGTTGTCCCCTTCTCCTCCTGCCCTCAATCTTTCCCAGCATCAGGGTCTTTTCAAATGAGTCAGTTCTTCGCATCAGGTGGCCAAAATATTGTAGTTTCAGCTTCAGCAACAGTCCTTCCAATGAATATTCAGAACTGATTTCTTTTAGGATGGACTGGTTGGATCTCCTTGCAGTCCAAGGAACTCGCAAGAGTCTAAAGCATCAATTCTTCAGCGCTCAGCTTTCTTTATAGTCCAACTCTCACATCCATACACAACTACTGGAAAAACCATAGCTTTGACTAGACAGACCTTTGTTGGCAAAGCAACGTCTCCGCTTTTTAATATGCTGTCTAAATTGGTCATCAAAATTATGTGTGACAATCTCCAACCCTGGCACTGGAAGGCAGTTCACTTAAATAAGCTGGCTCTGCAGAAACCCTGCTTGGTTCACATCCTGGCTTTGATATTCATTAGGATAACTGCTTTAAGTCTCTGTTACTTCATTTCTAAAATGAAAGACAAAGTAATTACATCACGGGCCTTAAATGCTTACTTTAATACTAAACATTCAGTAAGTGTTTGTTACTGTTGTTTAGTCACTGTTTATAATTGTTTAGTCACTAAGCCGAGTGGGACTCTTTTGCAACCTTATGGCCTATAGCCCGCCAAGTTCCTTTGTCCATGAGATTTCTCAGGGAAGAATACTCAGTGGGTTGCCATTTGCTTTTCCAGGGGATCTTCCTGGCGCAGGAATCAA
The DNA here is from genome assembly GCF_000754665.1 of Bison bison bison. Classification (NCBI taxonomy): domain Eukaryota; kingdom Metazoa; phylum Chordata; class Mammalia; order Artiodactyla; family Bovidae; genus Bison; species Bison bison. Next base: position 1,367,672 of record NW_011494918.1, on the reverse strand, counting down.
ACCTGGGTCTCTTGCTTTGCAGGCGGATTCTGTACCATCTGAGGTGTGGTCAGTAAGTGTTAGTTATTAATATATCTCTGTAGTGAAAGGTACTGCAATATATTCTTATTTCATTTAGTTCTCACATGGTTCTATACAGGTAGGATTACCGTTTTTCTTTTACAGATAAATAAGGTAGTTGCAGTTTAGCAACTGAATGTCATGAACAAGGACAGCTAACAAGTAGTTCAAAGCCAGATATACCTGGTACAAGAGATCTCTCACCTTTCCTGTCAGTAATGTACCCATTCAGGGCATATACAGCTCATTTTCCTAGTCAGCAGGTGTCATTGAAAATACAGAGAATAAAAATAACTTTATTATAATCAACACAGACGATTATAGAATAGGATTAAAAATTTATATCGATATTAACCAAACATGATACTTCATATTTAACTGATAAGGAGGTGCATCTCATTTGGCCAATGATGTGAGGGATTCTTAAGGAGCAAAGTCTGAAAAGCAAGGAATTTTATACTACTACCTCCTGAGGAATACAGGTGGTCCTCTTGCTCCTCAAGTTCCTTGTAAAGCAATCAGACCCTGGTGGATAGGACAATCCCCAAAGGTGATTTGCTACTGAATCATCAGCCCACGTGGAGAAGGTGATGGCACCCCACTCCAGTACTCTTGCTTGGAAAATCCCATGGATGGAGGAGCCTGGAGGGCTGCAGTCCATGGGGTCCCTGAGGGTCAGACACGACTGAGTGACTTCACTTTCACTTTTCACTTTCATGCATTGGAGAAGGAAATGGCAACCCACTCCAGTGTTCTTGTCTGGAGAATGCCAGGGACGGGGGAGCCTGGTGGGCTGCCGTCTACGGGGTCGCACAGAGTCAGACACGACTGACGCGACTTAGCAGCAGCAGCAGCAGCCCATGATTCACTTAACTTCCGCTTCTGGCACTAACCTCATTTCTCCTTTCTAGAAAAGTTGCCCCCTCCTGTCTATTTGTTCTTCCTCGCAATAGAGGTACCTTGACCTCAGCCTTGAAAACAAAGTTTCTGAAAAGCCTCGGTTTTATAAGATAATGTAGTATCATCATCATGAGTAAGAGAAAAAACATGCACCTCATCACTCATGATGCTGCATCTTCAGATCACTCTTCTGCCTCCCACCCTCCACCCCATGGTTCTTCCCACCTCTCACAGAGGTTTCCCTTTGTCTTGGTGAAAGCAGGCCATGAAAGCCTGCCACTGGAAATGTCAATGTATTGCAGAAAAGCCTTGATTCTGCTCGGGGCAGCATAGTGTAGAAAGGGGAGGCTGGCTGACCTGTTACCAACTCTATTACCTAAAAAGGAAGTGACTTTTAAAAATCAATTTTGCAAAGTTACTAATAATTATTTTTATTATAAAAATAACCAATACAATATTGTAAAGTAATTAGCCTCTAATTAAAATAAATAAATTTAAATTAAAAAAATAAATAAAAATGAAAAAAAAATTTGCTCATTTGTACAAAAACTGAAAAGTAAGTTACTATTTTTTTTATCTCCATTTATATTTACCAGAAGCATTCGCATCCATGTCTCTTTGTTATCCAGAGATTTACAAACATGTATACATGTATACATGGCTTCTCAGGTGACGTAGTGGTGAAGAGCCTGCCTGCCAATACTGGAGACATAGGAGACTTAGGTTCAATCCCTGGCTCAGGAGGACTTCCTGGAGGAGGAAATGGCAACCCAGTCCAATATACTTGTCTGGAAAATCCCATGGACAGGGGAGTCTGGTGTGCTGTAGTCCATGGGGTGACAAAAAGTTGGACATAACTTAGTGACTAAGCACACACATATATGTGTATACATAAATGGTGTAGTGGGGAGTCTATTATATATATAATTCTGCCATTGTCTAGTCTATTTAGCAATATATCTTGGGCATCTTTGCAAATCAGTGCAGACAATCTCCCTTTCCTTTTTAATAACTGCATGGAATCCCATTGTATGGATATATCATAAATTATGAACTTATTTCTCATTGACGAAATCAGATTGATTAAGGCTTCCCTGGTGGCTCAGATAGTAAAGAATCTGCCTGCAATGCAGGAGACCTGGGTTTGATTCTTGGGTCAGGAAGATTCCCTGGAGAAGGGAATGGTTATCCACGCCAGTATTCTTGCCTGGAGAATTCCATGGACAGAGAAGCCTGGCAGGCTACAGTCCATGGGATTGCAAAGAGTTGGACATGACTAGATTGCAAAGAGTCAGACATGACTCACTAGATTGTCTTCAGTTTGTTTTAAATGAACAAAGATATTTGCCAAATGCTTAACAAGTCAAATTGTCTTCCACAACCAAAAAGACAGACAACTCCAAAGAAAAGGCTATATAACATGTAGTCGAAAGAAAAAGAACACTACATGTCCAAAATACATTTAAAAAGTTACTAAACCTCACAACTTAAGAAATACAAATTTAAACATCCTTGATAGGGTATCATTTTTACCCATTAATTTGGAAAAGCTTTTAAAGTAGATAATAAACAGTACTGCTGGGGCTTCCCTGGTGGCTCAGATAGTAAAGAATCTGCCTACAAATGTGGGAGACCTGGGTTTGATCCCTGGGTTAGGAGGATCCCCTGGAGAAGGAAATCGCAACCCACTCCAGTATTCTTTCCTGGATAATTCCACGGACAGAGGAGCTTGGTAGGCTTTAGTCCATGGGGTTGCAAAGAGTCAAACACAACTGAGCAACTAACTCTTTCATTTTTCACTGCCAGAGAAAAATCAACTCATTCATTGTTGAGGAGTATTAATTTTGCACAACTCTTTTTGGAGAGCAAATTGGTAGAATCTATCAGAATTTTAAATGACCATAGCTTTTGACACTCAATTCTATTCCTAGATGCTCTTGGTCAGGTGTGTATAAATATATGTGTGTTCCACGGACAGAGGAGCCTGGTGGTCTACAGTCCATGGGGTCGCAAAGAGTCAGACACAACTGAGTGACTAACATACATCTACATAGATAATGATGCATAATTGGAATAGCTAGGAAATCGGAATTGTCATCATAACATCTATAAGAGGGTTATAAAAAATGACTAATAATATTTACATTGCTTGGTTGTTATGAGGGTTAGAGATGATAAACTTAAAGGTCATGGAAGAATGCCTTAGTATAGCCAATATTCAGCAAATGGTAGCTATTATGATTCCCAGGAAATCTGATTCTTCCTCATCTCAGCTGGATACATAGGCCAGATGACTTTATTACAACATCAGGTTGGGGTGATAGGGGATTCACATCATATGAAGCCCCTCTGCCCCCTGCCTTGTAAATGTTCAACTTGTTATCACTACCAATAATGATATGCAGCTATCAGATTTCTACGCCAGTCAAGTATTTCAAAATGTGGAATTTTAGAAGTGGACTTCTTGACTTGAAGATGCTTTAGTATCAAATAGTTGCTTGCATTAAAAGAGGCTTTCCACTCCCATAATGTTTAAGATTCTTCAGGAATGAAAGAAGAGGAGAAGAATGAATAGCTGCCAAACAGTAAGTTTGTGCCAGGAAGTGGACAAGTGGTTTATGAACATGATCTTAAACTTCACAAAAATCCCTACAAGTGAACGCTATTCTTTCTTCCTATATAAGAAACCAAGTTTCTGACAGGTGACGTGATTTGTAGAAGTCTCACACCAGACACCAATTGAAGAGCTGAGATTTCAAACCAGATTTATCTTTGTCTGACTCTAAAGACAACAATCGATTTTCCTTGGGATTAAATAGGCATTAAAGTTGTAAGTAAAAGAAAAAAAAAATAAATATTGCATTCCCCAAGCTGATATGCCCATATGGGAAGCAGCATGGAACCCCAAAGAAGCCCTTTAGGGGTTTGAAGGCCAGTGCTGTAACCCCAACTCTGCTGCATGTCAATTGGGGGACCATTGAAAAGTCACTTAACCCTAGTAAATCTCTTTTCTTTCTATAAAATAGAGATAAGAGTACTCTACTACCCTACATCTCTGGGTAGTCCCTGGGAATAGAAGTAAGTTAAAGCATAAAGAGATATGAAAAAAATAAAGGAAACCAGACCAGATGCATACTTAGTCGTTCTGCCAAATTATGTGTGAAGAAACCACATTTAGTCCTATCATTACCATTTTCCAAAGTGTTTTTCATGGAGCTGGAATTCCCTGGCATGTCAATAGGCATAAAAGTAAAGGAAAAAATAAAAACAGAAGTCCTGGGACAAAAGAGCTAAACAATCCTAGCCAAAGAAATTTAAACTGTTTTCCTTATTTCTTTTGAAACTGACTTCACACAACAGTATTCTGTGTGATAAATCTTCAGGTGATGTGGTAATGCGGTACCTCCAGATTTTATCTGATGGTGCATGCCTTTTTCAAGAAACACCTTGAAGGACTACATTCAGTAGAACACAGGCTACAAAAGGCTGCTATACAGGCTCTACTACAAAGCCACAGTCATCAAGACAGTATGGTACTGGCACAAAGACAGAAATATAGATCAATGGAACAAAGTAGAAAGCCCAGAGATAAATCCACGCACATATGGACACCTTATCTTTGACAAAGGAGGCAAGAATATACAATGGATTAAAGGCAATCTCTTTAACAAGTGGTGCTGGGAAAACTGGTCAACCACTTGTAAAAGAATGAAACTAGAACACTTTCTAACACCATACACAAAAATAAACTCAAAATGGATTAAAGATCTAAATGTAAGACCAGAAACTATAAAACTCCTAGAGGAGAACATAGGCAAAACACTCTCCGACATACATCACAGCAGGATCCTCTATGACCTG
>NW_011494918.1:1362187-1362751 GCF_000754665.1 Bison bison bison | reverse complement strand
ATTCCTTAAAAAACTGGAAATAGAACTGCCTTATGATCCAGCAATCCCACTGCTGGGCATACACACTGAGGAAACCAGAAGGGAAAGAGACACGTGTACCCCAATGCTCATCGCAGCACTGTTTATAATAGCCAGGACATGGAAGCAACCTAGATGCTCATCAGCAGATGAATGGATAAGCAAGCTGTGGTACATATACACAATGGAGTATTACTCAGCCATTAAAAAGAATACATTTGAATCAGTTCTAATGAGGTGGATGAAATTGGAACCTTATACAGAGTGAAGTAAGCCAGAAAGAAAAACACCAATACAGTATACTAACGCATATATATGGAATTTAGAAAGATGGTAACAATAACCCCGTGTCCGAGACAGCAAAAGAGACACTGATGTATAGATCAGTGTTATGGACTCTGTGGGAGAGGGAGAGGGTGGGGAGATTTGGGAGAATGGCATTGAAACATGTATAATATCGTGTATGAAACGAGTCGCCAGTCCAGGTTCAATGCACGATACTGGATGCTTGGGGCTGGTGCACTGTGACGACCCGGAGGGAGGGTA
>NW_011494918.1:1359709-1361945 GCF_000754665.1 Bison bison bison | reverse complement strand
TTTTTTTTTTTTTTTTAGGCTCACTTGTTCAGTCGCGCTGAGGGGAGGTAGGGAGGGATGCTGCAAATAAATAACACTGGTGTGTGCTCGAGTCGCCAGTCCAGGTTCAATGCACGATACTGGATGCTTGGGGCTGGTGCACTGGGACGACCCGGAGGGAGGGTATGGGGAGCTGGGGGAGGGGGGTTCGGGATGGGGAGCACGGGTGTGCCTGTGGCGGATTCATTTCGATGTTTGGCAGAGCTAATACAATATTGTAAAGTTTAAAAATAAAATAAAATTAAAAAAATAAAATAAAATAAAATTTTTAAAAAATAAATAAATTACCTCTATAAATTTAAAAAAAAGGCTGCTATAATGCATTTTTCTATGAATGTTAAACTTCAAATTCTAGCATCGCAGAGATTCTTTCTGAAAAACTGGTGAGAGAGGGAAAATGTTTTTGATGATCCACGACTCCTTGTGCATGGAAGGAGAATATGGGTAATTATATTGGGGGAAGAAGAGATCCATGAGTGGAGTCTTAAAGAATGAGTAGATATTTGCCAAGTGGATAAGGTGGGACCATCTCTAGTATTTATTTGAGATAATTTATACGGGTGTTCTTTGAAGGACTGATGCTAAAGCTGAAACTCCAATACTTTGGGCACCTGATGAGAAGAGTTGACTCATTGGAAAAGACTCTGATGCTGGCAGGGATTGGGAACAGGAGGAGAAGGGGATGGCAGAGGATGAGATGGCTGGATGGCATCACTGACTCGATGGACATGAGTTTGGGTGAACTCCGGGAGTTGGTGATGGACAGGGAGGCCTGGTGTGCTGCAGTTCATGGGGTCACAAAGAGTCAGACATGACTGAGCGACTGAACTGAACTGAATGAGTAACAGCATTCTCAACACAGAAACATCACAGTTACAATCAGTGGAAATCATATGGCTAATTCAATCCAACAAATGTTTCAGTTCAGTTTAGTTCAGTTCAGTCAGTCAGTCATGTCTGACTCTTTGCGACCCCATGAACCGCAGCAAGCCAGGCCTCCCTGTCCATCACCAACTTCCGGAGTCCACCCAAACCCATGTCCATCAAGTCGGTGATGACATCCAACCATCTCATCCTCTGTCATTCCCTTCTCCTACTGCCCTCAATCTTTCCCAGGATCAGGGTCTTTTCAAATGAGTCAGCTCTTCACATCAGGTGGCCAAGGTATTGGATTTCAGCTTCAACATCAGTTCTTCCAATGAACACCCAGGACTGATCTCCTTTAGGATGGACTGGTCGTATCTACTTGCAGTCCAAGGGACTCTCAAGAGTCTTCTCCAACACTACAGTTCAAAAGCATCAATTCTTTGACACTCAGCTTTCTTTATAGTCCACCTGTCACATACATACATGACCACTGGAAAAACCATAGCCTTGACTAGACAGACCTTTGTTGGCAAAGTAAGGTTTCTGCTCTTTAATATGCAGTCTAGGTTGGTCATAACTTTCCTTCCAAGGAGTAAGCGTCTTTTAATTTCATGGCTGCAATCACCATCTGCAGTGATTTTGGAGCCCAGAAAAATAAAGTCAGCCAGTTTCCACTGTTTCCCTATCTATTTGCCATGAAGTGATGGGACTGGATGCCATGATCTTAGTTTTCTGAATGTTGAGCTATAAGCCAACTTTTTCATTCTCCTCTTTCACTTTCCTCAAGAGGCTTTAATGCATTCCAACCAATTGGGAAGAAAGAAATTAGAGAAATACAGTTATTATCATCTGAAAGAAGTTGATAATTTAATGATGAGAAAGATACGTAAATATAAGACTTGAGAAGAAAAAATAATATATGTTATTAATAGAAGTATAAGATGTTACAGGGGGCTTCTGTGGTGGCTCAGACAGTAAAGAATTTGCCTGTAATGTGGGAGACTGAAGTTCCATTTCTGGGTCAGGAAATCCCCTTGAGAAGGAAATGACAAGCCACTTCATAGAGAATTCCATTATGGACAGATTATGGACATAAAAGCCTTATGGACTACAGTCCTTGGGGTTTCAAAGAGTCAGACCTGATGGAGCGACCAACACGTTCACTTTTTTTTCAAGGTGTTATAGAAGCATAGCAGCAAGAGAGTATAACTTTGATTTAGGTGAATGAGTTAGGGGAAGAATTCAAGGGAGGTTATTTTCAGAGGTGGAGATAGATGCAACTGAATTATTGTGCTAAGCTAAACTTAAGTATAACTGAGTTATTTTCCTC
>NW_011494918.1:1357494-1359609 GCF_000754665.1 Bison bison bison | reverse complement strand
TTATTTTCCTCACTCCAGGTCAACAGCAGAAGCAGGACTGACTTTCAGAGTAGGTTGTTTGGAGGCTGAATAAGGTTTGTTGTTGTTTAGTCTCCCAGCCATGTCTGACTTTTTGTGACCTCATGGACTGCAGCACGCCAGGCCTCCCTGTTCCTCACTGTCTTCTGGAGTTTGCCCAAGTTCATGCTCATTGCATCAGTGATGCCATCCAGCCATCTCATCCTCTGATGCCCTCTTCTCCTTCTGGCTTTAATTTTTCCTAGCACCAGGGACTTTTCCAATGAATGGTCTGTTCACACTGAATTACCAAAATACTAGAGCTTTAGCATCAGTCCTTGCAGTGAGTATTCAGAGTAGATCTCCCTTAAGATCGACTGGTTTGATCTCCTTGCTGTCCAAGGGACTTTCAGGAGTCTTCAGCACCACAGTTCAAAGGCATCAATTCTTTGGCATTCTGCTTTCTTTACCATCCAGCTCTCACAACTGTAGGTGACCACCAGGAAGACCATAGCTTTGACTATACAGACTTTTGTTGGCAGAGTAATGTCTCTGCTTTTACAACACACTGTCTAGGTTTGTCATGACTTTTTTTCTGCCAAGAAGCAATTGTCTTCTGATTTCATGGCTGCAGTCACTGTCTGCAGTGATTTTGGAGCCCAAGGGAAGGAAATCTGCTACTACTTCCATCTTTTCCCTTCTATTTGCCATGGGGTTCCCTGGAGGAGAGCATGGCAATCCACTCCAGTATTCTTGCCTAAAGAATCCCATGGACAGAGAAGCTTGGTGGGCTACAGTCCATAGGGTTGCAAGGAGTCGGACATGACTGAAGTGATTTAGCATATACTTTCTTTTAGCAAGACTCCATTGATGGGGAGGACTAACAAGGAAAAATTCTGGGGAGAAAAAGATTTTCTCATAGGTATCTGGTATTTAAGATCAGTAAAAGGGAAGAGTTAGAGTTGCTTTAGAGTCTCTTCATCTCAGTTAAGAAGGTGTTCTCTTCTATGAATCTTAATATATCCTTACATTTTTAGTGTTTTTTGCTTTCAAGTTAATTTAGAATTTAAAATTAAACCTTAAAAAACAAAATCTCATCATTGTTAGTATAATAACATTTTTAAGAAAAATACTAAATTTTTCAAAGCAAAAGATTAGGGAGAAGGGTGGTATTATTTTACTTTTTTAAATACATATTTTTACTGTTTTATTTAAAAGAAGACAGCTAATTCTTCTATTTACTTCAACATTCAATCTATTATAATAAATGGTCCTATTGGAGCATCTGAAAGAAAACCGACTTGATATGTAGTTAGAAAAAGAAGGAATATTTTAATAACATTTTAAAATAGTTGTTGACATTCTGCTTTGCTTATACATCAAAACTTTCTTTAAAAATTTTTGCAGCAAAATTCTGAAACTATATCAAATAAATTTTAACACTATTTACATTAAAATCCATTAGTCCTCCTTTTTGTACTTTAAATGATTGTTTCAGTCATGCATGATTTTGGTCTTTTGGAAAATATTGGCTCCCTGAGTTATACAGAGCTTCCAAACATTGACATATTTCCTCATACAATTTTTTAAAAATCCATTAATATTATCAGTCATCTTATCAGAAAGGTTGCTATTTTGTACTGGATAGTATCGAAAAGCTCTTAAAGCTGATAGTGGCTGATACTAGTTTTCCAAAGTTTCACTGAAAGCTCCAATTTTATCTTTGGTAACAAATACTGTCAGTTGTTGTCCATGAAGTGATGAGCTCATTTAGTTCATTTTTTGAGAAAATGTCTATGAAATACTCAAGTCCGAATTGCCATAGTTTCTATATGAGTCACTTTTTTCAGTTAAAAATCATGTTGACATTTGAACTGATGTTGTAAAAGAAATATTGGTTGCTTCCATATCCTGGCTATTATAAACAGTGCTGCGATGAATATTGGGGTACACGTGTCTCTTTCAATTCTGGTTTCCTCGGTGTGTATGCCCAGCGGTGGGATTGCTGGGTCGTAAGGCAGTTCTATTTCCAGTTTTTTAAGGAATCTCCACACTGTTCTCCATAGTGGCTGTACTAGTTTACATTCCCACCAACAGTGTTAGAGGGTTCCCTTTTCT
>NW_011494918.1:1339656-1357057 GCF_000754665.1 Bison bison bison | reverse complement strand
CTGAAAGATGTATAATATCATATATGAAACAAATCGCCAGTCCAGGTTCGATGTATGATAGTGGATGCTTGGGGCTGGTGCACTGGGATGACCCAGAGGGATGGTACGGGGAGGGAGGTGGGAGGGGGGTTCAGGATGGGGAGCACATGTACACCTGTGGTGGATTCATGTCCATGTATGGCAAAACGAATACAATATTGTAAAGTAATTAGCCTCTAATTAAAATAAATAAATTTATATTAAAAAAATATTGGGTAAAACTTCTAGCACCTTAGCATGAATCAAAGTACCAAACTGTGCCTGTAGTCATTATATTCTTCACTTACAGAAAAAATTAATTTTCTCTTTAGAGTATTCTTTTAAAAACTATAAACAGTAAAATTATTAATTTTCTTTTTTTTCTTTTTATTTTAATTGGAGACTAATTACTTTACAATATTGTAGTGGTTTTTGCCATACATTGACATGAATCAGCCATGGGTGTACATGTGTTCCCCATCCTGAATCCCCTCCCACCTCCCTCCCCATTCCATTCCTCAGGGTCATCCCAGTGCACCAGCCCTGAGCACCCTGTCTCATGCATCAAACGTGGACTGGTGATCTGTTTCACATATGATAATATACATTTTTCAATGCTATTCTCTCAAATTATCCCACCCTCACCTTCTCCCACAGAGTCCAAAAGACTAATTTTCTTAAAGCTTAAGCTTGGGATTCATCTTTTAAATATTATGTAAGATGAAGTGGAAATTTTGCATGAAGCACTTTTGCTATATACTGAAATACAATGGTTACCTCAAGGAATAGCTCTTATGTAATTGTTTTAGCCCTTATGTAACTCCTTTTGTACATGAAACATGATTATTACTTGAAAAAATGACTGTGGTTTGTATTTTTACATTAAAGCATGAAAATAAATGTTAAGACTTGGATTTTCCGCACATGGTTATTTAGAAAAAAACAAAAACAAAACTAACATATATGACATAATTAAATATACATTTTTTTTTTACTAATACATTGTTTGCTTCATTATACTGTGTACTTATATGTATGGGTTTCCCTGGTGGCTCAGCAAGTAAAGAATCCACCTGAAATACAGAAGACACGGGAGACATAGGTTTGATCTCTGAGTTGGTAAGATCTCCTGGAGGAGGAAAAATGGCAACCCACTCCAGTATTCTTGCTTGAAAAATCCCATGGGCAGAGAAACTTGGCAGGCTATAGTCCATGCGGTCACAGAGTTGGATATGGCTGAACAACTGATGCACACATGCGTGTATATATGTATATAAATTCCAACACCTCACGGACATTTCCATTCAATGAAGCTCAGACACCTCAGGCTCAGTTTGACCCAAAGTGAAATAATCGTCTGGGAGACTGTGTTTCAGGAGAGTTTCTAGAAGGATGGAGAGCCTGAAGCAAGAAGGGAAAGAGAGGCCTGCTGAAGGTAATCACGCCTTAAAGAGAGCTGTGCTATCATCTTCATTTGTAGGCCCCTTAGAACAGAATAATAATAGTAGGGGACTTCAATGTTCCACTGACAGCAGTGGATACATGGTCCAGACAAGAGGTCCCCAACCTCTGAGAGCTAATGCCTGATGATCTGAGGCGGGGCTAATGTAACAATAATAGAAATAAAGTGCACAATAAATGTCATGTGCGTGCATCATCCCAAAACAACCCCCCTCATGCATGGGAAAATTGTCTCCCACAAAAGCAATCCCTGGTGCCAAAAATGTTGGAGACTACTGGTCCAGACAGAAAACCAATAAGGAAACCTTGGATTGCACTCTAGAATGAATGAACTTAACAGACATATCAGAATATTTCATTTCACATCAACAGAATGCACTTTCTTCTCAAGTCATTTGGAACATTCTCTAGAATAGATCATATGATAGGGTACCAAACACATATTAACAAACTAAAGAAAATTGAAATCATACCAACTGTATTTTCTAACCACAATTATATGAAACTAGATATCAATAAGAGAAAAATGAGAGGATCTATAAATATGTGGAAACTAGGCAATGTACTTCTCAGCAATCATTGGGTCAAAGAAGAAAGGAAAGGTGAAATACAAAATTATGTTGAAAATGAAAATTAGAATGGAAATATAACATATCAGCTATTGTAGTATGCAGCAAAAGCAGCTCTGAGAGGAAAATTTATAGCAAAACACACACACACACACACACACACACACACACATATATTAAGAAATTAGAAGATCTCCAACAACCTAACTTTATACCTCAGGGAACTATAAAAAGAACAAATTAGGCCCAAAGTTAACAGAGGGAAAGAAAACAAAGATTAGAGCAGATAAATTAAGTAGAGACCAGAAAAACAGTTAGAAGTATCAATGAAACAAAGAGCTTGTTCTTCAAAAAAAAAATGTAAATGCAGAAAATTTCAAATTAAATTTTAGTGATATTCAGAAAAGAAGAATAAAGTGCAGTGTTCCAAGCACCTCCTCTCCCAGGCAAGTGTTTCACTACCCAAGGAACAAAGCTCTCCTCAGGCCAACCCACTGTCCTGTGTTCCTAACATGATCCTCTGTGGCACTCACAGCTCTGTGATTGGCTCTTCTTTCCCCTGACCTCTACCTTCTCTCATTTCCCTCCTCATTGTGACAGCCTTTCTCCAGATATACATCATCTCCTAACTTACTTCCTGTTTTTGACTCTTACCTTCTTATCCCAGTTCTACCAGAGGTATTTAGGATACCCAATTTGTCTGTAGATTTGGAGACATGGTTAGTGTGGAGGGGGAAAAAGCCAACCTATTTGGTATCAGAGTGTTGTGAGTAGAAACAGACCACTGGGGCAAAGTCTGAGAAATATCTCTGCCCTCAAATGTAGATTCCAAAGAGGTATATACAGTTCTATAGCACCTTACTAATTTGCTTGATTTTTGCCCTAACTGGACTGTGGTCTTCTTGATTTGTGTAGGGTATTTGGTCTTTGGAATCCCAGTACTAGCACAGTATGTAGACAGGAAATTTTCTTTTTAAATATGTAGATGATATCAAGTACTTCTCTGATTTCCATGGAGCTACAGTCTAAAGAAAAGTCAGAATATCTAAAAGATGTAGAGGAGAAAGTTGAAGACAAACTTGAATAAATTCTTCAGCTCGGTTCAGACCCTCAGTCATGTCTGACTCTTTGCAACCCCATGGACTGCAGTACACCAGACTTCCCTGTCCCTCACCAACTCCCAGAGCTTACTCAAACTCATGTCCATTGAGTCAGTGATGCCATCCAAGCATCTCATCCTCTGTCATCTCCTTCTCCCGCCCTCAATCTTTCCCAGCATCAGGGTCTTTTCCAAGGACTCAGTTCTTCGCATCAGGTGGCCAAAGTATTGGAGTTTCAGCTTCAACATCAGTCCTTGCAATGAATATTCAAGACTGATCTCCCTTAGGATGGCCTGGTTGGATCTCCTTGTTGTCCAAGGGACTCTCAAGAGTCTTCTCCAACACCACAGTTCAAAAACATCAATTTTTAGGCATTCAGCTTTCTTTGTGGTCCAACTCTCACATCCATACATGACTACTGGAAAAACCATAGCTTTGACTAGATGGACCTTTGTTGGCAAAGTAATGTCTCTACTTTTTAATATGATGTCTAACTTTTTCCCCAAGGAACAAACGTTTTTTAATTTCATCACAGGAGTCACCATCTGCAGTGATTTTGGAGCCCAGTAAAATAAAGTCTCTCATTGTTTCCATGTTTCCCCATCTATTTGCCATGAAGTGATGCGACCATGATGCCATGATCTTAGTTTTTTGAATGCTGAGTTTTAAGCCAACATTTTTACTCTCCTCTTTCACTTTCTTCAAGAGGCTCTGTAGTTCTTCTTTGATTTCTGCCATAAGGGTGGTGTCATCTGCATATCTGAGGTTATTGATATTATATATCAATAGATATTATATATATTAGATATCAATCAATTAGATTGATATCCGGTCCTAACTGTTGCTTTTTAACCTGCACACAGATTTCTCAGGAGGTAGCTAAGGTGTCTGGTATTCCCATCTCTAAGAATTTTACACAGTTTGTTGTGATCCACACAGCCAAAGGCTTTAGCATAGTCAATGAAGAAGTAGATGTTTTTCTGGAATTCTCTTCTTTTTTCAATGATCCAATGGATGTTGGCAATTTGATCTCTGGTTTCTCTGCCTTTTCTTAATCCAGCTTGAACATCTGGAAGTTCTCAGTTCATGTACTGTTGAAGCCTATCTTGGAGATTTTATAGCATTACTTTGTTAGTGTGTGAGATGATTGCAACTGCGCTGCAGTTTAAACATTATTTGGAATTGCCTTTCTTTGGGATTGGAAAGAAAATTGACCTTTTCCAGACTGTGGCCACTGCCGAGTTTTCCAAATTTGATGACATATTGAGTGCAGCACTTTCACAGAATCATCTTTCAGGATTTGAAACAGCTCAGCTGGAATTCCATCACCTCCATGAGCTTTGTTCGTCAGGTTACTTCCTAAGGTCCACTTGAGTTCGCACTCCACAATGTCTGACTCTAAGTAAGTGACCACATGATCGAGGTTATCTGGGTCATTAAGACCTCTCATATAGTTCTTCTATGTATTCTTGTCACCTCTTCTTAATATCTTCTGCTTCTGTTAAGTCCATACCATTTCTGTCCTTTATTGTGCCCATCTTTGCATGAAAAGTTTCCTTGGTATCTCTAATTTTCTTGAAGAGATCTCTAGTCTTTCCCATTCTATTGGTTTTCTCCATTTCTTTGCATTGATCACTTAGGAAGGCTTTCTTATCTCTTCTTGCGATTCTTTGAAATTCTGTTTTCAGACGGGTATACCTTTCCTTTTTTCCTTTGCCTTTCACCGCTCTTCTTTTATCAGCTATTTGTAAGGACCCCTCAGACAATCAGTTTTCCTTTTTGCATTTGTTCTTCTTGGGGATGGTTTTGATCACTGCCTCCTGTACAATGTTATGAACCTCTGTCCATAGTTCTTCAGGCACTCCGTGTTTCAGATCTAATCCCTTGAATATCTTTGTCACTTCTACTGTATAATCATAAGGGATTTGATTTAGGTCATTCCTGAATGGTCTAGTGGTTTTCCTATTTTCTTCAGTTTAAGTCTGAATTTTGCAAAAAGGAGTTTATGATCTGAGCCATAGTCAGCTCGTGGTCTTGTTTTTGCTGACTGTATAGAGCTTCTCCATCTTCGTCTGCAAAGAATATTATCAATCTGATTTTAGTATTGACCATCTGGTGATGTCCATGTGTAGAGTGTATTGTTGGAAGAGGGTGTTTGCTATGACCCATTTGCTGTCTTGGCAAAACTCATTAGCCCTTGTCCTGATTCATTTTGTACTCCAAAGCCAAACTTCTTAATTTTACCAAATTTCCTTACATGTGTACCTTTCCTTTTATGTGGGTAAATAGAACCTCCATTGTGCATTCTGGAGGAATTATGGAGAATTCTCCTATAAATTATGAGGAGCACAGCTTTAAGCCTTGTGGTACCTGTCTACAATCTACATGAATTAAAAATTTGATATTACCTTACTTTATAAAACATAATATACTTTGTTTAGAGAGGACTTGGCATTGAAGCATTCTCATATAGATGGGATCAAATTCTGAGGATTGGGGAAAACCTTGAGAGGGTCAGTGAGTACATGATGAGCTGAGTGGGGGAATATGCCTGACTGATTTTGTAAAGTAAGATGTCGACTTTCCCTTAAGAAAGTTAATAGGTGATTTGAAGAAGAATTTATAATTAATTATATGGAATAAATGAGTCAGGTGTATTTTCAAGTCAATAATGAAAGATAAACACAATTGTTGCTAACTACCATGTTCAGGATAGAGAAAAAGAAGTTGAACATTAAAGGATTGTTTCTTCATGATGAACTTAGGCTAGACACAGAGCGTGCTTATTATCACAAATTTTAGATAGGAAAACTGAAGTTTAAAGTTGACTTATCAAAGATCACACAGCAAATTCATGGCAGCTCTAAGAAGATGGCCCAAGTTCTCAAGCTAGAGTCCGTTCCAATGTGCCTTACTGTCTCCATGGTGCTGGCACTGTGCTTTTCCACAAGCTGCAGCCCCTGAGGCATGGAATCAGCTCACAGATTGTTCCTGAGGGCAAAATTTGTATTTAGATGACTGCCTTGGAAACAAACAGAAAATCAGCAGAACAGGATACAACCTAAAGTCTAAAAGCACCCACCTACTGACAATGTAGCTATGTAGTTTCAGATAATGAAAATAATAATTTCTGCTTCTAATTTCCCCTGTGAAACCACTTTAGGGAAAAAAATACTTGGTACAACATTTGTTGAGGCTGAAAAAGCCAGGACGATAGTCCTGCAAAGACAGAGCACAGTTTATCTTGTCAGATTGTGAAATGTTGCCTTAGTTGAGCAGTCTCAGACACGAAACTTCTTTTCGTTCTTCCAAAAAACCCTTTACACACAATAAGACTTTATTTATCCCATTTGAGATAGTAGCACAAGTGTGAAAAAGAAGATAGGCTGTCCTTTGAGTGAGGTCCCAACAAACAGGTGTTAATTTCAGTTCAAAGGGGCTTGACCTCTCTAAAGAAGGAAATATGACCTAATCAGTGGTTGTGCGTTGAATTGTTGCCTCAAAAAGGCTTGTTGAAGTCCTTACTCCCAAAACCTGTCAATGTGGCCTTATTTGGACAAAGGGTATTTGTGGGTGTAACCAAGTAAAAGCGAAGTCATAGTGGATTAGGGTGATTCCTAGTCTAATATGACCAATGTCCTCATAGGAGGGAAATTTGGACACAGAGGGAGAATGTCATGTGATGACTGATGCAGAGATTGGAATGATGTTTCCACAAGCCAAGGAATATCAAAGGCTATTGGCAACTGTGAGAAACCAGAAGAGACAAGAAAGGATCCTTCCTAGAATCTTTGGAGACAGCATGACCCAGCTGGCACCTTGATTTCAGACTTCTAGTGTCCAGAATTTTGAGATAAGTTTCTGTTGTTGTAAGCCACTCAGTTTGTACTTTGCTATGGCAACCATAGGAAACTAATACATCAGCATATTCTCATGAGCTGTTATTGGATGGGGAATTGCAGGAGATCCTTAGGCTGGGATGATCTTGCCTCTATGAAGTGGAAATTGAGAACCAGTGGAGCACTTCCTGGTACCTAGAAAACAAAACTGAAGCTCCATACAAAGTCCTTTTGGATCCAGCTCCTAGCTACCTGTCCAGCTTCTTACCCTGCCACTCCCTCGAGCTCCAGATGCATTGAACATCGATGTTCCCCAAGCAGACCACGCTATTTCAAACTCCCACGACATAGCACACATTGTCTACTCTCCTTGGAATGCCTACCACTTCACTTCTGTACCTGGAGAGTGCCTTCCTTCTGTCTCCATTCAAAGAGTTTCACCTCTATGCAGGCAGTGTTCTTTGATTTTCTAGGCAAATACTACATTCCCTGTGTATCCCCTGCAAGTTATCATATTGTTTTGTCACATTTCTTATTCTTCTTCACTCTACTGGTATTTCTTAACTTTTGTGTTAAAACTTACCAAGATCTATGATGAAAGAAGGATGGTCACAGTTTTCTGAGAAACAGACTTGTGCTCTAGACTCTCCTATCTCACTGAAGTCTGTGTAGAAATCAGTAAACTTACTTCCATAGGTAAAAGATACACACAATATTACCCAGCTCCTGAGAATCCACAGGGTTTTCTAAATCAGGATCCTCAACCTAGGCAGTATTGATACTTTGGATAGGATAATTATTTGTTGTGGGGGATGTTTACATGCATTATAGAGTGGTTAACAGCTTTTATGGCCTCTACCCACTAGTTGCCAGTGGCAATCCCTTTTAGTTATGACCACCAAAAAATGGGTCCAGACATTGTCAAATATCCTCTGGATGACAAAATTATCCTGGTTGAGAATCATTGGTTCAAATGGGTAGAGAGAGTGCTTAAAAATCTAGAAAGTAGACCAAAGCAGAGCAGGACAATTGACCCTTCCACATCTTAAATATATCAGTTCAGTTCAGTTGCTCAGTTATGTCTGACCCTTTGCAACCCCATGGACTGCAGTATGCCAGGCTTCCCTGTCCACTAACTCCCGGAGCTTGCTCAAACTCATGTCCACCAAGTCAGTGATGCCATCCAACCATCTCATCCTCTGTTGTCACCTTCTCCTCCTGCCTTCAATCTTTCCCAGCATCAGGGTCTTTTCCAATGAGTCAGTTCTCCATATAAGGTGGATAAAGTATTGGAGTTTCAGCAGCCGTCCTCCCAATGAATATTCAGGACTGATTTCCTTTAGGATTGACTAGTTTGATCTCCTTGCAGTCCAAGGGACTTTGAAGAATCTCCTCCAACACCACAGTTCAGAAGCATCAATTCTTCGGTGCTCAGCTTTCTTTACAGTCCAACTCTCACATCCATACATGACTACTGGAAAAACCATAGGTTTGACTAGATGGACCTTTGTGGGCAAACTAATGTCTCTGCTTTTTAATATGCTGTCTAGGTTGGTCATAGCTTTTGTTCCAAGGGGAAAATGTCTTTTAATTTCTTGGCTGCAGTAACCATCTGCAGTGATTTTGGAGCCCAAAAAATAAAGTCAGACACTTTTTCCACTGTTTCCCTATCTATTTGCCATGAAATTATGGGACTGGATGCCATGATCTAGTTTTCTGAATGTTGAGCTTCAAGCCAACTTTTTCACTCTCCTCTTTCACTTTCACTAAGAAGCTCTTTAGTTCTTCTTCATTTTCTGTCATAAGGGTGGTATTACCTGTGTATCTGAGGTTATTGATATTTCTCCCAGCAATCTTGATTCCAGCTTATGCTTAAAAATATAAACCTTCCTTAAGTGAAGTAGCATGGCATAAGGGAAATACTAAAGACTTTAAGCTCATGCAGACCTGAGTTTATATTCTAGCTCTGCTACTTACTAGCTTGATGTGTCTGGGGTTTGTTTTGAACCTCTATGAGTCTCAGTTTCTCATCTGAGTTATTGAGAAGACGGATCTACTGGGAAAATGTCCAAAGACTGACTAAAGACATTGCACATAGTGAGTGCTCAGTAAAAAATCAGTTTCTTTCATCCTCTCTGGCATATTGAAAGTGGATACTACAGGAAGCCCATAAAAGTTATTATGCTTTCTGGCAGCATTCTCCTGGGATGAATAATCAATTCAAGGAAAGAGTTCTATATTTCCGAGGTGAAGAGAGGGTAGGATGTGGATGAGTGGTGGTGCCTGATTGAGTGGGTAGGAATGCCAGCTCTTAGATACAAAAGACCTTTCCAGAGCCTTGGGAAACGACCATCTGAGTCAGAGAGAATTAGAACAAGCAATATTGACATGCATTCAAATTTAATTTAAAAGGAAAAAAACAAGGCACTGTTGAACATTATTCTCCTGACATGCACTCATAACTCCCTGACAGACCTAGTTTGAAGTTGTAGGTTTATCTTGAGTCCTACATATTCTTCAATCATTACATTTGCACTTGAGTGGGAGCTTGCCATATGGTGCCACCTGCTAAAGGAGTTTTGGGGGCAGGTGTTAATCAGAGATACTGCCCCCACCACACCCACACACCAATACACATACGTGTTCTCCCCCAAGGGAGAACTGCTATATTAGGTAGGGCTGTAAGCGTAAGTCACAACCATAAAATGGCAATCATTGGAAAATGACTGCATGAAACAACGAAGATTCTCTGCTCTACTTACCTAATTACTTTACCCTTCAGATATTTTTGTTTAAAGCCACTAAGATAAGACTAACATTGCCATAGCAACCTGCTATTGGATGTTGTTTGATATCTCCAAGCAGAATAAATCACCCACAATTCCCATCAACAATGCTGTAGTGGTATAATTTTTAATAGCCTGGTACATTTTCCACTTGCCTCCTACAAAGTAAGAGCAGAAGCTGGATGAACATGGTCAAAAAGTCCTACCAATGCCATTTGCAACAACAAGAGTTTATCATACTAAGTGAAGGAAGTCAGAAAGAGAAAGATAAATACCATATGATATCCCTTTTATGCGGAATCTGAAATTTGACACAAAAGAACATATCTACGTAACTGAAACAGACTCATAGACATACATAATGGACTTGTAGTTGCCAAGGAAGAGGGCGCTGGGTGGAGGAAGGATTCAAACTATTATATATAGGCTTGATAAAGACAGGGTCCTAATGTATAGCACAGGGAACTATATTCAATATCCTGGGATAAACCATAATGGAAAATAATGTGAAAAAGAATATGTATATGTATAACTAACTCACTTTGCTGTACAGCAGAAATTAACACAACATTAAATCAATTATACTTCAATAACATTTTTTGAAGTCCCTGCCATCTCTATATGAATCTCCAACTAGGCTTCAAAGAGAGCACGTTTCAGAGAGCAGCTATGAGTCATCAGGAGGGCCACTGGAATTAAAGACAGAAGACCAGTACCCTAGTCTTAGTTATTACTTACTAATTACTATCTTCAATAATTCCCTAAAGTTAATCTCTCTGAATTATACTTTCCCTGGCTAAAAAATGGACTTAAAGATTGTTTTCCTGCCCTATCCCCCCCCTCCCCTCCCCCTCCCCCAGTGCAGAGCTTACCAAAGAATATGCATGTGGAAGCATGTGGGTGCTTTACTGGGTCAGGAGAGAGGAGTTGGATTTTCTGGGATTTGAGCCAGTTTTCTGAAGCTCTATGATATGATCTATGCATGCTTCCTGACTTCTTGCTACTGCTGCTGCTGTTAAGTCACTTCAGTCTTGTCCGACTCTGTGTGACCCCACAGATGGCAGCCCATCATCCCTGGGATTCTCCAGGCAAGAACACTGGTATGGGTTGCCATTTCCTTCTCCAATGCATGAAAGTGAAAAGTGAAAGTGAAGTCACTCAGTCGTGTCCGACTCTTCGCGACCCCATGGACTGCAGCCTACCAGGCCCCTCCGCCCATGGGATTTTCCAGGCAAGAGTACTGGAGTGGGGTGCCACCGCCTTCTCCATCCTGACTTCTTAGAGGGTCTGTAAGGATCTCTCATACTGCGTCGGTTGTAAACTTTTAGAAACCATTCACTCCTTTTCTGATTATTTAGCAGAGAAAATTGATCTAGAAAGTAAAATTTCATATAAAATGAGAAGAATCCCCAGATTGCTTTCTTGAATGAATAATCATGTATTAGTGAATTTTCTTTTCAAAAATTTATAACAGAAAACTCATTCTTATTTCCTCCAAAGAGGAAAAAAAATTCCTTGATCAAAATGTGAGATCATCTTGGAAATTAAAAAAAAATTGTGAATATGTAAGAGTCTAATGCTACTGGTCTCTTGACACAAGTAGTTTGTGTTTTCACAGGTGTGAAAGGGCTAGAATATTGTAGGTTCTCAATAAATGCCTGTTATGTGGATGGGTAGCAGTGATTAGGGGGAGAGATGCACAGATGTCTAGGTTAGATGAGGGTCAAGGAGTAACTGACTGAAAAAGAATCTGTAAAAAAAGAAGAGAGCAGGAGTACTGTCAACCACACTGACATTTTTTCCCTTCTGTCCCACGTTTTACTCAGCATGACAAGTCAGAAAGACAAGGAGAAAAATTTATATATTAAAAAAACTGGAATTAATGGCATCCATCTAGTTTTGAGTAGGATATTAATTTGCTGCTGAAGTCATGATAGGATTCAAAATTGAAGCTCATGATAGCATCAGTGCTTCAAATGAGACATTGAAGTTACCAAAGTTCACACTCCAAATGATTCTTTTTCTCTCCCTTCCCTTCTATCTCATCATCTGTATGTGTCTATTTTTAAGACCAGAAGCTCCATCTTCTTTGTCTTTAAAACATCCATGATATGAAAAACACTATACTTTTCACTTAGAATTAGGTCCATAATGTAGTTGATAATCATCATGGCCTCATTTTCCAATTATCTGAAATTTAAGATGGAAAACATCTCAGACTCAAGACTTCTCACTAAAAATCTAAAGTGCATGAATCCATTTTCTGCCTTAAGGGAGAATGTGTAAGGAGCATAATTGAATCTCTGGTGACTCAATGACTTGTAGGAACAGGAGCATAACCATTAATTCTCATTTATCAATGAAATAGGATCCTCAGGAAGGAGAGGAGGGGCCCAAAGAAAGAGCTTGGGTCAACTGTGTGCTGATTTTAGATACTACTCTGGAAGCTTTTGAAAATATTGAATAGATTTTCAATGTAAATATTTTCCCCTGTAACTTGACTTGTCTTCCACAATGTTGAATGCAGCTTCAACAGTACAACAGAGAATTAAGCTGTGTGGAGTTCAGCAAAGCTAGGTTTTACCTGCCTTCTCTGCTTTCTCTGTTTCACTAAGTACAGTCATTCCTCCGGCAAATTAATACTGAAGCCTTTACATCTCACACTATAGCACCTATTGGGTCCACGGAAGACAAATCTACACCATATAGCCTGAGATGTGCTGTCGGGCTTAACTCTTCTTATTAAACCCGCAATTCTCCTTGAATACAAGCCTCCACGTTGTCCACTCTATTTACTCGGAAAAAGGATGACACTTTTTAACAGGTGAGCCATCTCATCTTTCCTTTCTCCAAACTCTTTAGAAAGAGTTCTGTCCTAGCCACTGCAATTCTCAGGTTTTCCTGAGAAAACCTGATACCAAGTTTATTTCACCAGATACCATGTGTGTCAACTGCCAAAGTAGAAGGAAATGGAGGGGAAGGAGAGATGAAGCCACCCAAGACGGCCAGATTTCTGGGAGAGGGTGTAAGTGGGCTAGAGGAAGAGTCCAGAGCTGTTGAAGAGGTCAGATCATAGACTAGGAGAGGAAGGAGGAATTTAATAAGTGCAGTTGTTGGTTACAAATCGATAATATATAAGATTGGAATTAACGTTCAATAAGTTTTGCTTCGTCTTCTGTGGATGTGTGAATGTGGCACTGAGAGAACCTGGGATTAATTCAAGTTATGCTATATTTCTAGTTATACTTCAAAGCCTACTTCAAGTGATACATCGTCAATGAAATCCTTCCTGTTTCCCTAAATTGATGTGGTATTAGTCTCTCTCTTCCTCCTGTGAACCTCTTTGGCATCTTGTACCTCTCTTGTGACAGTCATCTGTCTCTATTTTGTATTATGATATGTTTAACTTTATTTTTACTTTCTTCCTGTTATAAGATTATAAAGTATCTTACAGGAAAGATTGCAATTTTCTCATCTCTCCAGTCTGTGCTTTAAAACTGGAATTTAGTTAAAAAGAGGAAAGGTAAATTCTGATGCAATGTGAATGTTTTGCAGGCTCTCTCAAACTAGAGTCTCAGCTT
Organism: Bison bison bison; assembly: GCF_000754665.1. Classification (NCBI taxonomy): domain Eukaryota; kingdom Metazoa; phylum Chordata; class Mammalia; order Artiodactyla; family Bovidae; genus Bison; species Bison bison. The sequence continues at coordinate 1,343,703 of NW_011494918.1, read as the reverse complement.
GTATTCTCTGTCAGGAAATAATACCCCATCCATCCAATTGCCCAGGTTGAAATTTTGGGTGCCTATTTCCTCCCCTCTTCTAAATTCAATAGATCAAAATTTAAAAAAATATATAGTTATTTATTTTAAATTGATTGATGATTGGCTTACAATATTGGCTTCATTTCTGTCATACATCAACATGAATTAACCATAGGTGTACATATGCCCCCTCCTTCTTGAATCTCCCTCCCACCTCCCGCCCATCTCTACCCCCTAGGTTATTACAGAGCCCCTGTTTGAGTTCCCTGAGTCATACAGCAAGTTCCCTTTGGCCGTCCATTTACATATGTTAGTGATATTCATCCACGCTACTCTCCGCATTTATCTCACCCTCTCTCTCTTCTCCTCTACCTTTGTCCATAAGTCTGTCCTCTATGTTTGCATTTCCATTTTGATTGATTCTACTTTCAAAATATCTCTTTGATCCAAGTGCATTTCCCCATCTCCATCATTATCACTCTAGTCCAGGAGCAGCAAAAATTTTTTTCTGTAAAGGATCAGATAGTGAATATTTTAGGCTTTTAGGACCACATACAGCCTTTGTTCCAAGTTAGTCTTATTCTTTGGTGGTTGTTTTTTTTTATGACCCTTTAATAGTGAAAAATTATTCTTTGATCTTGAAGCATATGGACTCAGGCTATGGTCTGTGGTTTATAAGATCCCTGCTGTAGTCAGTCATCCTAACTCTTCACACAGACCACTGCATAACCTTCTCTCTAGTGTCCCCAGCTTTACGTAAGTCTGTTAGTCTGTTTTAAAGAATTCAGATTTGACCCTTGTTGCTTCCTGCTTAAAATCTTACAGTGGCTTCTTTACACTTTTGGGAAAGTTGAAAACCTTTATCACAGCCAATCAGGATGTTCAGATCTGGCTTCTTCCTCACCTCCGTCCACATTAATCATCACTTGTCCTTCCTTGACTCTGACATTCTCATTCTTGCCTGTGGGATTTGAATGTGGTATTTTGTTCACCTGGAATATTCTTATCCCTTTGCCTGTTGACATCTATTCTTTTGAGCCTCAATGTAACTATCATACTATTAGTTAAGTTCACTTTATTGTGTGTTCCTATTAAAAAGCAGAGATATTACATTGCCAACAAATGTCCGTCTAGTCAAGTCTATGGTTTTTCCTGTGGTCATGTATTGGATGTGAGAGTTGGACTGTGAAGAAAGCTGAGTGCCGAAAAATTGATGCTTTTGAACTGTGGTGTTGGAGAAGACTCTTGAAAGTCCCTTGGACTGCAAGGAGATCCAACCAGTCCATTCTGAAGGAGATCAGCCCTGGGATTTCTTTGGAAGGAATGATGCTAAAGCTGAAACTCCAGTACTTTGACCACCTCATGCGAAGAGTTGACTCATTGGAAAAGACTCTGATGCTGGGAGGGATTGGGGGCAGGAGGATAAGGGGACAACAGAGGATGAGATGGCTGGATGGCATCATCGATTCGATGCACATGAGTTTGGGTGAACTCCGGAAGTTGGTGATGGACAGGGAGACCTGGTGTGCTGCAGTTCATGGGGTTGCAAAGATTCAGACACGACTGAAATGAACTGAACTGAACTGATTGAGCCCTTATCTTACACTGAGTTCCCAGGAAGCAGATCCAGGATGAGGAACCATATGTAGATGTTCACAGGAGAAACAATAAAGTTGGGGTTTTCCAAATACTGTATATACTATATATATGATGCTTGTTTTTCTCTTTCTGACTTACTTCACTGTATGACAGACTTTAGGTTCATCCATGTCTCTCAAATGACCCAACTTCACTCCCTTTTGTGGCTGAGTAATATTCCATTGTGTATATGTACCACATCTTCTTTATCCATTCATCTCTCCATGGACACTTATGTTGTTTCTATGTTCTGGCTATTGTAAATAGCACTGCAATGAACATTGGGGTGCAGGGCAGGAATAGTGATGCAGACGCAGAGAACAGATGTGTGGACATGGTTCAGGGAAGAGGGGTGGAATGAATTAGGAGATTGGGATTGACATTTATACACTACTACATGTAAAATAGATGGCCAGTGGGAAGCTGCTGTGTAACACAGGGATCTCAGCTCAGTGCTCTGTGGTGACCTATGGGGTGGGGGGTGGGGGTCCAAGAAGGAGTGAATATATGTATACATATAGCTCAATTACTTCATCGTACAGCAGAAACTGGACTTCACAGGTGGCGCTAGTGGTAAAGAACCTGCTTGCTAATGCAAGAGACATAAGAGACGTGGTTTCAATCCCTGGGTCGGAAAGATCCCCTGGAGTAGGACATAGCAACCCACTCCAGTACTCTTGCCTGGAGAATCCCATGGACAGAGGAACCTGGAGGGCTTGTTGATATGGTTGCAACAAGTCAGAAATGACTGAAACTACTCAGCACACACCACAGAAACTAAGACAACATTGCAAAGCACTATACCTTAATAAATTTGAAAAAACAGGTGAAGGATAGAGGAAGGGGTAAGGAAACCAGTGTGTTTGTTCATATGCTCTGAGAAGCAGATTTTGAGATGTGATAAACCATTTGATGATCTTATTGGGGAAATGCTACTGTGATGAGATGAGTAGAGGGGAGTCAGAACAGCTGGGAAGCCACAAGACTATGATGCAGATCTCACCCCAAGTAAAGGAGAAAGAAAAGGAAGGTTAGTGGGAGAGTCCCAGATGATGTCCGGTGTAATGAAAGGCTGTCAGTCGACCAAAGCCATCTGTCAGAGGAGTCGCATGTTTCCACTTTTATGTCCCTTCATGCTCAGTCACAGGCTTGGAGCAGCCTGTAGAGTGTGGCCTTGGATTTTAGAGGGCCCCCAGCCATTGGCCATTTATACTCTTTATAGTCAGATGATTGAGGGGTGCATTCTCATGGCCTTGACATCTAGCAAGCAAATAATTTCATCAGGTCCAGTTTCAGCCCCATCAGGGGAACGTGTGAATTATGCCTCTGACATTATTTCCCTGGAAGGCAAGAGAGCTGTGCTTTCAGACTCTTCTATCAGTCATTGGCTAAGGGCATTTAAACTCCTAGGAAACTCACGCTTTCTATAATTCCTGCCAAAGTTGCTCCAGCATCCTGAAGTCAGTTCTCCAAAAAGAGGGTCATGTTCAGGTGATTAGAAGCAGAGGCTTCACTGCTCGGCATACACACTGAGGAAACCAGAATTGAAAGAGACATGTGTACCCCAATGTTCATCACAGCACTGTTTACAATAGCCAGGACATGGAAGCAACCTAGATGTCCATCGGCAGGTGAATGGAAAAGAAAGCAATGTACGTACACACAAGTGAATATTCAGTTCAATTCAGTCACTCAGTCGTGTCCGACTCTTTGTGACCCCATGAACCACAGCATGCTAGGCCTCCCTGTCCATCACCAACTCCCGGAGTCCACCCAAACCCATGTCCATTGTGTTGGTGATGCCAACCAACCATCTCATCCTCTGTTGTCCCCTTCTCCTCCTGCCCTCAATCTTTTCCAGCATCAGGGTCATTTCAAATGAGTCAGCCCTTTGCCAAATATGTTGCCAAAGTATTGGAGTTTGAGCTTCAACATCAGTCCTTCCAATGAACACCCAGGACTGGTCTCCTTTAGGATGGACTGGTTGGATCTCCTTGCAGTCCAAGGGACTCTCAAGAGTCTTTTCCAACACCACAGTTCAAAAGCATCAATTCTTCGGCACTCAGCTTTCTTTATAGTCCAACTCTCATATCCATACATGACTACTGGAAAAACCATAGCCTTGACTAGATGGACCTTTGTTGACAAAGTAATGTCACTGCTTTTTAATATACTGTCTAGGTTGGTCATAACTTTCCTTCCAAGGCATAAGCATCTTTTAATATCATGGCTGCAATCACCATCCGCAGTGATTTTGGAGCCTAGAAAAATAAAGTCAGCCACTGTTTCCACTGTTTCCCCACCTATTTGCCATGAAGTGATGGGACCAGATGCCATGATCTTCGTTTTCTGAATGTTGAGTTTTAAGCCAACTTTTTCACTCTCCTC
>NW_011494918.1:1338554-1339556 GCF_000754665.1 Bison bison bison | reverse complement strand
TTTCTGCCATAAGGGTGGTGTCATCTGCATATCTGAGGTTATTGATATTTCTCCTGGCAATCTTGATTCCAGCTTGTGCTTCATCCAGCCCAGCGTTTCTCATGATGTGCTCTGCATATAAGTTAAATAAGCAGGGTGACAGTATACAGCCCTGATGTACTCCTTTCCCAATTTGGAACCAGTCTGTTATTCTATGTCAAGTTCTAACTGTTGCTTCTTGACCTGCATATTGGTTTCTCAGGAGGCAGGTCAGGTGGTCTGATATTCCCATTGCTTTCAAAATTTTCCACAGTTTGTTGTGATTCACACAATGAAAGGCTTTAGTGAAGTCAATGAAGCAGAAGTAGATATATTTCTGAAACTCTCTTGCATTTTTAATGATCCAGTGGATGTTGGCAATTGGATCACTGGTTCCTCTGCCTTTTCTAAATTCAAACATCTGGAAGTTCATGGTTTGTGTACTGTTGAAGCCTGGCTTGGAGAATTTTGAGCATTACTTTGCTAGGGTGTGAGATGAGTGCAATTGTGTGATAGTTTGAACATTCTTTGGCATTGCCTTTCTTTGAGATTGGAATGAAAACTGACCTTTTCCAGTCCTGTGGCCACTGCTGAGTTTTCCAAATTTGTTGGTATATTGAGTGCAGCACTTTCATAGCATCATCTTTTAGGATTTGACATAACTCAACTGGAATTCCATCACCTCCACTAGCTTTGGTCATAGTGATGCTTCTTGGGCCCACTTGACTTCACATTCCAGGATGTCTGGCTCTAGTTGAGTATGAGTGAATGTACTATCATGATTATCTGGGTTGTGAAGATCTTTTTTGTACAGTTCTGTGTATTCTTGCCACCTCTTCTTAATATCTTCTGTTTCTGTTAGTTCCCTACCATTTCTGTCCTTTATTGAGACCATCTTTGCATGAAATATTCCCTTGGTATCTTTAATTTTCCTGAAGAGATCTCTAGTCTTTCCTATTCTATTGTTTCCTCTATTTTTTTTTT
>NW_011494918.1:1308205-1338454 GCF_000754665.1 Bison bison bison | reverse complement strand
TGCTCTGATCATTGAGGAAGGCTTTCTTATTTCTCCTTGCTATTCTTTGGAATTCTGCATTCAAATGGGTATATCTTTCCTTTTTTCCTTTGCTTTTTGCTTCTCTTCTTTTCACAGCTATTTGTAAAGCCTCCTCAGACAGCCATTTTGCTTTTATGAATTTCTTTTTCTTGGCTATGGTCTTTATTCCTGTCTCCTGTACAATGTCACAAACCTTTGTCCATAGTTTATCAGGCACTCTGTCTATCAGATCTAGTCCCTTAAATCTATTTCTCACTTCCACTGTATGGTCATAAGGGATTTGATGTAGGTCATACCTGAATGGTCTAGTGGTTTTACCCACTTTCTTCAATTTAAGTCTGAATTTGGCAATAAGGAGGTCATGATCTAAGCCACAGTCTGCTCCTGGTCTTGTTTTTGCTGTCTGTATAGAGCTCCATCTTTGGCTGCAAAGAATATAATCAATCTGATTTTGGTGTTGACCAACTGGTGATGTCAATGTGTAGAGTTTCCACTTGTGTCATTGGAAGAGGGTGTTTGCTATGACCAGTGTGTTCTCTTGGCAGAACTCTATTAGACTTTGCCCTGCTTCATTCTGTATTCCAAGGCCAAATTTACCTGTTACTCCGGGTGTTTCTTTACTTCCTACTTTTGCATTCCAGTCCCCTATAATGAAAAGGACATCTTTTTTTGGTGTTAGTTCTAGAAGGTCTTGTAGGTCTTAATAGAACCATTCAACTTCAGCTTCTTCAGCATTAGTGGTCAGGTCATAGACTTGGATTACCGTGATATTGAATGGCTTGACTTGGAAATGAACAGAGATCATTCTGTCATTTTTGAGATTGCATCCAAGTACTGCAATTTGGACTCTTTTTTTTACTGTGAGGCCTACTCCATATCTTCTAAGGGATTCCTGCCCACAGTAGTAGATATAATGGTCATCTGAGTTAAATTCACCCATCCAATCCATCTTAGTTAGTTCGCTGATTCCTAGAATGTCGATGTTCATTCTTGCCATCTCCTGTTTGACCACTTCCAATTTGCCTTGACTCATGGACCTAACATTCCAGGTTCCTACACGATATTGCTCTTTATAGCATCGGACCTTGCTTCTATCACCAGTCCCATCCACAACTGGGTATTTTCTTTGCTTTGGCTCCATCCGTTCATTCTTTCTGGAGTTATTTTTCCATGGATCTCCAATAGTATATCAGGCACCTAAGCACCCGGAGAGTTCATCTTTCAGTGTCCTATCTTTTTGCCTTTTCATACGGTTCATGGGGTTCTCAAGGCAAGAATACTGAAGTGGTTTGCCATTCCCTTCTCCAGTTGGAAGGGAATGGCACCATGACCCGTCCATCTTGGGTGGCCCCACATGGCATGGCTTAGTTTCATTGAGTTAGACAAGGCTGTGGTCCATGTGATCAGATTGGCCTGTTGTCTGTGATTGTGGTTTCAGTCTGTCTACCCTCTGATGCCCTCTCTCAGTGTCTACCGTCTTACTTGGGTTTCTCTTACCTTGAAAGTGGGTATCTCTTCACGGCTGCTCCAGCAAAGCACAGCCGCTGCTTCTTACCTTGGATGTGGGATAGCTCTTCTGGGCGGTCGCCCCTGAGCTTGGACATAGGGTAGCTCCTCTCGGCCGCTCCTGTGCCATCACATCCGCCACTCCTTCTCAGCTATTAAAAAGAATGCATTTGAATCAGTTCTGATGAGGTGGATGAAACTGGAGCCTATTATACAGAGTGAAGTTAAGTCTGAAAAAAAAAAAAAAACCACCAGTACTAACACATATATATGGAATTTAGAAAGGTGGCAATGATGATCCTATATGTGAGACAGCAAAAGGAGACACAGATGTAAAGAACAGACTTGGACTCTGTGGGAGAAGGCGAGGGTGGGATGATGTGAGAGAATAGCATTGAAACATGTCTATTGCCATATGTGAAATAGATCGCCAGTCCAGGTTCAATGCACGAGACAGGGCGCTCAGGCCCGGTGCACTGGGATGACCCTGAGAGATGGGGTGGGGAGGGAGGTGGGAGCAGGGTTCAGGTTGGGGGACACATGTACATCCATGGCTGATTCATGTCAGTGTATGGCAAAACCACTACAATATTGTAAAGTAATTAGCCTCCAATTAAAATAAACAAATTAATTTACACACACACAGACAAAAAGAAGTGGAAGTTTTCAGAAGCTGGGGGGAGAAACTCAAAGCAACAGTAAAAGGGATTCAGGGGAACCTTTTGGGGACAGCAGTAGTGTATCCTACAACCCTGGTCTTCCCTGTTTGTTCTCAGCATTCCTATAATAATGTGCTACCTAAAGTCTGTATTTTGTACTAGGTTATAATCTCCCTGAAGCCAGAAACTATATCCGTCTTGTTCCCTTGTCTTAGCATGGTTCCTGGAACACAGTGGATGCTAACAAGCTGTTTAATTCTTGATAGAAATGATCAGAAATCTGCTCTGCTTATACAAACCGAATTTAAATATTAGGAAGGTGAATAGATTTAAAAAGACATCAATGAGCAAAGTCACCCTGATCCTTATAAATGTCCCTCTAACTCTTGTGTTGTCAAGTTTCTCCAGGCCTTTTTATTCCTGAGTGCTGGTAATGGTATTTAGAGTGCAGGTAATGCAGTTGAAGCTTTTTCCATTTACTGCGTTCTCACTGCTTCCAGCATCCTCTTAAAGCAATCAACAGTAACAGAAGCTGTCACTTCCTGTATTTCCATCTATGGCCACTATTGATTCTCCAATAGTGATACACTAAAAGAACTGACCTAAAGACATGACTGTTCTCACTTGTTCTCTACCCCTTCAAAGGTTCTTAGCTGGTGGATCAGTTCAAGTGGTAAAAGCATAGTTGCTTCTATAGGCACTGCTTTATTCCTTCTGATTATTTGCTTTATGACAAAATGAAAAGACTCCCTTTCAAATGGCTTTCTTTCAAGTACTTACTTATTTTATCACTTGCTAGCTGTGTCATCTGAGACAAATCATTCAACCTCCTTGTGGTAGAGGTTGACCTGCCCCTTTGACATCAAGCATGGCTAAATGACTTGCTTGGGCCAATGAAACATAAACAAAATTAATATATGACACTTCTAAGTAGTAAATTTCAAAGACTGTGAATACTTTGCTATGTTTTCTCCTTTCTCTATATCATGAATATCAGCAATATTCCAGACAGAGGTTGTTCCAAGTCAAAACAACAGTCTGTAGTCCTGGAGTCAAGACAACAGTGAACAGCCACAATTCATGTGAAAGGATATATGGTATGAGCAAGAAATAAGGCTTTGTTCTTTTAAGTGCATTTGGATTTGGATGGCACCCCACTCCAGTACTCTTGCCTGGAAAATCCCATGGATGGAGGAGCCTGGTAGGCTGCAGTCCATGGGGTCGCTAACAGTCGGACACGACTGAGTGACTTCACTTTCACTTTTCACTTTCCTGCATTGGAGAAGGAAATGGCAACCCACTTCAGTGTTCTTGCCTGGAGAATCCCAGGGACGGGGGAGCCTGGTGGGCTGCCATCTATGGGGTCACACAGAGTCGGACACGACTGAAGTGACTTAGCAGTAGCAGGGGTGGGGTGCTGTAGTTGCTGCAGCTTACTCTGACCTAACCTTACTGATACACATCTTATGTCTTAGTTTCAGTCAGTTCAATTCAATTGCTCAGTCATGTCTGACTCTTTGTGACCCCATGGCCTGCAGCTCGCCAGGCTTCCCAGTCCATCACAAACACCTATAGCTTGCTCAAACTCATGTCCATCGAGTCGGTGATGCCATCCAACAATCTCCTTCTCTGACATCCCCTTCTCCTCCCGCCTTCAATCTTTCCCAGCATCATAGTCTTTTCAAATGAGTCAGTTCTTCACATCAGGTGGCCCAAGTACTGGAGTATCAGCTTTAGCATCAGTCCTTCCAATGAATATTCAGGACTGATTTCCTTTAGGATGGACTGGTTGGGTCTCCTTGCAGTCCAAGGGACTTTCAGGAGTCTTATCCAACACCACAGTTCAAAAGCATCAGTGCTTCGACACCCAGCTTTCTTTATGGTCCAACTCCCACATCCATACATAACTACTGGAAAAACAATAGCCTTTACTAGGTGGACCTTTGCTGGCAAAGTAATGTCTCTGTTTTTTAATATGCTGTCTAGGTTGGTCATAGCTTTTCTTCCAAGGAGCAAGCGTCTTTTAATTTCATGGCAGCAGTCACCATCTGCTGATTTTGGAACCCCCCAAAATAAAGTCTTTCACTGTTTCAATGTTTCCCCATCTATTTGCCATGAAGTGATAAGACCAGATGCCATGATCTTAGTTTTCTCAATGTTGAGTTTTAAGCCAACTTTTTCACTCTCCTCTTTCACTTTCATAAAGAGGCTCTTTAGTTGTTCTTTGCTTTCTGCCATAAGGGTGGTGTCATCTGTGTATCTGAGGTTATTGATATTTCTCCCAGCAATCTTGATTCCAGCTTATTCTTTATCTAGTCCAGCATTTTGCATGATGTACTCTGCATATAAGTTAAATAATCAGGGTGACAATATATAGCCTTGACATACTGCTTTCCTGATTTGGAACCAGTCTTTTGTTCCATATACAGTTCTAACTGTTGCTTCTTAACCCACACACAGATTTCTCAGGAGGCAGGTAAGGTGGCCTGGTACTCCCATCTCTTTAGGAATTTTCCACAGTTTGTCATGATACACACAGTCAAAGGCTTTGGCATAGTCAATAAAGCATGGCTTGCCACTGCATTTCCTTTTCAATGATCCAATGGATGCTAGCAATTTGACCTCTGGTCCCTCTGCCTTTTCTAATTCAGCTTCTGGAAGTTCACAGTTGACGTACTGTTGAAGCCTGGCTTGGAGAATTTTAAGCATTACTTTACTAGCATGAGAGATGAGTATGGTTGTGCGGTAGTTTTAGCATTCTTTGGCATTGCCTTTCTTTGGGATTGGAATGAAAACTGACCTTTTTCAGTCCTGTGGCCACTGCTGAGTTTTCCAAATTTGCTGGCATATTGAGTGCAGCACTTTCACTTTTAGGATTTGAAATAGCTCAACTGGAATTCCATCACCTCCACTAGCTTTGTTCATAGTCATGCTACCTCAGCCCACTTGACTTCACATTGCAGGATGTCTGGCTCTAGGTGAGTGATCACACCTTTGTGGTTATCTGGGTCATGAAGATATTTTTTGTATAGTTCTTCTGTGTATTCTTGCCAGTTCTTGTTAATATCTTCTGCTTCTGTCCTTTATTGTGCCCATCTTTGCACAAAATATTCCCTTGGTATCTCTAATTTTCTTGAAGAGATATCTAGTCTTTTCCATTCTATTGTTTTCCTTTATTTATTTGTGTTGATCACTGAGGAAGGCTTTTTATCTCTCCTTGCTATTCTTTGGAACAGTGCATTCAAATAAGTATATATATCTTTCCTTTTCTCCTTTGGCTTTCACTTCTCTTCTCTTCTCAGCTATCTGTAAGGCCTCCTCAGACAACCATTTTGCCTTTTTGCATTTCTTTTTCTTGTGAATGATCTTGATCACTCCTTCCTGTCAATGTCATGAACCTCCATCCATAATTCTTCAGGCACTCTGTGGATCAGATCTAATCCCCTTGAATCTTTTTGTCACTTCCACTGTATAATCGTAAGGGATTTGATTTAGGTCATACCTGAATGGTCTGCTGGTTTCCCCTACTTTCTTCAACTGAAGTCTGAATTTGGCAATAAGGAGTTCATGATCTGAGCCACAGTCTGCTCCTGGTCTTGTTTTTCTGACTGTATAGAGCTACTCCATTTTGGGCTGCAAAGAATATAATCAATCTGATTTTGGTATTGACCATCTGGTGATGTCCATGTGTAGAGTCTTCTCTGTGTTGTTGGAAGAGGGTGTTTGCTATGACAAGTGTATTCTCTTGGTAAAACTCTTTTAGCCTTTGCCCTGCTTCATTCTGTACTCCAAGGACAAATTTGCCTGTTCCTCCAGGTATCTCTTGACTTCTACTTTTTCATTCCAGTCCCCTATAATGAAAAGGACATCTTTTGGGGGGTGTTAGTTCTAGAAGGTCTTGTTGGTCTTCATAGAAGTGTTCAACTTCAGCTTCTTCAGCATTACTGGTCAGGGCATAGACTTGGATTACCATGATATTGAATGGTTTGCCTTAGAAATGAACAGAGATCATTCTATTGTTTTTGAGATTGCATCCAAGTACTGCATTTTGAATTCTTTTGTTGACTATGATGGCTACTCCATTTCTTCTAAGGGATTCTTGCCTACAGTAGTAGATATAATTGTCATCTGAGTTATATTCACCCATTCCAGTCCATTTTAGTTCACTGATTCCTAGAATGTTGATGTTCACTCTTGCCATCTCCTTACTGACCACTTAGAATTTTCCTTGATTCGTGGACCTAGCATTCCAGGTTCCTTTGCAATATTGTTTTTTGCAGCATTGGACTTTACTTCCATCACCAGTGACATCCACAACTGGGTGTTGTTTTTGCTTTGGCTCTGTATCTTCATTCTGTCTGGAGTTATTTCTTCACTATTCTCCAGTAACATTTTGGGCCCCTACAGATTTAGGGAGTTCATCTTTCAGTGTCCTATCTTTTTGCCTTTTTATACTGTTCATGGGGTTCGCAAGGCCAGAATACTGAAGTAGTTTGCCATCCCCTTCTCCAGTGGACCACATTTTTCCAAACTTTCCACCATGACCCGTCCGTCTTGCGTGGCCCTACACAGCATGGCTCATGGTTTCATTCGGTTGGACAAGGCTGTGGTCCATGTGACCATTTTGATTAGTTTTCTGTGACTGTGGTTTTCATTCTGCCTGCCCTCTGATGGATAAGGATAAGAGGCTTATGGAGGCTTCCTGGTGGGAGACAGTGACTGAGGCTTGGGAGTATGTCTTAGTTTACTTATCTGTAAAATGGATGTTACAGTAGTTCTTACTACAGGACTACAGGTTTATTCATTTAGCAACTCCTTAGCTTAAGCTAATGAAATGCAAGACACATGCTAGGTATCAACAGATTCTGGAGGGAGAAAATATAGTTAGATTCTTATCATCAATGAGTTTAGAAGATAATAAAGAACACACACACACATATTCTGACTTACAGTGGGATTGTGCTGTGCTGTGCTTAGTCGTTCAGTTGTTTCTGACTCTTTGCAACCCCATGGACTGTAGCCCACCAGACTCCTCTGTCCATGGGGATTCTCCAGGCAAGAATACTGAAGTGGGTTTCCATGCCCTCCTCCAGGGGATCTTCCCAACCCAGGGATCAAACCCAGTTTTCCCACATTGTAAGCAGATTCTTTACCATCTGAGCCACCAGGGACCCCCAATAATACTGGAGTGGGTAGCCTATCCCCTCTCCAGGGGAACTTCCTGATCTAGGAATCAAACCAGGGTCTCCTGCATTGCAGGTGAATTCTTTACTAGCTAAGCTACCAGGGCGTAACATTTCAACAAAGCAGTGTAAGTTGAAAATACTGCAAGTCCAAAATGCGTTTAATACACCTAACCTACCAAACATCATTACTTAGCTTGCCTACCCTAAACGTGCTCAGAAAACTTATGTTAGCCAATAGTTGGGCAAAATCATCTATCCCAAAGCTTAGTTTATAATAATATTTGTAATATCTCATGTAATTTATTGAATAATCTGCTGAAAGTGAACAATTTAATGGTTGTCATGTATCAGTTGTTTACCCTCATGATTGTGTGGTTGATTCAGAGCTGTAGCTTATTGCAGGTCCTAGCATTGTAAGAGAGGGTCATATCACATACTGCTAGCCCAGGAAAATATCAAAATTCAAAATATGTTTCTACTGAATGTATATTTCGTTTGAAAGTGAAAGTTGTTCATTCGTGTCTGACTCTGCAACCCCATGGACTATACAGTCCGTGGAATTCTCCAGGCCAGAATACTGGAGTGGGTCGCCTTTCCCTTCTTCAGAGGATCTTCCCAACCCAGGGATCAAACCCAGGTTTCCCGCATTGCAGGCAGATTCTTTGCCAGCTGAGCCACAAGTGAAGCCCTTTGTAGCATCATAAATATGAAAAATAGTCGAACCATCGTAAGTTGGGGAATATCTGTAGTTAGAATTTATGACAGAAATTGATCAGTGATGGCACTAGGTCTGTGATAAAAATATTTTGGTAGTGGGAAAAGTCCTAGAGGTGATAAAAGTACTTTGGGAAATGTGAAAGAAGATCCCTTTTTACTGTGAGCTCAAAAGACTCTTTCTGAAGGAGGACTAATTTTAAAGATAGAATAGCTAAAAGCAAGAAGGCTTTTCCTAGATAAAAATGACTTGTTTAAAAATAAAATAAAATTTAAAAAAAAGAAAAAAAATGACTTGGGTGTAAGGAAGTATGGACCACTTAGAGAGAAAAACATATTTCAGAGTGTGTGTGAAGGGATTAATTAATGGGAAGGGAAATTAATGTAAAAATGGTATTTGTAACTCATGTTTTGGGAAGTCTTGGTTAACAAATTTGAACTTTATTTTGTAGAAACTTGGTAGTATCAGTTACAAGGCAGTTATGACAGTAGTTTATCAGAGAAGAGTTAATATGAAAGTTCATTTAGCATATTATTGCTATAGTGTAAGCTAGCAGTCAACATGTTTTTTTCTGTACAGACCAGGTAGTAAATATTTTAGTCTTCGTGAGCCTTATAGTCTGTATTGCAACTGCTCAGCTGAGCCACTGTAGCATGGACATAGACACAGGCAACAAAATAAATGGATGGCTGTTCAGTAAAACTTTAGGGCTTTCAGGGGATCTCCCCAGTGTGTACAAAGCTCTTCTTCATTTCTCCCAACTGCTTCATGTCAATCTGCTCTGTTCTGCCTAAAGATTTTGAAACAGGAACACTCTTCCTAATATAAAAAATGAAGAGGTCTGTTCCAGGCGATGGGTGAGGAGGGTCGGAACTCACCCGTTGAGGCAGTGAGGCATGGAGAGAAAGAGCAGAGTGAAAAACAGTGTGGGAGTGGATTTGACGGGAATGAAGAACACTGAAGCAGCGTAGCTTTGAGAGGGGAAATTATTTCAATTTTGGATATGTTGAGTTTGATGTGAAAGGCAAATGAGATAATGTAGGAAAGAGTACTTTGCAAACTGTGAAGTGTTTTAGAAATGGAAGCGTTATTTTAAGAGGAAATGGATGAGACCATTTTATGACTCAACACAACCCATCAACACTCCTGCAAAAACAATGGAGGAACATGAACTACATACTGCGGGGCACCCTGTCCTGTTTCTAGGTCAACACCTCAGCGTTATGAGACCATTTCAATCACTGTGATTTCCTCTGAAACGAAGGGCAGCTGCTCCTATAGTTTGATACAGGTGAATCCAATCTTGAACTGGGTGACACTGAGCTCAGAAGCAAGGGGCAGAACTTAATAGGAGCTCCTCAGGGTCCTCTTTTTAGGATTTTGTTGCAGTATTTCTTGAAAACTTGACCTATCTAGAAACAGATATAGTTAGTTACTGCCTCATACCTTAATTGTCATGTCAAATGGTTAATTATAAATTTTAAAACGCGTAATTTTAAAAATAAGGTTTACACTCAGAGGAATTCATCCTGGCAGGAGCTGCCACATGAATTTATATGCAGGACTTCTAGAACTGTCCTCTCCTCCTTATCTTGCCTTTACTTAGAGTCTGCAATTGTATCAGTGCCAGCTGAAGAGTGAAAATTGAAGTCATTAAATTCAAAGTGGATATAGGAAGTTTAATTCATGGACATGATCGAGGTTGACTCTTATCATCCTGGTCCCTGAAAGAAAGGAAGAAATGCATACACGCTAAGTAACATTTTATCTTTAGAACAGCAAGCACATGACATAAAGCTGGGTAACCCTTGAAGAGCTTACTTAACTTTTTTGTGCCTCAGGTCCCTCATTTATACAGTTAGAATATAAAGATGTCTATCCTTTGAGGGAGTTATGAAGGTAATGTTTTGATACATGTGAAGAGCTCCGTTGGAATCAGCTGTTACTATGAGTTGCTGAGAGCAAGAGAGGTATAAACCTGGAGGAAGGCCCAAGACTGAAATGAAAGAGCAAGGTCAAGACCCCCAGATTTGATTTTTGCTGTAGGGGAAGAGTTGCATTAAGTGTGCGGAACACTGAAGTCAAAACCAAAATAATGCCAAAGCTAGAGTTGATGAAGAGTGGAAGGAGACACCTGAAGGAAGATACAGAACGTATAGACTGGGTCCAGTGTACAGAACTGCTCATGCCGGTACTCTTCTGAAGGTCCAGCTCTCTTCACTCTCAGGCATTCCTCATCGCTCATGGTGTCTGATTTTTAAGGTAAACTTCTGAAATCATCTTGGTTTTCGTCTGTGAGCTGGATTTTAGTGTTATTGATGCATAAATAAGAAGTCAGATGAGACTTTGATGAGGAAAAGAACTTAGATATTCAATCTAACTTTTTTTTTTTCCCAGCCAAAGCTAAACAAAACCCAGATCCCCTGCTAAGTATCATTATTTCTCATTGTAGTGGATTTTGCTGTTATACATATATGAAATTTTATATGTATATATATAAATTTTGTTTATTTATTTTTGTCTGTGCTGGGTCTTCATTTCTTTGCATGGACTTTCTCTAGTTGCAGCAAGCAGGGACTACTCTGTTTGTGGTGTGTGGGCTTCTCATTGCAGTGGCTTCTCTTGTGGAGCACAGGCTCTAGGCATGCACGGGCTTAAAAGTAGGCGCAGCACATGGGTTGCAGCTTACAGGCCCTCGAGCACAGGCTCAGTAGTTATGGCACATGGCTTTGGTTGCTCCTTGGTATGTGCAATCTTCCCAGACCAGGAAATCGAATCCTCATCTCATGCATTGGCAGGTGGATTCTTATCCATCACGCCACCAAGGAAGTTCCTGTAATGGATTTTGTGATGGGCTTTAGTATTATTATTTTCCAAAGCTCTTCTTGTATTAATATAATACAATATAATTCACAAGCATCATAGAACTTATGGTCTGACAAGTTAAAAAATTAAACTGGTTTTATAACAGAGACTGTAGATATAACTACATGTAAAAAGGCAGGTACACTTCAAATTAGCTAGTAAGGGAATTTATAGACCCATGGGGATGATGCCACAATTTGCTATATATGCACCAAGCCACTCAGCATTGAGAACCTACTAGAAGCTCAACACTGTGCAAAAGCAACAGGAAGTACTTAAAGAATTCACAGGTTTGTTTAAATGTTGAGACAGGAAAACATAAACCAAAGGGATATGTTGTCTTAAATTGGCAGAGACTACAATTGCAGGAAGAAAAAAACTGACTTTTAACTACAATATTCAGAGTAGGCTTATAGAGGGACAAGATCTTAAGCTGGGCTTTAATGAATCTGTAAATGCTTTGGAAGTTGGTGGGCTGGGGTGGGGACCATGGAAGTTCAGGTATGTGTGACTTGCTCAAGTCTCCGTTCTATTTCCATTCCCTCTTTTCAGTGTCCTATCTTGTCATTCCATCCTCAGCTTCCCGGGATACAAATCAACATACTGCTTCCTGATCATCTCACTGATGTCTCCATCCCAATGTGGAATCAGCCATGGGTAGTTCCTGGGCTTGGGTGCCATCATTAACATTTGCTTGGTGTTTGGATCATTGCTTTACTCTTAAGATGCAAATGCTGAAGGACCAACACCAGGGCAGCGTAGAGGTTTACAGAGTGGGAGTGGGGGGTTTCACAACATAAGCTACCCCAGTTCAGTTGCTCAGTCATGTCCAACTCTATGTGACCCCATGGGCTGCAGCATGCCAGGCCTCCCTGTTCATCACCAGCTCCTGGAGTTTACTCAAACTAATGTCCAGTCAGTGATGCCATCCAACCATCTCATCCTCTGTCATCCATTTCTCCTCCTGCCTTCAATCTTTCCCAGCATCAGGGTCTTTTCAAATGAGTCAGTTTTTCGCATCAAGTGGCCAACGCATTGGAGTTTCAGCTTCACATAAGTCCTTCCAATGAACACCCAGGACTGATCTCCTTTAGGATGGACTGGTTGGTTCTCCTTGCAGTCCAAGGGACTCTCAAGAGTCTTTCCCAACAATACAGTTTGAAAGCGTCAATTCTTTGGTGCTCAGCTTTCTTTATAGTCCAATTCTCACATTCATACATGACTACTGGAAAAAAATGTAGCTTTGACTAGATGGACCTTTGTTGGCAAAGTAATGTCTCTGCTTTTTAATATGCTATCTAGGATGGTCATCACTTTTCTTCCAAGGAGCAAGCGTCTTTTAATTTCATGGCTGCAGTCACCATCTGCAGTGATTTTGGAGCCCCAAAAGATAAAGTCTGTCACTGTTTCCCCATCTATTTGCTATGAAGTGATGGGACCAGATGCCATGATCTTGGTTTTCTGAATGTTGAGTTTTAAGCCAACTTTTTCACTCTCCTCTTTCACTTTCATCAAGCAGCTCTTTAGTTGTTCTTTGCTTTCTGCCATAAGGGTGGTGTCATCTGCATATCTGAGCTTACTGATATTTATCCCAGCAATCTTGATTTCAGCTTGTGCTTCATCCAGCTACCCCAGACTCAGTATATTTGCAAGGCTCACTTCACATTGCAAGAATCACTTGCTTTTTTCTCCCTCCTGCTCTCTTAGCTTCCATGATTATCTCTATGTTTGAATGTTTGACATTTTGCTGAAATTAATGTTTTAGTGACTCTTTCTGCCACCAGAACACAAACTCTTGTGTTAGGGATGGGCCCTTATTTACCTCTTGGGTGTGGGCCCCACCATTCCTTATCCAGACAACTTCCAGATTCCTCCACAGCCTCTTGACCCCTTAGAGTCTATCATCCATAAAACAGCTAAAGAACCTTGAAACATAAGTCATGAAACAGACACACAACACCCTCTGACTGTAGGTGAAATAAACTTCAGCCCCCTTGCTGCTGCTGCTAAGTCACTTCAGTCGTGTCCAACTCTGCGACCCCATAGATGGCAGCCCACCAGGCTCCCCCGTCCCTGGGATTCTCCAGGCAAGAACACTGGAGTGGGTTGCCATTTCCTTCTCCAATGCATGAAAGTGAAAAGTGAAAGTGAAGTCGCTCAGTCGTGTCCGACCCTCAGCGACCCCATGGACTGCAGCCCACCAGGCTCCTCTATCCATAGGATTTTCCAGGCAAGAGTACTGGAGTGGGGTGCCATTGCCAGGGTTCTTATCAAACACCTTAACTTTATGCTATTCCTGCTTCTACTCACTGCATTCTAGCCATTGTGTTTTTTCTATCCATCAAATTTCCTGTACCACATTGTAAATCAATTCTACTGTGTTATAAAATGTTAACAATATTTATTCTAAAAATACTATGAGCACCTGCTGTCAGATAATTTACTATTGACCCATTTTAAACATTAAGTAGCTAGAAGTCACAAAGATTAACTTTCAGGGCCATGTTGGTGTATGGAGGAGCTAGAATTAAAATTTAAGTCTGCCTGCTTATAAAGTTCAAGCACATTCCTTGACATCATGCCATCTCCTTCCACTGGCACAAGGTAAATGAACTCTCATGAAATTGCTGTTTCTATTTTGGGCTAAGTTCTGTTAAGAAAGATTTAATCTTTGAGAGTGAGATATTTTTATTCTTCTCGGAAAAAAATTTCCCTGCCAGTTAGTTAAGTGACAAGTGTCAGGGTGAGAGATTCTGATTTCCCGCAGGTGCCCACAAAACTGATGTAGAGTAGGATACATTTCCCGAACATAAGACAGACTGGGAAAATCCCTGTCCCTCTTCCTGGTATACAGCAACCTCCAGCTGGGTCTGTTTGCTTTTTAACTTGAAAAATCAATAACTGTGAACTCTCACTGATGGCCAGGCCATTGTAGTAAACAATAAAGGGAGAGGGAGGCTTCTGACAGCTGGGAGGAAATTGTAGATGCTGTGAATGGTGCCTAAGGCTGAGACCAGACCCACATCCTGCCCTAGTGGGGAGAAGTGTCCTTTTCTAAAACCTGCTAGAATCGAACAATGCAATGCCTGCCACAGTAGCTTATTTCCTTGTATTAGATCCCCTCAGAGCTTGAGCAATGCTTTCCTTTGTTCTTCCTGAGATAAGGGTGGAGAAATTAGAAACTTACCTGGAGACCCCACACAGCTCATATCTTGCTGTGGCTTAATGTCCCTCAGTAGAAAACAGTATTTCTTTATCCTTTTTGTTAGCAATACCTTTCAGATGTTCAACTTTTCAGTTTAAGGATTACATTTATAGGTATTACCTCATTTGATTCTTGTGACTATCTTGTGCAGCATTGTTTTTCATGATAATCATCTTTCACTTGTACTGTTGAAATAGTCTTCAAACTTTTTGCCAGTTCCTCTCATGCCCAGTCTATTTACCTACAGTGTTACTTCTAGAACATTAATATTATATGCTTAAATAACTTGGCTATTCCCCCAACCACTACAGGCTAAAATCTGGTTTTTAAGGTGACCAGAAACACCCTTTGGTCTCAGAGTAACCATCTGGCTTCATTTCACTGTCCCTCTCCTCAAAAGATATACTCTATTTCTTTATAGTCTCCAAAAAATATGCTTTCTTTCACAATTTATGGTCATGGCAGCATAGAGGTCAATGGTATAGAGGTTAATAGTGGAAATGCTGGACTGTGTGAACTAAACACCTGTCACCACTACTTATATAACCCCAGGTAAATTATTTAACCCCTCTATGTCTCATCTGTACAATGAGGGACATTTCAGGACTTTTTTCAGGATGACTCAAGGAATAATTGAGGTATTTATGTAAAGTGCTTAACTTGGTGCCTTGCATTCTTAGTACCCAATGAAATAAGCTAGTATTATTTGCTCTCTATTGTAATGTTCTTCTCTTCCTTATATACCTGCTAAGTCTCTATTCTCAGCCCTGGGTGTTCATTGGAAGGACTGATGTTGAAGCTGAGGCTCCAATACTTTGGCCACCTGATGCGAAGAGCTGACTCATTTGAAAAGACCCTGATGCTGGGAAAGATTGAGGGCAGGAGGAGAAGGGGACGACAGAGGATGAGATGGTTGGATGGCATCACTGACTCAATGGACATGGGTTTGGGTGGACTCCGGGTGTTGGTGATGGACAGGGAGGCCTGGCGTGCTATGATTCATGGGCTCGCAAAGAGTTGGACACGACTGAGGGACTGAACTGACTGACTGACTGAAGTCTTTTAACAGTCTCCTTTGCAAAAAAAAACCCTCCAAATTTCAGAGCTTGAGTTTATTCTGTGCTTTCCTCAAATTTTGTATAAACAAATTTGTAATAATGACACTCAACTAAAAATCTTTCTCCTGAGAGTGTGAGTTCCTAAAAAGCATCGACTATTTCTGATTTTTACTTAAGGTCACTAGAACTTAGCACAATGTCTAGCACATAGACTGCAATAAATATTTGTAAAGTAAATATCCATTTTGGAATGTAGAAACACTTGAGCTAGGATCCAAATTGTTAGTTTTGCTAACTGGTCTACTTGCTTCCACACTCCTCTTCCATTCATTCTCCCTGATAGCCAGAATAAGCAGACAGTGCCCATCACCTGTGTGAATTCCCGCAGTAGATTTCCATGGCATGTTGGTAAGGTCCAGCCTCTGGACCTTGGCTTACAAATCTTTGCAAGACCTGGCCTTCACCTTCCCATCTCTACTTCATGTTATTCTCTCCTTGTTCACATTTTTCTATCCATGCTGGGCCCTTTTTATCCCTTCCCAGTTCAGATAAAGAATGTTTTCACTTTTTATCTAACCTCTAGTTGCTGTATACCTTTTGCTCTTACCTCTATTTGGTATATATTTCCTAAGCTTTTCTCATTTCTTATTCCTTCTCAGCCATCAAAATCTCATTTCAGATATCACTTGGTCAAGGAGGACTTTCCTGGATACCTTGGCTAAATGCACCCTTTGCTATTCAGTTTCTTTTGTATCAGTTGTCAATTTTTTTTCATGATATGGGTGACTCTAGAATTATTTTTATATTTTCTGACTCTTTTTTCCTACTGGGGTGAAAACTCCACTAGGTTGGGGACCCTGTTTGCTTGCTCATCATACTAACAGCAGTTCTTCAAATGGTACCTGTCCCAGAGTAGGAGCTCAAAATATATGTATTAAATAAGTGAATAAATAAAAATTAAATCTTTTTAGAATAAAGCTCTTTCACATCACCAGAATCATCCAGGAATGACAGGTCCTAGGATAATAGAGTGTAATGCTTTCTGCATGTCAGAGAAAGAGGGTGGAAATTTGTCAAGGTATCATGATGTACCAGTCTTTGCCTCCCATAGTGAAAAATACATTATGAAAAGCTTTTCCAAACACTCTGAAATATCAAAATTCCTAAGAAAGCAAGAAATCATAATTAAAGAAGTAAATAAATGTGAAGTGCTTTGACAGATTAATGGACTAGTCGCAAAGCCAAAAAGACCTGGTTTTAATAGAAAAAGATAGCTGTGAGGTTTGCAGCAGCTCCTACTGTTGTGGAGAAAAAAAAAAAAAAATTGGACAGACGAGTGAGTTTTCCTGGAAGGAAATGTATGAAATTAATATTACTTTTTGTTATCTACTGTGTATAATGTAACAATAAAAAATATTTGCATAGCACTTTACATAAACTTTACATAAACTACTTCTGTTTACATAGTCTATCTCATTTGATAAGACAATTGAGTGATAGGTTAGTATAGTAAAAAGGCCACATGATCTAATGTCAAGAAACTAGCCCTGTTACTGGGAATCTGTGACTTTAACAAGTCACCTTCTCTCTGTTTCCTTTTTGGTAAAATTAAGGTGTTAGTCTAGGTTGTATTAAATCTTATTCAGCTCATCTATTGAAGCTATTTATATTCAACTCATGACAAATCAGGCTTTTCTTTGGCCTAGGTCCTTAATATCCTATTAAATCTTCATTCATGTTTCCAAAATCAAATTGTTTAAGTGATCACTATCTTGATGTCCAGGTAAGCAAAGAAGCCCCTGGTCCATTTTTGGGTGACCTTTTCTCCCTTTTAATTAATTAGTCTCTCCTCTTGGATGCCATTTTTGATTGATCCATCATTCTGGGCCTACCTTCTTCAGCTTCTGTCATTTTGCATTGCACTATAGTCCCCTCCACAACACCACAAAGAATGGCTACCAACTTCACAGAGAAATTCACTGGTTCTATGTTCAAAGAAAAGTTGCCCTGTTGTTAATCTAATACATTTTTCTATCTTCATGTGAGAAAACCAAAGATTTTTTCCTGTAATTTAAAGGTATCTTCTGGAGACAGTGGTCTTTCCAGCCTTTTATATTTCTTAGCCATCTCTTTGTTCTGATAGCCATAGACAGGGCTTGGGACACGGATGGGGTCAGTGAGGGGACGCTGAGAGCCACATACGTGGTCGGGGCATTCCTATTTACCACTTTCCCTTTAATATTCTAGAGTCCCTTTGTATTTCACTGTAACCCATCTGTTTTTCATCTTCATCACCTAAACAATTAGATGCCTCAGCTTCTCATACTTAAGGCACAGTTCACTATATCTTATGACCAGGAAACTTTCTGCTTTCAAAGTGAAAGCTGTTCAGTTCTGACATAGCCAATTAATTTTTCCTTCCCCTCATAGCTTTCCTATACGGAGAAGATCCCTCTATAACTCTGATGTGAATGTTTGAGCTACAGCTACAAGATGTGAAACACCTGCATGATTCTTTGAAGTATTTGACCCATCATATTGTATACAAAAGATACTAATTGTCCATGTGTTTAGAACCAGCTGCAGGGTTAGATATTTTTATGTTCATTGTGAACCCTGGTAACATGAAAGGCAAGCTACATATTTTTCTCCTATGTTTCCCTGTTTCTCAATATTTTGAAATATTAGTCTGTATACTTCAAATTGAATAAGACATAATAAGATAAAAATCCACTGTTGAATAAGAATAGGTGTCTATATTTGTTCCTTTATTCCCTGTTCTTGTCTTCAAGCTGCTGTTTTGAAGCTTTTTGCAGGAGATATGCATGTACAAAAGAGATTGTCAGTGCTTGGCTGAATCTTGTTCTTAGTAAGAGTTCTAGAAAAGTATTCCACAGTCAGGCTGATTACAGATGTAGCTAATCTATTTTCCCTAAGCTAGTTTTCTATGCTGCCAGGCGTATAACTGCCTGTCTTCCAGCTATTCCTCCCCCACATCCCTGTGTGGATGTGACAACCAAGAAATCAACTTCTGCAAATCTCTGCCTGGAAACAGTGATTCTGCCCACACCCTTTTGGAAACAGTGAGGATCAGATTTTGGACCATGGATGGTATAATATTTCTAACCCGAAAGAGGAAGGACGTTAAGTGTCAGCCCCAAAGTAAGCCCAGAAACTCTTGCTGGGTCATTTCCTTCCAGGAGGCAAATTTCCTTGACATTGTTTTTATAGACAAATGAATAAACCTGTGTTTTGAAGCATTGTACACTTCTTATTTCCTTCCTTGGAAGTTTGAAACCTGAGACAGCCTTAGAGACAGTAAGCAAGTTTATATTTTCTGTATGTCTATTTGGCAGGAGGAGATTTCTGCCCGTTCACTTTGCTTTGTTGCGTCAGCCCTTTCTTCCTTATCTCTTGCAGAGGATGGAGAGCCAGAAGGAGGCTGAGAGGAGCTGGTATTACAGACCTGCTATCTGATTGGCTGGACGGTCGCGGCTGGGCTATAAAAGAGACCCCTACAGGCTTGGGAGGGAGACGCTCAGAGGATTCTGACAGTATCTTTACCGGAGAAAAGGCAAAGTGCGCTCAGAACAGAAGCCACAGCTCCTCCGGCAGCACTTCTTTCCTGTCGTGAATCCCACACTACGCAAGATGTGCAAAGGACTTGCGGGTCTGCCGGCTTCTTGCTTGAGGAGGTAAGATTATTTTCAGCCACTGAACCAGACTGCATTAAACTTTCAAATAGACTTTAAGTTATTTGCATATTCTACTTACTAACCTGGTTCTTTGGATTTAGAAACAACCTGATGCAGAAATCTTCGACCTCCTAGCTTTCCTTTAAAACTAGCTAGAAATTGTGACTGTGGAAGAGTTCACTCCAGATTTTGGCATCCTATATGTTGTTTTCTATGACCTTGATCTTGAAGACTCTTTTAATCCTCTAACCAAGCTAGTTCTAATTAAGGACTGATATGAGGTTTTGGACTATGCACGGTGGTCTGTAATATCGCTACCTGTGATTACTGCTGTTTGACTATCACTGGGGCACATGGAATCATGGGTCTGGGCTTTCTGATGGTATATTAAATCTCACTTTGGGGAAGATACTCCAGACTGAAGTTTGGCTACATCACCAGAAAGGCACTGTGCTATTTGTGTGATGCTCCAGTATCTTCCACTCTCTGTTCTTAAAAGCAAATGCTACAGTAAAATAAGAGTCTCAAAACTAGATCTCCCTTATCTCTTTCCCTACCCTAGTTCAGGAAATGCCATGTGGTTGTCAAGTACTGATCATAACCAATCAGCTAAGGGTTCTGTGGAAAGTCTCACCTTAAAGACATTGTTTTATCAATTTACTGTCTCTTGATTAATAAACAAACAAAGATATGCAGCTGCTCCTATGTCTTTGCCTTTTAAAAAAAAGTACATATAAATGCTTTCATAAGATGCTCATATATTAGCCAGTTTAAAAAATACAAAACTAGTGTCTTTTACATTACTTAACCTTACAGTTAAAGGTAAAAAGTCATTTTATAGGTGTACTACCCCCTTTCATGTTCCTCTGCAAATAGAAATCACCTTAAATTTTAATTTAGAATTATCTCAGAAAACACAGTTTTTAATACAATCCTAAGGAGTTTACCTCCTCTCATTCAGGAATACGAAGAATGTTCTTTTTTCCCCATTCTTTCGTGGCTGCTTTCAAATGAAGCAGGACGATCTGGCAGAGAGTGCTTATGAAAACAGTGGCTCTGACCTCCATCATTAATTTCCTGAATTGAATAGAGCAAATCAATCCAAGCTTCAGTTAACTCAGATATAAAATTAATCATGAAAACAGGAATGTCAGGTGAAAGTTTTGCTCTGGTAAATATTTTAGGAGACAGATAAATAATTGCTCTAGAGCTTTACTCTCAGGAGCTAAGAGGCTAACCTGAGGAGGTAACGTGTGTGTCAGCAGGGCGCACTGCTCTCCCCTTCCCTCACTGGTGAACTGTGAATCATCTTACCCAGCACCTTCATTCTCACATTGGTGCCTGAGGCTCCAGAGGGAACAGGAAAGGCTCAAGGTCACCTAGGTGGTGGGTGGTGGAGGGCAGATCACATCCAGACTTCTTACTTCAGAGGTCGCTGGAGTCATTTTGACTTTTATTTCTTTGGTTGTATTGTGTTATAAGGACAAGTGTAATGTACTTGCTAAGCATGCTTCCCGGTCTTCATGAAATGACTCCGTATCGGTCAATAACTGTCAGATCTCAGCCAGACCTGGCACATGGAAATATGAGATCACAATATGCTTACATCATCATCTTAGGCTTCATGCTTAGATTTTGCTATTGTTAAGAAAGACTTTGTAGCCCATAAGCAGTGGAGGAAACAGAGAAAGGAGAACAATCTTGGGGGTGGGGGTGGAGAGAAAATACTGTTTTAAGGACAGCACAAGAACATAATGGATTTCAAACTTCCTGGAGAAATGCACATAGATAAGGAACTAATATATTAGTAGCCATCCTAAAGTGTCCTTTTATCCTTGTGGCTTTATTTTCCTCTCTCTAAGTAAAAACATCTAGTCATTCAATTAGTCATTCATTTCCTTCAAAATGACATTTTTCACTTTAAAACTATGTCTCCGCTTTTACAGAAAAGGAGATCCAAGCAAAAGAACAAATAAAGAATGAGAAAGTTGAGCTAAAAGCTTATTAGAAGGCCCCCCCTTTTTAGTAAGTCATGTGCGCTGCCATACCCTAGCTACCTATTAAACAGCAGCCATAACCTGGAAGCTTTGCTCTAGTCACGAGCTTCAGTGATGACTCTTAGATGCTTCTCCTTGTTATTGTTTTTCAGTCTCAGATGTCCTTAATAGTATAAATATCCTTAGAGTGTAGATATTTCAAAGGGAAGCAGGAGAGTCTTTAGAAGCTAGCCTGCAGGAGCTCAGGTTTCAGCCGGAGCTTTTGAGTTAACCACCTCATTCCCCTCTCCTCTCTGCTGGAGCCACTCGCATCTGTGTATACCCCATAACATGACTTGCTCACTACATCCAGGCTGAAACTGAACAAACCTTTAATTCCTGAGGTGCTCCTACATTCCTCTGCTAAGAATGAGGCAGATGGAAATAGCAACCACCCTCCAGAAGGTGGCATGCAACAACCAGATGCCATACTTCAGGGTTCCCTGCTCTTCAACTCCTAAAACTTAGAAAACCGTCTAGTTTGCATTATGTTTCTCCTGAAGATACCTAAGTGTTCCATTGGTCAAAATGACAGGGTTACAGGTAGACTGAAGGGTCAGAAATCCAGTTACAGATGAAGGAGGCTGTGCTCCAAGTTTTGCAGTGAGTCATAGGAAGAAGCAGAGGTGAATCTCATTTTCCTGAGAGTTCCTGCCATCCTCAACTCCTATTTCCTAAATAAACTGCCTCTGCCTCCTTACTAGTAATGGACTCTGAACTGTACCAATAAGGTATCTTTTTAAAAGAACTGATTGTCATTATTCTGTTTCTCCCCCTTCTTGTGTGCAGTGCAAAAGATATGAAGCATCGGCTAGGTTTCCTGCTGCAGAAGTCAGATTCCTGTGAACATAATTCTTCACACAGCAAGAAGGACAAAGTGGTGATTTGTCAGAGGTAAGAGAAAAGGCTTTGGCGAAGAGCCACTGAGTATTAACTATCTGATGACAGAGATGCTCTGTGAGGGAAAAAGAAGCTATGTCCCTAGTTAACCTAGATTTGGATCATGAAGCCCTCCATTTTCACAAAGATTATGGTTGCATTTGAAATTTCCATACATCTAGTGAAAAGATTGCCCTATTCAACAACAGGTCTCATTGTTATGATGAAAAATAAAATCTCTGCATTTTATTAAAAATCTTAAATGTTTTGCCCCCATTTTATATCTTAGCATTCAAATTATTCTTTTTCTCTACTGTCTTTAGGGTGAGCCATGAGGAAGTAAAAAAATGGGCTGAATCACTGGAAAACTTGATTAGTCATGAATGTAAGTATGACAGCTTCCCACCATCCACCACTCCCCAAGATGAAGATAAAGCATGCTGGATAGACAAGTTATTTCATACTATACTTGATCTGATAGGAATTACAGAAAGACTTTGATTTCTCCTAAATTTCAGGCTCAGAAAAATTAGTCCCCTTAAAATTTTACCATACCCTAGATCTTTGTGGTATGCAATGGAAAGCTCATACATAGTCCATGTGGAAAACCATCTTTCTCACCACATTGAAAAAGGGCAGAGGAAAAACTCCAAATAGTTAGATTTCTTTCAGAATTGACCTCAGTTTCTCTTCCCAAACTCACTTTGGCAATTAGGGGCAGCATAGGTATCTCAGAAGCATAAAATGTTCCCGAAAGAAACTTCAAACCATGAGCAAGAAGTACTAGGTATAAATGGTATCCAACAGATATCAAACGTAGATTAAAATTCTCTGACCCTCAGTAATCCCTCCAGCAGGGGAGATAGGGAACTATTTGAACCAATGCTTTGTTCCCTCAAGTACCCCAGCTTTATTTGCAATACAGTGTCCACCAGGGCAGTGACAATTGTGGTTCTTTCTCCTCTGCCACAGGCGGGCTGGCAGCTTTCAAAGCTTTCTTGAAGTCTGAATACAGTGAGGAGAACATTGACTTCTGGATCAGCTGTGAAGAATACAAGAAAATCAAATCACCCTCTAAACTAAGTCCCAAGGCCAAAAAGATCTATAATGAATTCATCTCAGTCCAGGCAACCAAAGAGGTAAGTATACATGGAAGAGAACTGTACAGATCTTAAAGAAACTTTCTAGACACTCAATAACATGGATCCTTAGATGATGTGAGTTATAGCTACAACAGTGGAGCAGGTTATGACAATCTTGACGGCCTCAAATAAGTTCGTTAAGTAAAAAGCTTTTTCATCTAGATGACTCAGATTATCTGCCTTCGTGAATTTGCTTTGAATGAATCTTCCGAGTTTGTGAGAAATAAGGGGAGATATTTCCCTGGGTTCTCTCACATGTGCCAGGGTGGAGCCAAGTGTCCTTTTATTCGCTCCTGAGGTATAGATGGTGCACACTCGTACAGAGCTCACAACCTCCCATCCTTACGGGGTAAAATGTGTAATGGACCTTTGGCCTCTGCCCCTCAGGTAAACCTGGACTCTTGCACCAGGGAGGAGACAAGCCGGAACATGCTGGAGCCCACAATAACTTGCTTCGACGAGGCTCAGAGGAAGATTTTCAACCTGATGGAAAAGGATTCATACCGCCGCTTCCTCAAATCTCGATTCTACCTTGATTTGGTCAACCTTTCCAGCTGTGGGTCAGAGAAGCAGAAAGGAGCAAAGAGTTCCACAGACTGTGCTTCCCTGGTCCCCCAGTGTGCCTAGTCCTCACTCAGCAGTGGGAGGCTGAGATGCCAAGACTATGCCCGGAAAACCCGAGGCCAAATAATGATCTTTATTAAGCACCAGTGCTTTTTCCACATTGCAGCCTAGTGTTCATGCTGCTGGCTATGTGTGAGTCACTCCCATACAAAAAGTAGATAACAGTTTGGTGTTCATCAGGGCAGGACCTCATCCCAGTCCAGTTGTCTCAGATTTCCTTTAATGTGCCATACGAGCAGATATCTGAATAATGGCCTTGTGGGTCTGGATTTTCAAAGATTTGGCAGTTCCTGGAGGTCACACTCCTGCCAACAGTGTGACCTCAGGTTGGTTGGTTCATGGTTGGTACACTTCATGTGACATCCACAGGCACATGTGTTCTGTAAACATCTTGAGATGTTTAGATGGGGTTGATCTATTTTATGTATCTCTGTGTGTGCATGTGTGTGTGTGTATGTGTATATACACACATATATACATACTCGCAGTCTGTATATATGTATGCATGTATACATACATATATATTTCTGGAAGAATAGACAAGAGAGACCCAAGGTGCTCATAATTAGACTGTGTGAACATATTTACATGTTTTGATCCCCTGCCTTTCACTCTGCAACTGAACAGAGCAAACTAAACCGGCTGCCCTGCAGGCTACAAAAGGAATGCTAACCTGTGGAAAGTTGATTCTGTAAAACTCCATGAGTCTTGCTGGAGAAGCATGGACTTCATGCTTAATTCAACCATCGACAGCTTCCAAGTTGGATAGTATTCTAAGGAGCAAACATTAAAAAATGTTACGCCTGTCTGACACAGTGCTGTCTTTGGCCGGTTGTCACTAATGGCACTTTTGAGTCCCCAAGCTGCTGGCCGCCCCTTCTTTGCCTGGGTGCTTGATGCATAATAGCAGCGGCCAGGCTGGTATGGAGTTGGAGAAAGAATGCTTGAACTGAATGAAGAAACATAGGTAAAGCCTTGCCAGCTCTACCTACTATAAGATGCTGGTTTAGTACGGGCACAGAATTTAAAGGTTAATGTTCTTATCCCCTACTCTTTTTTCCTCTCTTGATTAAGGTGCTCTTCTCATTTTGTTTTTCCCTGAGAACTTTAGCCATTAGATGACGCTCCTTAATTCGTTGTGGTTGTTTTTCCCCCCATCATAGCTCTAGGCTATATACTTGTTCCTTATAAACCAGCATCAGGGGAAAGATTACATTTTATAAGGGGAGAACATGTTTTCACAAACTGAAAAGCCCACATAAATTTCTGTTTTGAAGGTGGAACCTGGCTCATTGAATCCCAAACATCAGGACTAACAGAGGCTGAAAGCATTTCATTTTAGGCTCTGAGATGAAATGAGAGAGAAAAGGGATAAAAGAAAAAAAGGATATCAATTTTAAAACTACTGTTTAGAATTTTCCAAGGCACATGAAATACTTGAAAATGTCTCATTTATGTTATTTATGATGTTTTGTGTAATGTTTTTATTGTTGTATTGTTTTATAAACGGAGGTGCAAGGTATCACCTGAATTATTAATGAATGGCCAGGAAGTAATTTTCTTCTCATTCTTCTAAAATTACTGCCTTTGACGTGCACACATATTCATCCATGAACACTGCACTGATTCTTCCAGTATAACTTACAAACATGGACACCTTTGTGGTTTTTAAGCCAATACAATGGGCTGTAAAATGAAGACATTGGAGTGTGTGTATAAGTCTCATTGTATTAAATTTATAGGTTTCCTCAACTGTACCCTTTCTATATCTCTAGCAGTTTTGCTTTCCATGCCTCCAGAGTTTCTCATCAGTGTCTCTTTCTGTTATACACATTTCCACACTTTGTCTCTAATTAACTCCAGGATCCAAATGTGTAACTCTATCGGTCTTGCCCTATTAGAACTGTCATGATTTTCAGACCGTGTCTGTACTCACAGACTGCTGTCTCACCAATAGGTCGGGAAGGTCATTTTGAATGAGAAGTAAATTATTTTATGTAATACATTTCTCAAGTGTGTTTTTCCATTGTATTTCCTCCTTAGTTCATCACTATTTGGCATGCTGAGCTTACCTGCTCATGGTCCATGGACAGAATACTCCTTCCATGTGCATGCCCATTTTTATCATCATGTGCTTTAACAGCCTCAAAGCGGATGCATCCAGTGAAACACACACAACTTAATAATAAGGGTAAATAAATACTTCATACAAGGCTATCTGCTTGCACACACGTTAATGATCCACAGAGACATGTTATGAGAAATAATAGCAGAGTGTGGGGCAATTGTAGAAAATGGCTAGTCACCAGGTTTTTATCTCTCCCATGCCAGCTCTGGGAAAGAAAGTGGAAAATGAAAACTGTTTATGTCCTGGTTCCTGCCACTGCTCTGTCTGCCTTTATTCACAGAACTGAGGCAGTCCTGGCTTCAGAGACTTCGCTGAGCAGATTTGGTGGTTTACGCGCAGGTCCTCAATAAATTCTCAAGGGATAGAGTTCACCTCCCAGAGCGACACTTGTTCTACCTCCGTTTCCAGACTGACTGAGAGAAGAGGGAAGCAGGAGGGGACTGAGCAGGAGCAGGGGAGCTA
Organism: Bison bison bison; assembly: GCF_000754665.1. Taxonomy (NCBI): domain Eukaryota; kingdom Metazoa; phylum Chordata; class Mammalia; order Artiodactyla; family Bovidae; genus Bison; species Bison bison. The sequence continues at coordinate 1,312,273 of NW_011494918.1, read as the reverse complement.
CAGATGACAGATAAACAGACCCCTGCCAAAATGGCTCAGAATGCTTTTCTTTTACGCATTGTTTTCCCTAGAAAAAACGTCATAGAACGTTCACATTTACAGTCGTAGGTATTGTCGTGAGACCTCCCCCCTCCCCCTACCTCTCTCATGCTTACAAGGTGTTAGAGACAAAGGGTCTTATGCTATTTTGAGGAATAGATCCTCTTAAGGATCCGATGAAAACAATGAACTGTATACTAAGAAAAATACACAAAGAAATCCAAACTCCTCATAAATATTTAAAGGAAACTCTTGCAACTCCAAAATGCACAAAGCTGCCAACATTCTCACACACTCTAGGTGTGTCAGACTCTCACAGAGACTGTGAGGTTGCAGTTCGTACAACTCAACATCAAAAAGAGAAAAAAAAAAAAAACCCAATTAAAAAATATGTGACAGAGCCCCTGTTTGGCAGAACACAAGAAAATTTTGTAAAGTGATAATCCTTCATAAAAAATAAAGTGGCAAAAAACCCACACTCACACACACACACACAAAGTGTCTAAAAAAATAAGCTGTGGATCTGAGCAGATATTTTCCAAAGAAGACATACAGATGGCCAACAGATCCATGAAAAGATGCTCAACATCACTCATGATCAAGAAGATGCACAGCAAAACCATGAGATATCACCTCACACCTGTCAAAATGGCTAGTATCAAAAAGTTAACAAGTTTTGGTAAGGATATGGAAAAAATGGAAGCCCCATGTATTGTTGGTGGGAATGTAAATTAGTATAGCCAAAATGGAAAACAGTATGGAGGTTCCTCAAAGAATTAAAAATGGAACTACTATACAATCCAGCAATTCCACTTTGGGGTATTTCCTAGAGAAAAAAACCCCACTAATTTGAAAATAATGTATGAACCTCTATATTCATTTTAGCACTATTAACAATCGCCAAGATATGGAAGCAACCTACGTGTCCATTAATGAGTGAATGGATAAAGAAGATTTGGTGTCTAAATATACAGTGGAATATTACTCAGCCACAAAGAAGAACGGGATGTTGGCATTTGCAGCAACATGGGTAGACCTAGGGGTACTATGTTAAGTGAAATAAGTCAGAAAAAAAGCAATTTCACTTATTTGTGGAACCTAAAAAGCAAACAAACAACAACAGCAAAAGAACCAAAACAGAGCAAATGAATAAGCATAATAAAACAGAAATACAGTCATAAGCGCAGAGAACAAACAGGTGGTTGTCAGAAGAGAGGGTGGTGGGGAGAAGACTAATATAGGTGGGGGAGATTAGGAGCTACCGACTTCCAGTTACCAAATAAATGAGTCATGTCAGTCATGGGGATGAAATACACAGTGTAGGGAATATAGTCAAGAATAATTAATATTTTTGGATGGTGACAAAGATGGTCAAAATGTACAAACTTTCAGTTATAAGATAAAGAAATACTAGAGATATAATGTGTTACATGGTAAGTTACTTCAGTTGTGTTCAACTCTTTGTAACCCTATGGACTGCAGCCCATCAGGCTCCTCTGTACATGGGATTCTCCAGGCAAGAATACTGAAGTCGGTTGCCATTTTCTTTTCCAGGGGAGAGATGTAATGTACAACTTGATTAATATAATTAACACTGTTGTAGGTTATATATGGAAGTCAAAAAAAGAATGAATCCTTAGAGTTCTCATCACAAGAAAAAAATATTTTTCTTTTATTTTGTATCTGTATAAGGTGATGGACATTCACTAAACTTATTGTGGTAATCATTTTATAATTATGTAATTTAAATAATTATGCTGTACACCTTAAACTTAAAACAGTGCTGGATGTCAGTTATATCTCAGTAAAACTGGAAGACACTGATTCATTTAAAATGACTATATTTAACAAGGACCTATTGTATAGCACAGGCAACTCTAATCAATGTTATGTGGCAGCCTGAACGGGAGGGGAGTTGGGGCAAGATGGGCACATGTATATGCATGGCTGAGTCCCTTCCCTGTGCATGTGAAACTATTACAACATTGCTAATCGGCTGACTCCAACACAAAATAAAAAGTTAAAGAAAACTGGAAGAAAAATACATGATCATATAGGTATATGTATGTGTGTGAGTGAGTGCTGTCGTGTCCAACTCTTTGAGACTCCGTGGACTGTAGCCCACCAGACTCCTCTGTCCATTTTCATTGTTCACTTAAAAAATATCATGAACAATTTCCCAAGGGTATAACCATCTATCAATTATTTCTAATATAGCCTCATTAAATTCCATAGTTTAAATGTACCATATTTGATTCAAGAAGTTTTCACTTTTAATTGATAAAAATGCATGGTTTAACAATGATCTATATTAGCAATGTATAAATTAACAATAATAGGCATCCTTGTACTACATCCTTATATGTTGGTATCTTCTGAGATGGAGTCCCAGAAGAAGGATAGGATCACTGGGATAAATTAAAATAAATAAAATTAAAAATTAATTAATTAAAATAATAATAAATAAATAAATTAAAAAAAAAAACAAAAAAGAGTAAGTACATTTTAGGTGTTAAAAATTCACATTCATTTGAATAGTGTCAATTGCCCCATATCTTTATAGCATTAAATAAGTCATAATGCCATATTTACCGTAACGCCAGGTTTACCAATCTGATGGGATAGAGGTGACATATTGTTGTTTTCACTTGTGTTGTCCTAACCACTCATAAAGTTGAAGACATTTATAAAATTTCACTGCCCATATCTACATTTTGCTACTATTCATATTCATTCCAAACTATTTTGATTTTCTTTTTATTAATAGCTAAAACCCTTTCCATAAAAATTATATTAATTTTCTGCCTACTATATTTTTGACAATATTTTTCTGCCTCTGTTTATGGTATCTTTTGCAAATGAAAATGTTTACTTTTTATGAAACCATCAGTCAAACTTTGCTTTATGGATCAAAGCTTCTTAGAAAGCTTACAAAGGCCACCTTCATCAGGATATTTTGCTAGTATTCTATGTTTAATGCTAATGTTTTTAATTAGATTGTTTTTAGTTCTATTTATGTTAATATATTTGAAATTGAAAATATTGAATTATAGTTGATTTACAGTGTTATATTAATTTCTGCTGTACAGCAAAGTGATTTAGTTATTATACATAGTCTTTTACATATTCTTTTTATTATGGTTTATTAAAGGATATTGGATATAGTTTCCTGTGCTATACAGTTGGACCTTGTTTTTTAATCTGTCTTATATGTAATAGTTTGCATCTGTTAATCCCACACTCCTAGTCCTTCCCTCCTCTATCCCTACTCCCCCTTGGCAATCACAAGTCTGTTCTCTATATCTGCAAATCTATTTTTGTTTTGTAGATATGTTCATTTGTGTCATATCTTAGATTCCTCATGTAAGTGATATCATACATTTGTTTTTGTCTTTCTGACTTATTTCACTTAGTATGATAATCTCTCTGTCTGAGGAGGCCTTACAAATAGCTGTGAAAAGATGGGAAGTGAAAAGCAAAGGAGAAAAGGGAAGATATACCCATTTGAATGCAGAGTCCCAAAGAATAGCAAGGAGAGATAGGAAAGCCTTCCTCAGCAATCAATGCGAAGAAATAGAAGAAAACAATAGAATGGGAAAGATGAGCGATCTCTTCAAGAAAATTAGAAATACCAAGGGGACATTTCATGCAAAGACGGGGTCAATAAAGGACAGAAATGGTATGGACCTAACAGAAACAGAAGATATTAAGAAGAGGTGGCAAGAATACACAGAAAACTTCAAAAAAGATCTTCACGACCAAGATAATCATGATGGTGTGATCACTGACCTAGAGCCAGACATCCTGGAATGTGAAGTCAAGTGGGCCTTAGAAAGCATCACTACAAACAAAGCTAGTGGAGGTGATGGAATTCCAGTTGAGCTATTCCAAATCCTGAAAGATGATGCTGTGAAAGTGCCGCACTCAATATGTCAGCAAATTTGGAAAACTCAGCAGTGGCCACAGGACTAGAAAAGGTCAGTTTTCATTCCAATCCCAAAGAAAAGCAATGCCAAAGAATGCTCAAAC
>NW_011494918.1:1307047-1308105 GCF_000754665.1 Bison bison bison | reverse complement strand
GGACTAGAAAAGGTCAGTTTTCATTCCAATCCCAAAGAAAGGCAATACCAAAGAAAGCTCAAACTACCGCACAATTGCACTCATCTCACACGCTAGTCAAGTAATGCTTAAAATTCTCCAAGCCAGGCTTCAGCAATATGTGAACCGTGAACTTCCTGGTGTTCAAGCTGGTTTTAGAAAAGGCAGAGGAACCAGAGATCAAATTGCCAAAATCTGCTGGATCATGGAAAACGCAAGAGAGTTCCAGGAAAACATCTATTTCTGCCTTATTGACTATGCCAAAGCCTTTGACTGTGTGGATCACAAAGAACTGGGAAAATTCTGAAAGAGATGGGAATACCAGACCACCTGACCTGCCTCTTAAGAAACCTATATGCAGGTCAGGAAGCAACAGTTAGAACTGGACATGGCACAACAGACTTGTTCCAAATAGGAAAAGGAATACATCAAGGGTGTATATTGTCACCCTGCTTATTTAACTTCTATGCAGAGTACGTCATGAGAAACGCTGGGCTGGAAGAAGCACAAGCTGCAATCAAGATTGCCGGGAGAAATATCAATAACCTCAGATATGCAGATGACACCATCCTTATGACAGAAAATGAAGAAGACCTAAAGAGCCTTTTGATGAAAGTGAAAGTGGAGAGTGAAAAAGTTGTCTTAAAGCTGAACATTCAGAAAACTAAGATCATGGCATCTGGTCCCATTACTTCATGGCAGATAAATGGGGAAACAGTGGAAACAGTGGCTGACTTTATTTTTTGGGGGGCTCCAAAATCACTGCAGATGGTGATTGCAGCCATGAAATTAAAAGATGCTTACTCCTTGGAAGGAAAGTTATGACCAACCTAGACAGCATCAACATCTCAGCATTATAAAGCAGAGACATTACTTTGCCCACAAAGGTCTGTCTAATCAAGGCTATGGTTTTTCCAGTGGTCATGTATGGATGTGAGAGTTGGACTATAAAGAAAGCTGAGCACCAAAGAATTGATGCTTTTGAACAGTGGTGTTGGAGAAGACTCTTGAGAGTCCCTTGGACTGCAAGGAGATCCAAC
>NW_011494918.1:1291610-1306883 GCF_000754665.1 Bison bison bison | reverse complement strand
GTGTGCTGCCATGCATGGGGTCACAAAGAGTCGGACATGAGTGAATGACTGAACTGAACTGAACTGAGGTTCATCCATGTTGCTGCAAATTATTTCATTCTTTCAATGGCTGAATAATATTCCTTTATGTATATGTGTGTGTATGTGTGTGTGTATATATATATATATATATATCTTCCTTGTTCATTTGTTCATGGACACTTAGAGTGTTTTCATGTCTTAGCTATTGTGAATAGTTGTACTATGTACATATGGGCGCATATACCTTTTTGAATTATAGTTTTGTCCAGATATATGCCCAAGAATGCAATTGCTAGATCATATGGAGACTCTATTTTTAGTTTTTTTAAGGAACCTCCATTCTGTTTTTCATACTGACTGCACAAATATACATTCTTACATACAGTGTAAGAGGGTTCCCTTTTCTCCACACTCTTTCCTTCATTTTATATTTGTAGACTTGTTAATGATGGCCATTCTGACTGAAGTGAGGTGGTACTTCTAGAATTTATTATTTGTTTAAAATTTTAATTAATTAAATACTTGGCAGCGCTATGCAGCATGTGGGATCTTATTAATAGATCCCTGATTAGGGATCAAACATGTGTCCTGTGCATGAGAAGCATGGAGTCCTAACCAGTTGACCATCAGGGAAGTCCCCTCGGGAATTTACTTTTATATATGAAATCAAACAAGGCCAAAAGGAATACCATATGATTTTTGAATAATCTGTGCTTTTTCTATTTAGTTGAAATGTCATTTTATCACTTTAAGTAAGTTGCACTGTGTACTACAGTCTGTTTCTGAATTTTACCTAATAATGCCCATTTCTGTCCAAAATTACCCTGTAGCTTATAAGTTTTAATTCTTGGTATAAGGGCAACATTCACCTATTGTTTAATTTTTAGTTTCATTCTACAGATGAAAAAGTTTTTATTGATAATTTTGAAAATTAAAAACATATATAGAAAACAGAATAAAAGCTACCTTCAAGGGAAAAGCAACTACCCATCACCCTAAGTCAAGCATGTGGACAAAAAAATTCATCAGAGGAAAGCCAGTCAGATAAATTAACTCATGTGACCAGCCAGACTCAAAAGCATGGTATGAGAACTAAAGCACTCCATTCATTTAATTCAGTCAAAATGTGTGTGCTCAGGCCTTTTTTCTTCCAGTTTTGCAAATAGTTTTCTTTTTGTAAACATATAATAAGTTTTAATCACATTTTAAAAAGTAAAAGTTAAGAATACTCAAATTATTCACACACACAAGATATTTATATGCATTCTTATAATTTATACTTTGAATTTTAATAGGTAATTCTAAATATTTTATCTTTTTATTTATTTAATTTTTATTGGACCATAGTTGATTTACAATGCTGTGTTAGTTTCAGATGTACAGAGAAGTGAATGAATTATGCATATTCATATATCCACTCTTTTTTAGATTCCTTTCCCATGTAGAACATTACAGAGGCCTTTAAAAAATGTAATGACCAACTAAATTGTTCATTATCAAAATCTTTTATTGTATTATGAATTTCTCTGCCTATCTGGGTCTAGATGCTATGTGAAAATACGATATGCTGCTGCTAAGTCACTTCAGCCGTGTCCGACTCTGTGCGACCCCATACACAGCAGCCCACCAGGCTTCCCCATCCCTGGGATTCTCCAGGCAAGAACACTGGAGTGGGTTGCCATTTCCTTCTCCAATGCATGAAAGGGAAAAGTGAAAGTGAAGTCGCTCAGTCGTGTCCGACTCTGTGCGACCCCATGGACTGCCGCCTACCAGGCTCCTCTGTCCATGGGATTTTCCAGGCAAGAGTACTGGAGTGGGGTGCCATTGCCTTCTCCAATGTGAAAATATGACATGAGAAAATAAAATACAGGGTTTTGTCCTTTTTGTAATATAATAAAAGAAATTTTGAGTGAGATGACTTAGAAAGTGTTCACTTAGAAAAAGAGTCCAGTGTTTTAGGGTTTGTATGCAAAATGATGGGGTTTCCCCGGTGGGTGCAGTGGTAAAGAATCCGCCCACCAATGGGAGATACAGGAGACTAAGGTTCAATTCTTGAATCAGGAAGATCCCTTGGAGAAGAGAATGGCTACTATTCCAGCATTCTTGCCTGAAAAATTCCATGGTCAGAGGAGCCTGGTGGGTACAGTCAATGGGCTCACATGACTAAGCGACTAAACACACACACACACATACACACACACACACACACACACACGCAAAATGATAATGAGGGAGCTGGGGCCAGGGACTATTGCACTTCTTAGTCACATCAATGGAATTAAAAAATGCCTGGAGAGGGAACTGAGTTTCCAAAGGCAACCTAAAATTTAATGGTAGTATCTTATGCTTATGGCATGCTTATTAGTTGCCAAGTGTATGATGAGAGTCTCATGTGATATCATTTAACCTTTAGAATAAAACTCTGAAGTAGATGTGATTAGTATCTTTCCATTGTGGATAGGGAAAATATGCTATAGTGAAGTCCAGAAATTTACCCATGATTATATACCAAAGAAGTGAAGATAGACTTTAGCCAAACCAAGAAATCTGTTTCAAGTTTACCCTTTTAATTAGTCTAGTTAAGAAGAAAGGGGAAAGGGAAAAGAGAAGGAAGAAGAAACCAAGCAAGCAAGGGAAGAATGACAGAAAGAAATATAGAGAGAAGAGATAAGATAAAAAGAGTGGAGAAAGAAAAGGAAGGAGAGAAGAGAAAGACAGGAAAGAAAATGTTTTTTATTTTTTTAACGTATATAAAAGATATAGCAGAAAAAAAGGAAACAAAGATATACATTGTGCAGGACAAAAAGTCAGACACTCATCAGTGCTCATGTCTGGTGGCTTCTCTGGTGGCTCAGACGATAAAGAATCTGCTTGCAATGCAGGAGACCTGGGTTCAGTCCCTGGGTTGGGAAGATCCCCTGGAAGAGGACATGGCAACCCATTCCAGTATTGTTGCCTGGAGATTTCCCATGGACAGAGGATCAGACACGACTGAGTGACTAACAACAGCACAGCTCCACCCTAGAGCATCATGCTACTACTGTGTCGTCTCATGTCCTGCCCGAGCTGGGGCAGATGGATGGTCTCTCTGGGACTGGCAAAAAATGTTTGGAAAGCAAGGGATACTAGGCCAGCTTACTGATTAAGAATCATTTCTCATTTCTTCTTCTTTCTTTCTCTAAATTGCCAGATCCTAAACTATTCTTTGGGAGAAGGCAATGGCACCCCACTCCAGTACTCTTGCCTAGAAAATCCCATGGACGGAGGAGCCTGGTAGGCTGCAGTCCATGGGGTTGCTAAGGGTCGGACCTGACTGAGCGACTTCACTTTCACTTTTCAATTTCATGCATTGGAGAAGGAAATGGCAACCCACTCCAGTGTTCTTGCTTGGAGAATCCCAGGGACGGGGGAGCCTGGTGTGCTGCCGTCTGTGGGGTCGCACAGAGTCGGACACGACTGAAGCGACTTAGCAGTAGCAGCAGCAAACTATTCTTCAGAGTAAGTCTTCTTTTTTTAAATACCTGAGGGGAGAAGAAAAAGGATATAAGAACAGCTCAGCTCTCCCTTGGTCCTAGCTCACCTCTGCTTGGGTTGACCTTGCATAGGAAATCCAAGTCCCCTGCTGGAGTCACACACAGACAGGACCTAAGATGGAAACAGGCACTTGACATGAGGTCTTGGTCACATTTCTGCTGTCCCCATTCTGGGAGGGAAGCCACTGACGACCTCAGAATCTGGATTAAGGGAATTGCTCCTCACATGAGTTTGATCAAGGCAACAGCCTGTGTAAACCAGCAGAGTCAGACTGTAGGAATTAGTGAGCTGTGACCTCTTGAGAGTGACCTTCCAGGGTGGACTTTGGGGGCATTTCTTCTAACAGAAAAAAAAAAAAAAAAAAAGGAAGAGAAGAGTTCGGTTGATTTATAAAAGTACTATTTGTAAAATTTCCAGATTATTCCCCCAATACAGGGCCCTTCTGTGGCTGTCTTCTCTCTGAGATATATCTTCAATAACAATAACAAATCCTACTCATTTTTTCTCTCACCACCATGCCTGTCAACTCTGCCTTCCTCCTCCTCTTCTCATTTCTTCTCTGTTGGACTTGGTATTTCTCTGCCTTTGCCTTGTTGCTAATAATTATTTGTTGTTGTTGTTGCTCAGTCATGTCTGACTCTTTGTGAACCTGTGGATTGCAGCATGCCAGGCTTCCCTGTCCTTTTATTTGGGTGTCAGAAAGTTCATCTCTGAGGGCAGTTTGCAAATTCTAGACCAATTGTCTTCCAATTCCCATCTTGGAGATGGATTTAACTTAAATGGAGTCCCTCAAACTGGAAACTGCAGAATCATTCTTGGCCAATTTTTTGCACACACTCCACACACCCAGTAGTTACACAGCTCTGCAGAATCTTACTGGGGATTTCTCAAAGTGTGTTCCTGCCTCTCTACTGGCATGGCCATAGCAGGCCCTCATCATGTGTGGCCTGGTCTATTGCCTTGGCCTTACTCTCAGCTTCTCTACCTCCAGTCTGATACCCTCTGCTTCACTCTGAATAACTTCCAGTCTGTTTTAAGGTGCACATTTGGTCTCTCACTCTCCTACTTAAAACGTGAGACACTCCCAACCCTAGGCTGGTGTTCAACTCTATAATTTTAAATTCTTTCTAGTCCTCTGGCCTCCTCCCTTTCAACTCCTCCTTTGATCCAGCTATAATGATTCGCATTTCCTTTTTTTTTAATTTAAATTTATTTATTTTAATTGGAGGCTAATTACTTTACAATATTGTATTGGTTTTGCCATACATCAACATGAATCTGTCATGGGTGTACACATGTTCCCCATCCTGAACCCCCCTCCCACCTCCCTCCCTGTACCATCCCTCTGGGTCATCCCTGTGCACCAGTCCCAAGCATCCTGTATCATGCATTGAACCTGGACTGGCGATTCGTTTCTTATATGATATTATACATGTTTCAATGCCATTATCCCAAATCATCCCACCCTCTCCCTCTCTCACAGAGTCCAAAAGACTGTTCTATACATCTGTGTCTCTTTTGCTATCCTGCATACAGGGTTATCATTACCATCTTTCTAAATTCCATATAAATGCGTTAGTGTACTGTATTGGTGTTCGCATTTCCTAACACAGCCTTTTGTTAATTGCCTCTGTCATCATCCTAATCAGTCTCCCATCCCCCTCCTTAATCTAACTAAACTCCTACTCTTTATTTTTAACTCAGTTCAAGATCTGCCCACATTGAGAAGTCTCTCACTTTCTGTCATGATGCAAATGTTCCTCTGTGGGCTCTCTTGATATTCTGTCATGCTTTTATTATTACTAGTACATTATCATACAACCACTGATTTATAAGTGTGTCTTCCAAATGATATTGCCAGTTTCTCGAGGTTGCTAGCCATGCCCTGTTTGATTTTTTAACTCCTGTACCAAGTAAGGAGCTTAATACATAGAAAGTGACTGTTGACTGAGTGACTGACCTCTGTTTTACATATTTCTGGATTTATCCAGCTCCTCCTATTTCCAAAGTGCTTACTGTGTACTAAGTACTTACATGACCTAATACTCTCAGAGTCTACTGCACTCTTGCCATTTTCCTCTTGGAGAATGCAAGGAAATTTCTCCCAAGCTTCTACTGGTATCTGGGGTGAAATAACTAACGTAAAGAACTGTTGGTTGGAGCCATTTTACAGAGAAAAGAAGATTAAAAAAAAAAAGAAGTTACAAGAGTACAATGTGTTCCTATACCTATTTTATGTATACAATTAAAATTTAACATATACTTTATAAAATTTCATATATAATTAAAATTAGTATGCTCCTTTATATGCACAACTTTCTCATAAAGTAACTAACATTTATTGTTTACTTTCTGCTAATACCTCCCTATGTGTATTAACTAATTTAATTCATATAATAACCTTATAGTGAAGAGGCACTAAAACTTATCACCTCCCTTTTATAGAAGATAAATAAAGAAACACAATAGAAGTAGCTTGCCCAGGATCCTACAGCTCAGAAGCAGGGGAGCCAGGAGCTGGCCCCAGGGCCTGGGCTCCAGAACTCATGCTCTTTGCTACACTCTCTCTCACATAAGCTTCTAGCTCTATCTACCTGGTGATCACTCAGAAAAACTAGGTTAACTGTTCTCTCTGCCCTCAAAAAACTTTCTCTGCTAATCTTGTATTGCACTCATTTCTTGGTGTGCTCCTAATTCTGCCTGTTTCCTCTATTTCTTGTTAAAAAATAACAACTTGCTTTCTGACTGTGTCTTCTGACACCCCACACTATGTTTCTTTAAAATCCTATTCCCATGACATACTCAAGGTATTCCTATCCTTGGAGTGACAGTCAGGACTGCTAAAACCAAACTAAATCTAGTGTTGGCATCACCAGCTTAGTCAGCTCACTCAGCTGCCTCCTTCATTGCAACATCCCCATTGACATTTGGACTCAGTCTGTAGAATAATTATAGGTGGCAGGTGGGGCAGTCTCCACACCTGCCTCTAATTCTATTCCCCTAATTGAAGGCTCTTCAGCACTGATGATTGAGAAATAAATTACGTATTCAGTGACCTCATCACTAAAAATAAATGTTCAAAATAGGCTCCCAGCACTATTAATTCCTTAGCATGAAATCTTACAGAAAATTTGAATCAGATGAACAACCCTAAGTATAAATGAAAAGATTCATGCAAAGCAAAGGAATAGTTAAAGCAAACAGGGAAATAAAGGTAAATGTTTAAGGCCATATTTTAAAAATAATAATAACTTTAACTTACTCAGGGCTTGTATTTAACTTCATACTGGAATTTTGTGTTAAAAAGCAGTGACATTACTTTGCCAACAAAGATCCTTATAGTCAAAGCTATAATTTTTTCAGTAGTCATGTACAGATATGAGAGTTGGAACATAAAGAAGGCTGAGTGCCAAAGAATTAATGCTTTTGAATTGTAGTGTTGGAGAAGACTCTTGAGAGTCCCTTGGTCAACAAGGAGATCAAACCAATCAATCCTAAAGGAAATCAATCCTGAATAGTCATTGGAAGGACTGATGTTGAAGCTGAAGCTCCAATATTTGGCCACCTGATGCAAAGAGCCAACTCATTAGAAAAGACCCTGATGCTGGGAAAGATTGAAAGCAGGAGAAGAAGGGGATGACAGGATGAGATGGCTGGATGGCATCATCAACTCAATGGACATGAGTTTGAGCAAGCTCCGGAAGATGGTGATGGACGGGGAAGGTTGGCATGCTACAGTCCATGAGGTTGCAAAGAGTCAGACACGACTGAGTGACTGAACAACAACATCAACATTGGAATTTCTGTTTTACATATGTTATCCCATTCAATTCTTCCAATATTTCCACTTTGCAGATTAATAAAGCTTATTATATTTGAGTGAGGTTGAGTCATTTGCCCAAAATCTCATGATTTATTAATAGCAGAATTGAGATTAAAGTAAGGCCAGTTTGAAATTTGAACTCAGAGCTCTTCTGGTGTTAATGAGTCCTAATGGCTGTTCCCCCAAATTATACTGCTTTTAATAATCACTTCAAAACCTCTCTAATAAAGAGATATCAGTATTTTGGGACCTTATGTGAACTTTTAGTCAGTCCTATGTAACTGGCCTGGGACAAAAGAAAATTCTTGACTGAAGCAGAAATTGGGGAAGCTTTACATAAATGACAGATTCCCAGGCTCCAACTCCAAAGATTTGATAGTCTAAGGATGGATACTATGAAAAATCTATATTTAAAAATCTCTCTAAATAGTCAGTTTGGAAACCACTGATGTAGGGTAATTAGCTTAGAATCAGGAAACTAAAATTAAACAATCCAATCAAATAAATAAGTTCCTACCACTCTCTATATCTTAGTTTCCCCACTGGTAAAATGAACTTAATAATTTATTATGGAGAACAGTATGGAGGTCCCTTAAAAAGCTAAAAATAGAGTTACCATATGATCCTGCAACCCCACTCCTGGGCACATACTCAGCCAAAGCTGTAATTTGTAAAGATACATGCAGGGATTCCTTGGCTGTCCAGTGTTTAGGGCTCTGTGTTTCCACTGCAGGGAGTACAAGTTTGATCCCTGGTTGGGGAATTAAGATCCCAAATGCCACACAGCACAACCAAAAAATAAAAATAAAAAAGATATACGCACCTAAATGTTCACAGCAGCACTATTTATAGCCGCTAGGACACAGAAGCAACCCAAATGTCTATCAACAGAGAAATGGATAAAGTAGATGTGGTATATACATACAATAGAATATTACTCAGTCACAAAAAAAAGAATGAAACAATGCCATTTGTAGCAACCTGGATCGATCTAAAGATTATCATATAAAGTGAAGTCAGGCAAATATCATATAATATCACTTGTGTGTGGAATCTTAAAAACTGATATGAATGAACTTATTTACAAAACAGACTCAGGCATAGAAAATAAATTTGTGGTTTCAAAAGGTGAGAGTGGGGGAGTGGGTGAGAAAGAAATTCAGAGTTTGAGGTTAATATATATACAGTACTGTATATAAAATAGATGAACAACAAGGATCAACTGGTAGCACAGTAAAATATACTCAGTGCCTTGTAATAACCTATAATGGAAAAGAATCTGAAAAAATATATGTATGATTGAATATCCATCTATCTATATACATATATATATATCTGAGTCACTTTGCAGTATACCTGAAAGTAATACAACATGGTAAACCAATTATATTTCAATTTTTAAAAAATGATTTAAAAAGATCAAAAGAACATAAAACAAAATATTGAATTAAACTATAATAAACTGTTTATTTATATGCAAATATTTATAGCACTTTTATTTTAATAAGAAAAGAATATTTTTTTTAAAAAGTGGTGGTGTTACACCTGGCTGCTTATTCTTTTATTTATATTACAATCAAAATGAAAACACTGATTCTTAAGAATTTTCTCAAAAATAAGTGAGTTGAAATTCAATACCTGGTGATATTTCTCTAAATTCACACTTTCACTTTATTGGCTTTTAAGAATTTATTTTTCTTTTTAATGCCAACTTTCTGATGCATTTTGTAAGATTTCTATATTATTCAGCGCTTGTTCCTTTGGAGTTTGTTTAGTATATCTGGTACACCATAGGAGAATACAGGACTTTCCTTGTAGCTCAGCTGGTGAAGAATCTGCCTGCAAGGCAGGAGACCCTGGGTTGGGAAGATCCCCTGAAGAAGAGATAGGCTACACACTCCAGTATTCTTGTGCTTCCCTGGTGGCTCAGATGGCAAATAATTCACTTGCAATTTGGGGGACCTGGGTTTGATCCCTGGGTTGGGAAGATTCCCTGGAGAAAGGAACAGCTAGCCACTCCAGTGTTCTTGTCTAGAGAATTCCATGGACAGAGAAGCCTGACAGGTTATAATCCATGAGGTCACAAAGAATCGGACATAACTGAGTGACTTTCACTTTATAGCAACTTTTCACTATTTCCTTCCAAGAAGCAAGCGTCTTTTAATTTCATGGCTGCAGTCACCATCAGCAGTGATTTTGGAACCCAAGAAAAGAAAATATTTCACTGTTCTCATTTCTTCCTTTTCTATTTGCTATGATGTGATGGGAGCAGATGGCATGGTCTTAGTTTTTTGAATGTTGAGTTTTAAACCAGCCTTTTTACTCTCTTCTTTCACCCTCATCAAGAGGTTCTTTAGTTCCTCTTCTCTTTCTGTCATTAGAGTGGTGTCATCTGCCTATCTGACATTGTTGTTATTCCTCTCAGCAATCTTGATTTCAGCTTGCAATTCATCTAGCCCAGCATTTCCTGTGATGTACTCTGCATAGAAGTTAAATAAACACAATGATAATATACAGCCTTTTCATACTCCTTGCCCAACTTTGAACCAGTCTGTTGTTCCATATAGGTTCTAACTGTTGCTTCTTGACCTGCATACAGATTTCTCAGGAGACAGGTAAGATGATCTGGTATTCTCATCTCTTTAAGAATTTTCAACAATTTTGTTGTGATCCACACAGTAAAAGGCTTTAGTGTAGTCAATGAAGTAGAAGTAGATATTTTTCTTGAATTCTCTTGCTTTTTCCATGATCCAAAGAATGTTGGCAATTTTATTTCTGGTTCTTCTGCCTTTTCTAAACCCAGCTGTATGTCTTGAAGTTCTAGGTTCAAGTACTGTTGAAGCTTAGCTTGAAGGATTTTGAGCATAACCTTACTAGCATGTGAAATGAGCACAAATGTATGGTAATTTGAGTGTTTTTGGCATTGACCTTCTTTGGGATTGGAATGAAAACTGAGCTTTTCCAGTCCTGTGGCCACTACTGAGTTTTCCAAATTTGCTGTCATACTAAGTGCAGCACTTTCATAGCACCATCTTTTAGGATTTTAAATTGCTCAGCTGGAATACCATAACCTCCACTAGCTTTGTTTATAGTAATGGTTCCTAAGGTCTGCTTGACTTCACACTCCAGGATGTTTGGGTCTGGGACAGTGACCATACCCTTGTGGTTATCTGGGTCGTGAAGATCTTTTTTTGGATAGTTCTTCTGTGTATTCTTGCCACCTCTTCTTATTCTCTTCTGCTTCTGTTCTACGCTGCCTGTGTCATTCTTTGATGTTTTCCCAAATTCTTGTTCATATTCTCTTTAAAAAAAGAGTAAAGCTTTTGAAAGCAGATCACCCATGAAAGTTTCTTCTGTATGCTCCATAGCTCTAAAACAGTGGTAGGTATATACAGTAGTGTTCAGCAAATGCTTTAGTGTCATTTATTCACAAATAGAATACTTTAAAATATGATGCTAATTAAGGTGTGTCTCATGCAAGCAGCAGAACTCATCTGAGGTGTATTCCCTTCACTGCAGAACTCTAATGTCTTGGAGCTCAGTTATATTATTCTCTGGGAAATATAACACAAGAGCCGTGCAGATGTTCAATAAATGTTTGCTTGTCTAACAAAGGGAAATTGAATGCAAAGATAAGAGAGAGAAATATGAAAAGAGAGAGAGAAAGAAAAGATATATAAAGAAGAAAAGAAAGGAAGAAAGAAGGAAGGAAAGTCAGTTGATTTAATCCCTTATTGACTTGTGAAAATAGAATTTCAGACGGAAAGTGTGTTCTTGGTTTCCAAGGAGGAGGGAAGGGATGGAGCTGGCATTTGGGATTAGCAGATGCAAACTAGTATACATAGGATGGGTAAGCAAAAAGATTCTACTGTATAGCAGAGGGAACTATATTCACTACCTTGTGATAAACCAAATGGAAAAGACTATGACAAAGAATGTATATATATATATATATAATTGAATCAATTTGTTGTATAGTGGAAGTTAAAATCAGTTCAGTTCAGTTCAGTCTCTCAGTCATGTCCGACTGTGATTCAATGGACTGAAGCATGCCAGGCCTCCCTGTCCATCACCAACTCCTGGAGTTCACTCAAACTCATGTCCATTGAATCAGTGATGCCATTCAACCATCTCATCTTCTGCCGTCCCCTTCTCCTGCTGCCTTCAATCTTTCCCAACGTCAGGGTCTTTTCAAATGAGTCAGCTCTTAGCATCAGGTGGCCAAAGTATTGGAGTTTCAGCTTCAACATCATTCCTTCCAATGAACAGTCAGGACTGATCTTCTTCAGAATGGATTGGTTGGATTTCCTTGCAGTCCAAGGGACTCTCAAGAGTCTTCTCCAACTGGTTCTTCTCCAATTGGTTCAAAAGCACCAATTCTTCAGCACTTAGCTATTTTTATGACCCAACTCTCACATCCACACATGACTACTGGAAAAACCATAGCCTTGACTAGATGGACCTTTGTTGGCAATGTCTCTGCTTTTTAATATGGAAGTTAACATACAACATTGTAAATCAAATCTACTTCAATAGGGACACGTATGCTGCTACTGCTAAGTCGCTTCAGTCGTGGCCGACTCTGTGCGACCCCATAGACGGCAGCCCACAAGGCTCCCCCGTCCCTGGGATTCTCCAGGCAAGAACACTGCAGTGGGTTGCTATCTCCTTCTCCAATGCGTGAAAGTGAAAAGTGAAAGTCAAGTCGCTCAGTCATATCCGACTCTTAGCGACCCCATGGACTGCAGCCTACCAGGCTTCTCCGTCCATAGGATTTTCCAGGCAAAAGTACTGGAGTGCGGTGCCATTGCCTTCTCCAAGGGATACATATACATGTTGCCAATTCATGTTGATGTATGGCAAAACCATCACAATGTTATAAAGTAATTATCCTCCAATTAAAATAAATAAATTTATTTTATTTTATTTATTTATTTATTTTACTTTACAATATTGTATTGGAGCAGGGTTCAGGATGGGGAACACGTGTACACCCGTGGTGGATGCATGTTGATGTATGGCAAAACCAATAAATTAATTTTTAAAAACCCAAAGAGAAGAAGCAGGATATAAAAGAATTTCAGAGGGGAAAAAAAGGCAAATTAAGGAAATGTAAGGAGGGTACATCTAAGTCAGAAATGTTGATATAATGTGCTTGTCAATCATTTGGTATTCAAATGAAACACACTGCTTAAATGTACATTAGAGAGGTTCGTAAAGAGGTGTTGTCAGATAGCCTGCTTTACTGAAAAAGGTGAATTGGTCTTCTGAATTTTGCTTTCTCAGATGACTGGGAAAAAAAGTTTTTCCAAAGATTCCAATCAAGCAGATTACTTTGGTATACAAGATTCTCTCTTGTATTTAGTTATTCTTTGCCTGAATTAACTTATTCCAGGAACTGGACTATTCTTTTAGGCACATTGTGCGGTTACATGGATTCTTTTAGGTGATAGATTGCCCTTTAATCAGTTATTTTTCTCACTGAGGTCTGCTGACTGCAAAGTAGGGAGAAACCCACTCAGGAGAATTGTCTTTATCAGCAAAACACACAAGCAAACTAACAAACAAAATCAACCAAACAAAAAAGGGCAAAAACTCTTGAATTCATTCTGATGGTTTTTCACTATCAGCGAGGGACAATGATGAAGACAGTATTGCTACCATAAAGATGTAGGTATGTTTATTACACAAGATGTCTCTTGTGTCTCTTGAGACATTAGAATGATATTTTCCTCCCCAAACATCAATGTTCAAAACGAAATAAGAACCAAAAAAATAAAAAAAAGAAAGGAGAGAAAGAGAGCTTGGAGCTTGTTATCTTTATAAGCAGAAACAGGAAGTATCATGAATCCTTTTTATTGCTTATAATTCATCAGTTTTAGTTTGGAATGGAATGGTGCAAGTAATGGAATAAAGATAGGCAGAACTTTAATCTACAATGAGTCATGAAGATGAAAAATGCTTGCTACCTAGGTCATTTAGTCATGGCCAAATTATAATCCTTATTTGTTAGAAACATTTCTCAATTTCACTTCTTTAAATAGGCCCAGAACGTTCTTGATATTCATATCCACAAATTAATCATTGAAGTGAAGGTAATGTTATAGAGGCGCGAGGTGGAGATTTAGATTCTTGTCCCTACAATACAAAGAACGCCTTACCTGCAGCCCAAGAGAACAGACAGAAAAAGATAATAGATAACACAATCCATACTTTGCAGAGACTAGTCACAATTTATTAAGAAAAAGATCAGAGATGGGCAGAGAAAATTGTTTTAAGAAATCTTTCAAAAATATCCATGTATACTGGAATCAAAGAAGGTAACTGAAACTTTCTAGAGTTCCCTGAGAATGAAAATATTTAATTCTTTGAAAGGTATAGGGTGATATACTTACATAAGGTGCTATTGATAAGGTTATAAAGAATGGCTAAGTACTGGATGACCTTAAGTGGAGACATCCTGAAGTTGAAGTATAAAATCTAGTGCTATTTCTAGATTAGACACTAAGAAACTCAACTCGCAGTGCACTAATGGGACTATCAGTCATAACAGCATGGCCCCTCCTCCCGTCCATGCAACTGGACACATCAAATAAACAAAGCCAATCAGACTCCGTCACTTGAGTTTTGAGCATGAAAATGTCCATGAGTTCTGCTGCTAGGATCTGTGAATTTTCTCTGGTCCTGAACTTTTTTTAAAATTAATTTTTATTGAAGTATACTTGCTTTACAATGTCTTGTTAGTTTCTACTGTACAGCAAAATGAATCCATCATATATATCCATATATTTCCTCCCACTTGGACTTCCTTCCCAATCAGGTCATCAGAGTGCATTTAGTAGAGTTCCTTGTGTTATACAGTGTGTTCTCATGAGTTATCTATTTTAAACACAGTATCAATAGTATACATGCGTCCATCCCAATCTTCCATTCCCTCCCACCCCCACATTCTCCTTGGTATCCAAATATTTGGTCTCTATGTCTGTGTTTGTATTTCTGTTTTGCAAATAAGATCATTTATACCATTTTTCCATATTCCATATATATATATACATATATATATGCACATATAAATATACATACATATATATATACATTAACATACTATATTTTTCTCTTTCTGACTTCACTCTGTATGTCACTGTTAGGTCCTTCCACATCTCTATATATAACCCAATTTTGTTCCTTCTTATGGCTGCATAATCAAAGCTTAGTTATTCAAAGTACTCAAAGCTCTTCGATTCTATAAACAGTATAGTATTTCTGATACATTCTCTCTGAATCTCAAGTTTGCCGAAGTCGATTTCTAATCTTTAAAGCCAAAGGCCACCACTGGTGATGATACTGTCACTGGCAGAAATGTGTTCTGGCAGTGGAAATGCATAAAAAGTTTGCAAACTCTTTACTTAGATTTCGTATGTGTACTTGAAGTAAACTCTGGCAATGTAGTTTCCTTGTTTCTTGCACCAGGGAGGCAGTTCTTGGAACTTTTAAATTGCTCATTTATTTCTAGATCGGTTAACTTTTTCTGTGTGACAACCCACTTCAATATTTGAGAATCAGTGATTTAAAACAACAATTATAGGCATATCTTGTTCAATTGTTCTTTATTGCACTTCACTAGAGAAGACAATGGCACCCCACTCCAGTACTCTTGCCTGGAAAATCCCATGGATGGAGAAGCCTGGTAGGCTGCAGTCCATGGGGTCGCTAAGAGTTGGACACGACTGAATGACTTCATTTTTACTTTTCACTTTCATGCACTGGAGAAGGAAATGGCAACCCACTCCCGTGTTCCTGCCTGGAGAATTCCAGGGACGGGGGAGCCTGGTGGGCTGCCATCTATGGGGTCGCACAGAGTTGGACACGACTGAAGTGACTTAGCAGCAGCAGCA
>NW_011494918.1:1288521-1291396 GCF_000754665.1 Bison bison bison | reverse complement strand
CAAACTTTTTCAATATTGCTTTATTTGTTACAGTGATTTGTGATCAGTGATCTTTGATATTACTACTACAGCTTGCTAAAGGTTCAGATGATGGTTAACATTTTTAGTAATAAAATATTTTAGGCATACACATTTTTAGACAATAAGCTATTGCCTACTCAGTAGACTACAGAGTAGTGTAAATATAACTTTTATATGCACTTAAGGTGAAGCAGATCTTAAGGTGAAAGTGAAAGTTGCTCACTTGTGTCTGACTCTTTGTGACCCTATGGCCTATACAGTCTGTGGAATTCTCTAGGCCAGAATACTAGAGTGGGTAGCCCTTCCCTTCTCCAGGAGATCTTCCTATCCCAGGAATTGAACCCAGGTCTCCTGCCTTGCAGGTGGATTCTTTACCAGTTGAGCCACAAGTGAAGCCCAATAATACTGGAGTGGGTAGCCTATCCCTTCTCCAGCGCTGGGAAACCAAAAAACCGTGTGACTCCCTTTGTCAAATATTTTCTTTATTGCAGTAGTCTGGACCCAAATCCGCACTGTCTCTGTGGCTGGCCTGTATTTTTTCTCACCTGATGCTGGTGGAATTGCTGGGGGTCCTCTGGTCTAAACCAGGCACAGTTTTACTTGTCCTCAGGTTGCATATTATGTCTAGCTCTTCTCTGCATACCTTCCTCCTTCTTGAGAAGTAGGCACTCCACCTGATGTTCTTCTCATGGAGATGGCAGAAGTGTAAAGTGACAAGATCCACTTTACAAATACATTTCAAGCCTTTTCCAACATCTTATACACTAACATCACATTGGTCAAAAAGTCACATGACCAAAGCCATGTCAGGAAGCCAGGCAGGGAAGTATACTTTGCCTGTAGTGGAAGGAAGAAGGGAACAAATATTTGCTGTAGAGCAATCCAAATCATCACATTACACCTTTCGCTCATATTTATCTTCCACACATAAAATATGCTCACTCCATCCTAAAATCTTAAAAGTCTTGTGTAATTCTAGCCCCAAGGTTGAAGGTCAGAATCTCTTGATCTACTTCATGTTAAGATAAGGTTCATCTGATTCCATAGGTCTATAAATTCTTGGACAACCTGCTCTCCATACATATCAGTATACAATGAGATATGGATATAATAACTGTAATAAATAATCCGATTTGGAAAGAGAGAGAATAAAAGGTCTACAGTAGTGGCTGGCCAGAGGAAATTCTGAGATTATACTAAGCAAACAGCCCATGTCCCTCTCCACTGAGGGTAGGCAAGTTCCTTTATTAGATACTAGGTCACTGTTTTCCACAGCTCTTGGGTACAGCCTCTGAGGCTTTTTTTTTCTTTTCCAACAGCTCTTTGGTTATTTCTAAAAGAAGGTATAAGTTAATCTGCCCTGCCACTGAGTAACTTTCTCTGCCTGTTTTCCATCTGTAGAAAATTCGGAACATGGAGATCTGTTTACTTATTAAACAGCATCAACCTGTTTTCATTCTAGGTCAGCAGCACTTTTAGCAATACAACTGTATTAAAATTATATGGGTTTTCTAAGTTGATTCCCAACAACTCCAAGATGCCCAAAGCACACCTACAGCTACTTTTAGATATGGCCCATTACTAGGCAGAATTACTGCCACTTCAGGTGCGTTAAACTGGTGTGGCAGCATGTTGTTAAGCCTTGTATCACCTACTTGTTTCAATGATGGAAACTTAATTTCCAGAGTTTTAGGGGGAATAATAAAAATCCACAAGTAAATACCTTCTACAGTGCCTGCCACACAGTAAATGTTCCGTAAATGTTACTTAGCAGTCCATTCTTATTTAATTTGATTTTTAAGTCCATCTCTTATGAATTTGGTATAATATTAGCAGACATGCCCTTAGTAAAATATTGCCTATTAGTCTATCATCCAAAAAGAATTGATAAAAATGAAGAATTTGTATCTGCAGAACTGAGAACTAGACCACTATTATGGAAGTACACAAAGACACCACCTTTACAGGAGGAAAGTCCCAAACTACCTCACTCATACTTTGCAACACTGCTGAAAGTCAGCAAGACACTTCTGAAGGAAGTTCATAAATTTGCATTTTTGTACCCTCTTGGGCTTTACATTCTTAAAACAGTGTCATAGTCTGATTTTTAACTCTAAAGGATTAAATCATAAACAAAACAAAAATTGCCAATTTGTGCAACTGAAAAGAGGATGCTGATAAACTCCAGAAGGAAGACACAAGAGTCTCTCATCAGATGACTTCATTAATGTGGGCATAAATGTTGGTCACTTTCAGTGTGCATGATGGTACTTGCCTTACAGTGTTTTTGCAGAGATTGAATAAGTTATAAACTAACACGTGCCTAACATAGGACACCTGGGAACACCTTACAACTTACCTTCTAGTCATGATACCTTGAAAAGTGAAAGAACTAACTATGTTTCTCAGTTCCCTTTGCAGTAAGTCTAAATGTGATTTGAGCTCCACCAGTGAGATGTATTTGTATAAGTCTTTGATACAGAATGGAGTTACAAAGAGAAAAAGGATACAGGGCAGTCATGTTGCTGGCAAGGATCATGGTAACGGTGGTATAATTATGCATCTAGGACCGCTGGTGTGACTTTCCTGATTCGGCAGTTTTCTGTTCATGGCAGAGATAGGCTTGCCGTGAATCTAGAGGCCATGTCAACCAATTTCATGCTTCTCTAATTCCCTAAAAGTGGGAGACGTAGCAACTGTTCCTTGGCAGGCCAGTTCTTGGTGTGGGATTCATAGCTGTTTTTGGAAGCTCAGCTCGAGTTTGTGTCTTCAGCTCTGCCAATGTTTCTGTGAAATATTTGTGACCATTTGCAAGTCCAGTTTTGCTTAAACCAGTCATCAGTTCAGTTCAGTT
>NW_011494918.1:1278275-1288421 GCF_000754665.1 Bison bison bison | reverse complement strand
GTTCAGTTTAGTCGCTCAGATGTATCCGACTCTTTGTAACCCCATGGACTGCAGCACGACAGGCCTCCCTGTCCATCACCAATTCCTGGAGTTTACCCAAACTAATGTCCATTGAGTCAGTGATGCCATCCAACCATCTCATCCTCTGTCATCCTCTTCTCCTCCTGCCCTCAATCTTTCCCAGCATCAGGGTCTTTTCCAATGAATCAGCTCTTCACATCAAGTGGCCAAAGTATTGGAGTTTCAGCTTCAGCATCAGTCCTTCCAATGAACACCCAGGACTGATCTCCTTTAGGATGGATCGGTTTGATCTCCTTGCAGTCCAAGGGACTCTCAAGAGTCTTCTCCAACAGCACAGTTCAAAAGCATCAATTCTTTGGCACTCATCATTCTTTATAATCCAACTCTCACATCCATACATGACTACTGGAAAAACCATAGCTTTGACTAGATGGACCTTTGCTGGCAAAGTAATGTCTCTACTTTTGAATATGCTGTTTAGGTTGGTCATAACTTTCCTTCCAAGGAGCAAGCATCTTTTAATTTCATGGCTGCAGTCACCATCTGCAATGATCTTGGAACCCCCCAAAATAAAGTCTGTCACTGTTTCCACTGTTTCCCCATCTATTTGCCATGAAGTGATGGGACCGGATGCCATGATCTTAGTTTTCTGAATGTTGAGTTTGAAACCAACTTTTTCACTCTCCTGTTTTACTTTCTTCAAGAGGCTCTTTAGTTCCTGTTTGATTTCTGCCATAAAGGTGGTGTCATCTGCATATCTGCAGTTATTGACATTTCTCCCAGCAATCCTGATTCCAGCTTGTGCTTCATCCAGCCCAGTGTTTCTCTTGATGTACTCTGCATATAAGTTAAATAAGCAGGGTGACAATAAACAGCCTTGACATGCTCCTTTTCCTATTTGGAACCAGTCTGTGGTCCCATGTCCAGTTCTAACTGTTGCTTCCTGACCTGCATACAAATTTCTCAAGAGGCAAATCAGGTGGTCTGGTATTCCCATCTCTTTCAGAATTTTCCACAGTTTATTGTGATCCACACAGTCAAAGGCTTTGGCATAGTCAATAAAGCAGAAATAGATGTTTTTTTCTGGAACTTTCATGCTTTTGTGATGATCCAGTGGATGTTGGCAATTTGATCTCTGGTTTCTCTGCCTTTTCTAAATCCAGCTTAAACATCTGTAAGTTCATTGTTCATGTATTGCTGAAGCCTGGCTTGGAGAATTTTGAGCATTACTTTGTTAGCGTGTGAGATGAGTGAAGAAGAACTAAAGAGACTTTTGATGAAAGTGAAAGAGGAGAGTGAAAAAATTGGCTTAAAGCTCAACATTCAGAAAACTAAGATCATGGCATCTGGTCTCATCACGTCATGGCAAATAGATGGGGAAACAGTGGAAACAGTGGCTGACTTTATTTTTCTGGGCTCCAAGATCACTGCAGATGATGATTGCAGCCATGTAACTAAAAGATGCTTACTCCTTGGAAGGAAAGTTATGACCAATCTAGACAGCATATTAAAAAGCAGAGACATTACTTTGCCAACAAAGGTCCATGTAGTCAAGGCTATGGTTTTTCCAGTAGTTATGTATGGATGTGAGAGTTGGACTATAAAGAAAGCTGAGCACAGAAGAATTATGCTTTTGAACTGTGGTGTTGGAGAAGGCTCTTGAGAGTCCCTTGAACTGCAAGGAGATCCAACCAGTCTATCCTAAAGGAGATCAGTCCTGGGTGTTCATTAGAAGGACTGATGTTGAAGCTGAAACTCCAATACTTTGGCCACCTGAAGAGCTGATTCATTGGAAAAGACCCTTATGCTGGGAAAGATTGAAGGCAGGAGGAGAAGGGGATGACAGAGGATGAGACTGGATGGCATCACCAACTCAGTGGACATGGGTTTGGGTGTACTCTGGGAGTTGGTGGTGGACAGGGAGGCCTGGAGTGCTGCGGTTCATGGGGTCGCAAAGAGTTGGACACAACTGAGCGACTGAATTGAACAGAACTGAACTGACTGAGATGAGTGCAACTGTGTGGTAGTTATGAGCATTCTTTGCCATTGCCTTTCATTTTTTTCTTTTTAACCATTTATCATTTATTTATTATTATTTTTTACTTTACAATATTGTATTGGTTTTGTCATTGCCTTTCTTCGTGATTGGAATGAAAACTGACCTTTTCCAGCCCTGTGGCCACTGCTGAGTTTTCCAAATTTGCTGGCATATTGAGTGCAGCACTATCACAGCATTATATCTTAGGATTTAGTGGTTTTGAAAACCCTGATAAATATACTGCACATTATAATGCTAGTTATATCTGAAGATATGTTTCTTGGAAAGCATCTTTTTAGGGAAAAAAAATCCATGATTTTCCATTATACCAAACACCTCAAATCATGAGATATTGAATACTCAAATCCAGATGACCTATAAATCATGGAATATCTGACAAATGATTTCATTTTTCTGAAATTTAAGCTATTAATCTATGGAATGTTGCTAATAATGTCAATATAAAGTGTTTTCCATTATTCAAAGTCTATAATTAACTATTTACTGTCAAGTGTTTTAGACACTTCATTTGAACAAGATAGGCCAATACCTTTTCTTATAGTTGCTTAAGCTTTAATGTTAAAAAGGATACAGTTAAAAAAATAGCAATTAAAATGAAAATAAGTGTTTAGAGAATAAAAATAAGTCAGAGAAGTAGTTACCGTATGACAGGGAAGGGGCATGTGGATCTTGTTTTATAGACTGTGATCAAGGAAGGCTTCTTTGAGCTAAGACCTGAAGGATGCGAGGAAGGAAGAATGAAGCTTTCTGAGAGTGCTTTGGCAGAAAGAAAGCAAGCTTTGCCCATTTAAGGATCAGCTAGAGGGCCAGTCTGACAGGAATATGATGAGTGATGGGAAGAATGATTAGCAATGAGACTAGATTGATTGGTAACTCTAGGCCAGATCACAGTTCCCAGGCCATTGAAAGGTTTAAATTTTACTGGGATGGAAAATCAGATATAATATGTACATCCCCTTGCCTGGCACATTGGAATTCCTTGTTTGTTTTCCCTCCACAAAATATCTTAGTTAAATCTCTATGGTGTAAGGATACATCATAGAGAGTAGGCTTCCAGGTTTGAAGACAGGACTTTTTGTCTTTCTTTGTATTCTTCTCCTTGCTCTCAGAAACTATAAAAAAGTTGCTCATTTTCATTGACTACCAAATCTTTTTTCTTAAAATAGACCATTCTTTAATAACTGAATGAATATGAGAAAGAAAAGTAGATGAAATCAACTTACATGAAATTAAAAGAAGTTGATGTCATGCTCTAGGCTTGCAATAAGCGACACTTCACAAAAGAACAACCTTGATAAATGTTTGTAGCATGAGAGAAAAGTGATTTATCAGCCTTCTGGCTAAGTAAACAGACTTCTGGAACTGCATCTCGGACATAGAGCAGACCCAGCTGTCTCCTTGCCTACCCTCCCTCGTGGACCTCTCCATGAAGCCGTTCTTTACCTCTCGCTGCTCCTTCTTTCTGGATTGAATGTCCCCCATTTTATCTGGCAAAGCCTTTACATTTTGTTTTTTAAATAATTATGATCTACCTTCAGTGCCTCCTTCTCTGTGAAGCCTCTTCTGATTCCCAGGGAAGAGTTCATTAGTCCCTCTATCTGTTCTCATAACATTTCCTACATATCTTTATTTAAACACTTAATTGTCTTTCCTGTCTCTCATGAGCCTATGTGCTCCTCATGACAAATTTATGTCTCATTCTTATGTATTTCCCAATCATTAGTCCAGTGTTTGACAAATATATATGGAAGGAAGGAAAGGACAGAAAGTTATATTTTTGTTGCATGATTTTCCAATGTTTTTGAAAGAGTTATAATATATAAAACTTTTAATAAAAGATAAAATGTAAAGAAAGCCATAAACATAAGTGGATATTTTGATGATAATGAAATATTGGAGATAGAACATTCTTAGTAAGAATCACATTTTTATAAGAAGTAATATTTATTTTAGAAGATCTTATTCTTAGCTCACTCTGCTTAACCTTATGCTAAATTCCCTAAGATGGAAGTGAATAGCATATCTGCATGTTTTTCTTAATAATAAACAGGAATATTTTACTTATCTTTATTCAAATAAAACATTGATTTGAAGAATCTGATTTGCCTATTGAGAAACTGAGTCCTGGTTATCTAATCAACTGATATACTGGCAAAGGTAATAGAAACAATATCCACTGAAGTACAGCTTTCTTTTCTCAAGTTGTTTTGTCTGTTCTGAGCTTTATCTCAACTAAACAAAACCAAAGATCTGAAGAGAGCCAGAACAGTGCTAATAATAGCGCAAGTCACATTTATATTGACTTCTTTCTGGAATATTAGTAGATCAGATATACTAACCTAACATTTTTTGAAAAGAGGAAGCAGATTCATAAAGATTACTGTGTCTAAATTATATAGAATAATTCTGTTCTAGAATAGTACAGATAGGCATTTGTAGAGCATTACTATGCGCCTAAATTTTTCATTAACTTTTCATTGTTAGTTTTATAGTAAATACATTCCTCATTTTAAACATACTGCTTTTAGCAACACATTTTCTCCATTTCTAGCTATTAGGCAGGGTTTAAATTGGCTCTGGTGATAGTCTTAAAGAAAAAAGACTGCATAAGATTGAAAGAAAAAGTAGGTGTGGTAAGATAAATGGAAATGACTCAAAAAAGATGGGAAGTTCTAAAAATGAGTACTAATAACGTGGTCATTTAGTAATATCAGACACATGGCAGAGTTTTCTGGGAAAGAATGACTAAATCCTAAGAAGTTTCATACAACTAAATTTCAAAAGGTTCCTTATAGTGGCATTTGTCATGGCAAATTCAACATAATTTAAGTAAGTTAAATCCTGTGTAATATCTAGAAATCAGTAAGGTGTCATTACCAAGCTGATAGTTCTATTTTATCCAGCCCCTTCTGGCTTGCTGACACACATAGCCGAGTGTGAATGTCGGTCAACCATTTTCTACAGCCTCATCCTTTACAAACTGTAAAATGGAAGAATACAATTTTTCCCTTCTGGATACTTATGATTCCTACTTACTGTAATTAATGGGCTATGAGAATTTTGTAAAGAACTAATTTGTTATTTGAACCAGGAATCATAAAAGTAGAAATTGGCAGAGAGTTGTCATTCAGTGAGCAGCAGGGAGTGTAATGTCTCATTTTGGCTTGGTAGCAATCCCACTGCAGAGAAAAATGTTATCCTGAAGCTAAGAAAGAGCTCACTGATGATAAATCCTTAAGTGGTAAAATGAGCTGGAATGACTAAGCAGTTCCCATGTAATTACAAAAGTGCTAAGCACTTTGGCAAGTATGATATTTCATGATTCCTGTGTTAATGAGGTTAATATTATTTTCTCCAAATTATAGAAATTCAAACTGAGGTTCAGAAAGACTAAATAACTTGATGGAGGTCACAGGCAAGAGGGTAACCCTGGGTATAGTCAGATGTATGGTGTACACTTGAGGAGAGATGATTTTATATGCACCAAAGGAAAAGTTGCTATGGTCTGATAATCCAAAAATTTTCCATGAAAAATGACTCAGGAGAGAAAGGAAGCAAATGAAAGGTAGCAGTGTAGAAGTTAATATAAGGCATATGAGAGGATTCTCTGGAGAAGCTGCTAAGTCGCTTCAGTCGAGTCCGACTCTGTGCCACCCCATAGACGGCAGCCCACCAGGCTCCCCTGTCCCTGGAATTCTCCAGGCAAGAACACTGGAGTGTGTTGCCATTTCCTTCTCCAATGCATGAAAGTGAAAAAATAAAGTTAAGTCACTCAGTTGTGTCCGACTCCTAGCAACCCCATGGACTGCAGCCTACCAGGCTCCTCCATCCATGGGATTTTCCAGGCAAGAGTACTGGAGTGGGGTGCCATTGTCTTCTCCATCTCTGGAGAAGAATGACTGAAAACTATGAAGTTCCATGGTGAACTCAACATGATTCTGGAGATGAACCTTAGTTATATAGATTCTGAATAGACTGGTCAATGACCTGAGTGAGTTCAAGTCAAAAAAGGGCTAACTTGCATTAACAGAATTAACATAAGACCTGGAGAATTCCATTGACTGCATAGTCCATGGGATGCAAAGAATGAGACATGACTGAGCGACTTTCACTTATCCTTACTTATCCTTATCACTTATGTTTATAAATCGAATGCCTACCAACTTATTGCAAGGTTTATTAGAATAAGGCTTTCATTCTTGCCTGATTGGAACATTTCCTCTCAAAGACAAGGAAAAATAAAAATGCCAGAAAACTCAAAGAGCAGCTAAAATTTTCTGTTGCTCTCACCTCCACTTTTCTGTATGTTCTATTAGGCTTACGTTTTATAGTCAGTTCTGTCTCACAGTTTATTCTTTCAACAGTTAATTACATAAAATATTATTAATACTATTGTTGTATTCTCCTGTACACCCCAGCCAGAAGGGAACACAATCACTTGTTATTGAATTCTACAAAATCAAAGTGAAACAAAAAGATAAACAAGCCTAAAGGACAAAAATGTGTACTTGAGAACTTACTGAAGGAAAAAGCAGAGACATTACCTTGCCAACAAAAGCCCGTTTAGTGAAAGCTATGGTTTTTTCCAGTAGTCATGTATGGATGTGAGAGTTGGACTATAAAGAATGCTGAGCACTGAAGAATTGATACTATCGAGCTGTGATGTTGGAGAAGACTCTTGAAAGTCCCTTGGACTACAAGGAGATAAAACCAGTCAATCTTAAAGGAAATCAGTCCTGAATATTCATCAGAAGGATTGATGCTAAAGCTGAAACTCCAATACTTTGGCCAATTGATGTGAAGAACTGACTCATTGGAAAAGACCCTGATGCTGGGAAAGATTGAAAGCAGGAGAAAGGGATGACAGAGGATGAGATGGTTAGATGGCATCACTGACTTCATGGACATGAGTTTGAGCAAGCTCTGGAAGTTGGTGATGGACGGGGAATCCTGGCCTGCTGCAGTCCATGGGGTCACAAAGAGTTGGGCATGACTGAGTGACTGAACTGAAATGAGGAGGCAGATGGGGTTTTCAATTCAAGATTATATAAAATTGAAAGTCTATATATCACTACACCTAAAACACTTTGGCCACTCCACTAAACATCCCAATAGTCTCCTTTCTTCTCTACTCTCTTTTCTTTTGATTACCCTAGTAATCAAACTTTGTTCTTTGTCTTTGTTGATGCTAATTTTTATTAATTTTTTAAAATTACACAGATGGTATATTCATATAGCCATCCTTAAAAATCACAACACAGAACATTAGCATAAAAATATCCACACCCCAAGTCACTGTTTCTTTTTTTTAAATTTGTATGCGTTTTTCATCTTTGCCAGTGACTTACGATTTCATATACCTTCATATTACTAATTAATATTATGTCATTTCAGTTTCAAGAACTCCCTTTTGACTTTAACTTTTAACTTCCCTTTAACTTTTCTTGTAGGGCTAGACTAGTGGTGATGAAGACCAAAGTCTTCAGCTTTTATTTGTCTGAAGAACTCTTTATTTCTTCAATTCTAAAGTATAACTTTGCCAGGATGAGCATTCTTGGTTGGCTTTTGTTTTCTTTCTTCAATACTTTGAATATATCTTCCCACACTCTTCTTGCTTACAAGGTTTCTGCTTTAAAAGTCTGCCAGTTTCCTTATGGCAGGGGGAGTGGGTCCCTTGTAAGTAACAAGTTGCTTTTTTTCTCAATGCTTTTAAGATTCTTCCTTTGTCTTTAAATTTTGACAGTTTAATTATAATATGTCTCTGTGTGGGTCTCTCTAAATTCATCTCACTTGGTACTTTTTGGATTCTTGGATCTGCATGTTTTTTCTTTCCCCAGGTTAGGGAAGTTTTCAGCCGTTACTTCTCTGAATAAGCTTTCTGGCCCTTTATCTCTCTTCTCTCCTTCTGATATCTCTATAAAGTACACATTGATCCATTTGATGGTGTCCCATAATTTCTTGAAGGTATATTCATTCTTTTTTTATTCCCTCTTCTGTTTGCTTCTCTGACTTGATGAATCCCCTAGCCCTGTTGTGGAATTCAGTGATCCAGTCTTCTAATTTTTCTAATCTGCTGAATTTTTCAGTTCAGTTATTGTACTCTTCAGCTCTGTGACTTCTGTTTGGTACTTTTTAAATAGTCTTTATTTCTTTGTTTATGCATTATTCTCCTGATCTCAGTGAGCAACTTTATGACTATTATTTCAAACTCTGCATTAGGTAAATCACCGATCTCTGTGTTATTTAACATCAGTTTCTGGAGATTTATCTTGCTCTTTTGTTTGGAACACATCCCTCTGTTCTTCATTTTCCTTGACTCTCTGTGTTGGTTTCTGAGCATTAGGTAAAAAGCCGCCTCTCCCAGATTTGATAGACTGGTCTCATCTAGAAGATGATCCTTGTTAATCAGACTGGCTCAAGCTCTGCTGCCTCTCAGAACTTAGAGATTGTCCAGGCCATCCATTGTCTTTCTTCTTAGTTGGCCCCCAGCGGTTGAAGGTATGTCAGGATGTGTCAATATCACAAGAGAAGGATCATAGCCATGGCCTAGATGTAGGTCAATTAGAAGCCAGATCTTCGGACAGCATCTGGGAAAATATGCAGTTAAGACCCTTCCGTGGGAAAATTAGGAAATGAATGTTTCTGACTTCTTCTTCTGGTGAGATCAGGAATATAGCCACAGAGATGGCTCTTGCAGAGAAAAACGGAGTTAAAAGATGAGTCTAAGGTTTTGGTGTAAGTAAAAGGGTAAGTAGCAATATCACTCATTAAAATGGGAACACTTAAGGAGGGGTACATTTGAGAAAAAAATGTCTGACATAAGATTTTGGCTTTATTAATTTTTAGACATCAGTTTTTATATGTAAAAGCAGCATCTTCTATCAGTTGAAGAAAGTTGATGGTTGAATAATTAGGGGGACAACCAAGCCACATGGCAAAAGACAAAGTCTATATTGTACCTTATACCTGGATAAAATCCAAATGAATCAGAGTTTAATAGAAAAAAAGTGAAATCATAAAAGCATGAGAAGAAATGATTGGATAATTAGATCATATTTTAAGTTAGAGAAAGTCTTTCTAAATGTGACAGATTTTATCTTTAAATTTCCAACACTGTCAACATTTATGCTTTAGCATATGCATTCAGCTTGGCTTCTAAACCTCCATTCCATACTTGACTTGTGCAGCTTAGGGATCCTTCACTGATTTGGGAAAAATTGAATTCAAAATTTTAGGCTCATTTGGCTGAAGTCCATGGCATCATAAAGAGTTGAGCATGACTGAGTTACTGAACTGACTGAAGCTTAGAACATTAAAGCCTAAAATTAGAGAGTAAGTATTCTTTTCAAGCATCTTGGAAAATTGCAAAAATGTACTATATGTTAGGATATAAAATGAATACTAATACATTTCATTGAATTATTTTTATGAACACTGCCACTGTGGAGTATAACATCTGTTCCCACGTGACCCAGGAGCCCAAACTGTGACCTCAGACAGCCTGGGAGTTCAGGTTATGGCATTTCTGATACATGTAACTTTGTTTACAGCCCCGTTCAGCAGCTGGATAGTCACAAGCAAAAAAATAAACCTGGACATCTTACACCACAAACAAAAAGTTGACTCTGAGTGGATTAAAAACTTAAATGTAAGACTTAATAAAACTCCTAGAAGAAGACAGAGGAAAGGCACCTTGGCAATGGTCTTGACAATGATTTTTTGGATATGACACCAAATGCACAAGTAACAAAAGCAAGGATAAAGAAATTGTACTACATCAAACTAAAAAGTTTCTGCACAGTAAACAGTCAGCAAAAGAAAAATGCAACTTTTTCCCCTAATAAAACATTAATATACATTTTAAAAGATGCTCAAATTCAATAACACTTAAGGAAATAGAAATTAAAACCACAAATAGCAATTCCTACCCTAAAGATAGGAGGAGGGAATGGCAAACCACCCCAGTATACTTGCTGTGAGAATCTCATGAACTGTATAAAAAGACAAAAGGATATGACACTGAAAAATGAGTCCCCTACGTCAGAAGCTGTCCAGTTTGCTACTGG
>NW_011494918.1:1267154-1278175 GCF_000754665.1 Bison bison bison | reverse complement strand
AATCCGATGTTGTAAAGAACAGTATTGCATAGGAACTTGAAATGTAGGTCCCTGAATCAAGGTAAACTGCACATGGTCAAGCAGGAGATGGTAAGAGTAAACATCAACATCTTAGAAATCAGTGAACTAAAATGGACAGGAATAGGTGAATTTAATTCAGATGATCATTATATCTACTACTTTGGGCAAAAATCCCTTAGAAGAAGTGGGAAAGAAAGAAACAAATAGAAAGAAAGAAATAGGAGAAAGCCCTCACAATCAACAAGAGTCTGAAATGCAATACTTGGGTGCAACCTCAAAAATGACAGAATGATCTCAATTCATTTCCAAGGCAAGCCATTCAACATCACAGTAATTCAAGTCTATGCCTCTACCACTGATGCTGGAGAAGCTGATCAGTTCTATGAAGACCTGGAAGACCTCCTAGAACTAACACAAAACAGGATGGTCTACTCATCACTGGGGACTGCAATGCAAAAGTAGGAAGTCAAGAGATACCCGGAGTAACAGACAAGTTTTACCTTGGAGAACAAAATGAAGCAGGGGAAAGGCTGACTGAATTGTGATGAGAGAATGCACTGGTCATAGTAAACATCCTTTTTCAACAACACAAGAGACAACTTTACACATGGACATCACCAACTGGTCAATATGAAAATCAAGTTGATTACATTGTAGATGAAGCTGGAGAAGCAGTATATACAGTCACCAAAAACAAGACCTGGAGCTGACTGTGACACAGATCATCAGCTCCTCATAGCAAAATTCGGTCTTAAACTAAAGAGACTGGGGAAAACCACTAGGCCAGCCACCGTTTGACTTAAATCAAATCCCCTATGAATATTCAGTGGAGGTGATGAACAGATTCAAGGGATTAGGTCTAGAAAACAGTGTGCCTGAAGAACTATGGATAGAGGTCTGTAATATTGTACAGGAAGCAGCATACAAAACCATCCCAAAGAAAAAGAAAAGCAAGAAGGCAAAGTTGTTATCTGAGGAGGCTTTACAAATAGCTGAAGAGAGAAGAGAAGTGAAAAGCAAGGAAGGGAAAGGTACATCCAACTAAATGCAGAATTCCCAAAAATATCAAAGAGAGACAAGGGCTTCTTCAATGAACAGTGCATAAAAATAGAGGAAAACAAAAGAAGGGGAAAGACTAGAAATCTCTTCATGAAATTTGAAAATATCAAGGGAACATCTTTCCCAAAGAGGAGAACAATAAAGGACAGAAATGGTAGAGATCTAGTAGATGCTGAGGAGATGAAGAAGAGATGGAAGGAATACACAGAAGAACTGTACAAAAAAAGATCTTAGTGAACTGGATAACTATGATGGTGTGGTCCGTCACCCGGAGCCAGACATTCAGGAGTGTGAAGTCAAGTGGATCTTAGGAAACACTGCTGTTAGTAAAGCTAGTGGTTGCAATGGAATTCCAGCAGAGCTATTCAAAACACTAAAGGATGATGCTATCAAAATATTCCATTCAATACATCAGCAAATCTGGAAGACCACTGGACTGGAAAAGGTCAATCCTCATCTCAATTCCTAAGAAGGGTAGTACTAAAGAATGTGCTAACCATCGGACAATTGCATTCATCTCCCATGCTAGTAAGGTCATGATTCAAATCTTGCATTCTAAATGTCAGCATTATGTGAACCAAGAACTTCCAGACGTCCGATTTGGGTTTAGAAAAGGCAGACACACCAGAGATCAAGTTGCTAACATTTGCTGGATCATAGAGAAAGCAAGGGAAACTCAGAAAAACATCTACCTCTGTTTCACTGACTATACTAAAGCTTTTGAGAGTGTTCAGTTCAGTTGGTTAGTCATGTCTGACTCTTTGGGACCCAAGGACTGCAGCAGGCCAGGATTCCCTGTCCATCACCAACTCCCATAACTTCCTCAAACTCATGTCCATTGATGACATCTAATCATCTCATCCTGTGTTGACCCCTTCTTTTCCTGCTTTCAATCTTTCGCAGTATCAGGGTCTTTTCCAATAAGTCAGTTCTTCATATCAAGTGGTCAAAGTTTTGGAGTTTCAGCTTCAGCATCAGTCCTTCCAAAAGATATCCAAGATTGATTTCCTTTAGGATTGACTTGTTTGATCTCCTTTCAGTGCAAGAGACTCTCAAGAGTCTTCTCTAACACCACAGTTCAAAAGCATCAATTCTCTGGTGCTTAGGTTTCTATATAGTCCAACTCTCACATCCATATATGACTAATGGAAAAACAAGTTAAATAAGCAGGGTGACAATAAACAGCCTTGACATGCTCCTTGCCCAATTTGGAACCAGTCTGTTGTTCCATGTCCGGTTCTAACTGTTACTTCTTGACCTGCATACAGATTTCTCAGGAAGCAGGTCAGGTGGTCTGGTATTCCCATCTCTTTAAGAATTTTCCACAGTTTGTTGTGATTAACACAGTCAAAAGCTTTGGCATAGTCAATAAAGCAGAAGTAGATGTTTCTCTGCAACTCTCTTGCTTTTTTGATTATCCAATGGATGTTGGCAATTTGATCTCTGGCTCCTCTGCCTTTTCTAAATCCAGCTTGAACATCTGGAAATTCACAGTTCACGTACTGTTGAAGCTTGACTTGGAGAATTTTGTGCGTTATTTTGCTAGCATGTGAGATAAGTGCAATTGTGTGGTAGTCTGAACATTCTTTGGCATTGCCTTTCTTTGGGATTGGAATGAAAATTGACTTTTTCCAGTCCTGTGGCCATTGCTGAGTTTTACATATTTGCTGCCATATTGAGTGCAGCACTTTTGCAGCATCTTCTTTTAGGATTTGAAATAGCTCAACTGGAATTCCATCACCTCCACTAGCTTTATTCATAGTGATGCTTCCTAAGCGCACTTAACTTTACATTCCAGGATGTCTGGCTCTAGGTGAGTGATCACACCACCATAATTATCTGGGTTATGAAGATCTTTTTTGTACAGTTCTTCTGTGTATTCTTGCCATCTCTTCTTAATATCTTCTGCTTCTGTTAGGTCCATACCATTTCTGTCCTTTATTGTGCCCATCTTTGCATGAAATGTTCCCTTGGTATCTCTAATTTTCTTGAAGAGATCTCTAGTATTTCCCGTTCTTTTGCTTTCCTCTTTTTTTGTGTTGATCACTTAGGAAGGCTTTCATATTGCTCCTTGTTATTCTTTGGAACTCTGCATTCAGATAGCTATATCTTTCCTTTTCTCCTTTGCCTTTCACTTCTCTTCTTTTCTCAGCTATTTGTAAGGTCTCCTCAGACAACCATTTCGCTTTTTTGCATTTCTTTTCTTGGGGTTGGTCTTGATCACTGCCTCCTGTACAATGGTTCTTTAGGCACTCTATCAGATCTTATCCCTTAAATCTGTTTGTCAATTGCACTGTACAATCATAAGGGACTTAATTTAAGTCATACCTGAATGGTCTAATCGTTTTCCATATTTTCTTCAATTTAAGTCTGAATTTTGCAATAAGGAGTTCATAAACTGAGCCACAGTTATTTCTTGGTCTTGTTTTTGCTGACTATATACAGCTTCTCCATTTTTTGACTGAAAAGAATATAATCAATCTGATTTCTTTTTTTTTTTTCCCTTCACAATACCTTTCTTTTTTTAAAAAAAATTAATTAATTTATTTTAATTGGAGGCTAACTACTTTACAATATTGTGATGGTTTTTGCCACATATTGACATGAATCAGCCATGGGTGCACATGTGTTCCCTATCCTGAATCCACCTCCCTCCCCATCCCATGCCTCAGGGTCATCCCAGTGCTCTGGCCCTGCGCACCCTGTCTCATGCATTGAACCTGGACTGGCAATCTATTTCACATATGATAATATACATCTTTCAATGCTATTCTCTCAAATCATCCCACCCTCACCTTCTTTCACAGAGTCCAAAAGTCTGTTCCTTAACCTGTGTCTCTTTTGCTGTCTTCAGCAATAAATTCCGTATTTATGCGTTAATATACTATATTGGTGTTTTTCTTTTTGACTTACTTTGCTCCATATAATAGGCTCCAGTTTCATCCACCTCATTAGAACAGATTACAATGCATTATTTTTACCTGCTGAGTAACATTCCATTGTGTATATGTTCTATGGCTCTCTTATCTGTTCATTTGCTGATGGACATCTAGGTTGCTTCCATGTCCTGGCTATTGTAAACAGTGCTGTGATGAACATAGGGGTACATGTGTCTCTTTCAATTCTGGTTTCCTGGGTCAGTATGCCCAGCAGTGGGATTTCTGGTCATATGGCAGTTCTATTTCCAGTTTTTTTAAGGAATCTCCACACTGTTCTCCATAGTGGCTATACTAGTTTGCATTCCCACCAACAGTGTAAGAGGGTTCCCTTTTCTCTGCACCCTCTCCAGTATTTATTGTTTGTAGATTTTTGGATACCAGCCATTCTGACCGGTGTGAGATGGTATCTCATTGTGGTTTTGATTTGCATTTCTCCGATAATGAGTGATGTTGAACATCTTTTCATGTGTTTGTTGGCCATCTGTATGTCTTCTTTGGAGAAATGTCTGTTTAGTTCTTTGGCCCAGTTTTTGATCGGGTCGCTTATTTTTCTGGAATTGAGCTGCATGAGATGCTTTTATATTTTTGAGATTAATTCTTTCTCAGTTGCTTCATTTGCTATTATTTTCTCTCATTCTGAAGGCCGTCTTTTCCCCTTGCTTAGTTTCCTTCATTGTGCAAAAGCTTTCAAGTTTAATTATGTCCCATTTGTTTACTTTTGCTTTTATTTCCATTACTCTGGGAGGTGGGTCATAGAGGATCCTGCTGTGATTTATGTCAGAGAATGTTTTGCCTATGTTTTCCTCTAGGAGTTTTATAGTTTCTGGTCTTACATTTAGATCTTTAATCCATTTGAGTTTATTTTTGTGTATGGTGTTAGAATGTGTTTGAGTTTCATTCTTTTCCAAGTGGTTGACCAGTTTTCCCAGCACCACTTGTTAAAGAGATTGTCTTTTCTCCATTGTATATTCTTGCTTACGTTGTCAAAGATAAGGTGCCCGTAGATGCATGGATTTATCTCTGGGCTTTATATTTTGTTCCATTGATCTATATTTCTGTCTTTGTGTCAGTACCATACTTTCTTGATGACTGTAGCTTTGTAGTATAGTCTGACATCAGGCAGGTTGATTCCTCCAGTTCTATTCTTCTTTCTCAAGAGTGCTTTGGCTATTTGAGTTTTTTTGTATTTCCATACGAGCTATGAAATTATTTGTTCTAGTTCTCTGAAAAATACCATTGGTAGCTTAATAGAGATTGCATTGAATCTATAGATTGCTTTGGGTAGTATACTCATTTTTACTATATTGATTCTTCCGACCCACAAACATGGTATATTTCTCCAACTATTAGTGTCCGCTTTGATTTCTTTCACCAGTGTTTTATAGTTTTCTATATATAGGTCTTTTGTTTCTTTAGGAAGATTTATTCCTAAGTATTTTCTTCTTTTCATTGCAATGGTGAGTGGAATTGTTTCCTTAATTTCTCTATTTTCTCATTGTTACTATATAGGAATGCAAGGGATTTTTGTGTGTTAATTTTATATCCTGTAACTTTACTCTATGCATTGATTAGCTCTAGTAATTTTCTGGTGGAGTCTTTAGGGTTTTCTATGTAGAGGATCATGTCATCTGCAAACAGTGAGAGTTTTACTTCTTCTTTTCCAATCTGGATTCCTTTTATTTCTTTTTATTCTCTTATTGCTGTGGCTAAAACTCCCAAAACTATGTTGAATAGTAGTAGTGAGAGTGGGCACCCTTGTCTTGTTCCTGACTTTAGGGAAAATGCTCTCATTTTTTTCACCATTGAGGATAATATTTGTTGTGGGTTTATCATATGTGGCTTTTATTATGTTGAGGTATGTTCCTTCTATTCCTGCTTTCTGGAGGGTTTTTATCATAATTCGATGTTGAATTTTGTCAAAGGCTTTCTCTACATCTGTTGAGATAATCATAAGGATTATATCTTTCAATTTGTTAATGTGGTGTATTGCACTGATTGATTTGTAAATATTGAAGAATCCTTGCATCCTTGGGATAAAGCCCACTTGGCCATGATGTATGGTCTTTCTTATATGTTTTTGGATTCTGTTTGCTAGAATTTTGTTAAGGATTTTTGCATCTGTGTTCATCAGTGATATTGGCCTGTAGTTTCCTTTTTTTGTGGCATCATTGTCTGGTTTTGGTATTAGGGTGATTGTGGCCTCATAGAATGAGTTTGGAAGCTTACCTTCATCTGAAATTTTCTGGAAGAGTTTGAGTAGGATACGTGTTAGCTCTTCTCTAAATTCTTCATGGGTAGAATTCACCTGTGAAGACATCTGGTCCTGGGCTTTTGTTTATTGGAAGATTTCTGATTACAGTTTCAATTTCCATGCTTGTGATGGGTCTGTTAAGATTTTCTATTTCTTTCTGGCTCAGTTTTGGAAAGTTGCACTTTTCTAAGAATTTGTCCATTTCTTTCACGTTGTCCATTTTATTGGCATATAATTGCTGATAGTAGTCTCTTATGATCCTTTGTATTTCTGTGTTGTCTGTTGTGATCTCTCCATTTTCATTTCTAATTTTATTGATTTGATTTTTCTTCCTTTGTTTCTTGATGAATCTGACTAATGGTTTGTCAGTTTTATTTATCCTCTCAAAGAATCAGCTTTTGGCTTTGTTGATTTTTACTATGGTCTCTTTTGTTTCTTTTGCATTTATTTCTGCTCTAATTTTTAAGATTTCTTTCCTTCTACTAAGCCTGGGGTTCTTCATTTCTTTCTTTTCTAGTTGCTTTAGGTGTAGAGTTAAGTTATTTATTTGACTTTTTTCTTGTTTCTTGAGATATGCCTGTATTGCTATGAACTTTTCCCTTAGCACTGTTTTTACAGTGTCCCACAGGTTTTGGGTTGTTGTGTTTTCATTTTCTTTCGTTTCTATGCATATTTTGATTTCTTTCTTGATTTCTTCTGTGATTTGTTGATTTTTCAGAAGTGTGTTGTTCAGCGTCCATATGTTTGTATTTTTCATAGTTTTTTTTTTTTTTTCCTATAGTAGACATCCTATCTTACCACATTGTGATCAAAAAAGGTACTTGAGATGATTTCAATTTTTTTGAATTTACCAAGGGTAGATTGATGGCCCAGGATGTGATCTATCCTGGAGAAAGTTCCGTGTGCACTTGAGAAAAAAGGTGAAATTCATTGTTTGGGGGTAAAATGTCCTATAGATATCAATTAGATCTAACTGGTCCATTGTATCATTTAAAGGTTCTGTTTCCTTGCTAATTTTCTGTTTAGTTGATCTATCCATAGGTGTGAGTGGGGTATTAAAGCCTCCCACTATTATTGTGTTACTGTTAATTTACCTTTTCATACTTGTTAGCATTTGCCTTACAAATTGCAGTGCTCCTATGTTGGGTGCATATAGATTTATAATTGTTATATCTTTTTCTTGCATTGATCCTTTGATCATTATGTACTGTCCTTTGTCTCTTTTCACAGCCTTTGTTTCAAAGTCTATTTTATCTGATATGAATATTGCTACTCCTGCTTTCTTTTGGTCTCTATTTGCATGGAATATCTTTTTCCAGCCCTTCACTTTCCGTCTGTATGTGTCCCTTGTTTTGAGGTGGGTCTTTTGTAGACAGCATATATAGGGGTCTTGTTTTTGTATCCATTCAGCCCACCTTTGTCTTTTGGTTGGGGCATTCAACCCATTTACATTTAAGGTAATTATTGATGAGTATGATCCTGTTGCCGTCTACTTCATTTGTTTGGTTTTGAGTCTAAAGAAGATCCTTTAGCATTTGTTGAAGAGCTGATTTATTGGTGCTGAATTCTCTCAGCTTTTGCTTATCTGTAAAGCTTTTGATTTCTCCTTCATATATGAATGAGATCCTTGCTGGGTACAGTAATCTGGGTTATAGATTTTTCTCTTTTATCACTTTAAGTATGCCCTGTCATTCCCTTCTGGCTTGAAGAGTTTTTATTGAAAGATCAGCTGTTATCCTTAAGGGAATCTCCTTGTGTGTTATTTGTTGCTTTTCCCTTGCTGCTTTTAATATTTGTTCTTTGTGTTTGATCTT
Organism: Bison bison bison; assembly: GCF_000754665.1. Taxonomy (NCBI): domain Eukaryota; kingdom Metazoa; phylum Chordata; class Mammalia; order Artiodactyla; family Bovidae; genus Bison; species Bison bison. The sequence continues at coordinate 1,270,091 of NW_011494918.1, read as the reverse complement.
CTTTAATTTGATTAATGTGTCTTGGGGTGTTTTGTCTTGGGTTTATCCTTTTTGGGACTCTCTGGGTTTCTTGGACTTGGGTGGCTATTTCCTTCCGTATTTTAGGGAAGTTTTAATCTATTATCTCCTCAAGTATTTTCTCATGGCCTTTCTTTTTGTCTTCTTCTTCTGGAACTCCTATGATTCAAATGTTGGGGCGTTTGACATTGCCCCAGAGGTCTCTGAGGTTGTCCTCATTTATTTTAATTCATTTTTCTTTTTTCCTCTCTGCTTCATTTATTTCCACCATTGTATCTTCCACCTCACTTATCCCATATTCTGTCTCAGTTATTCTACTGTTGGTTCCCTCCAGAGTGCTTTTGATCTCAGCATAATTATTGCATTATTCATTATTGATTGACTCTTTTTTAATTTCTTCTAGGTCATTGTTAAACTTTTCTTGCATCTTCTCAATCCTTGTCTCCAGACTATTTATCTGTAACTCCATTTTGTTTTCAATATTTTGGATCATTTTTACTATCATTATTCTGAGTTCTTTTTCAGGTAGACTCCCTATCTCCTCCTCTTTTGTTTGATTTGGTGGGCTTTTGTCGTGTTCCTTTACCTGCTGAGTATTTCTCTGCCTTTTCATCTTGTTTAGATTGATGTGTTTGGGGTGGCCTTTCTGTATGCTGTAAGTTTGTGGTTCCTCTTTATTGTGGAGGTTCCTCCCTGTGGGTGGGGTTGAACAAGTGGCTTGTCAAGGTTTCCTGCTTAGGGAAGCTTGCCTCTGTGTTCTGTGGGTGGAGCTGGATCTCTTCTCTCTGGAGTGCAATGAAGTGTTCAGTAGTGAGTTTTGAGGTGTCTGTGGGTTTGGTGTGACTTTTGGCCGCCTGTATTTTAATGCTCAGGGTTATGTTCCTACGTTGTTGGAGAATTAGCTTGCTATGTCTTGCTCTGAAACTTGTTGGCTCTTGGGTGGAGCTTGGTTTCAGTGTAGGTATGGTGGCTTTTGGATGAGCTCTTGTCGATTGATTTTCCCTGGAGTCAGGAGTTTTCTGGTGTTCTCAAGTTTTGGATTTAAGCCTCCTGCCTCTGGCTTTCAGTCTTATTTTACAGTAGCCTCAAGACTCCTCAATCCATAAAATACTGATGATAAAAATCTAGGTTAATAGTGTAAAGATTCTCCACAGTGAGGGACACCCAGAGAGGTTCTCAGAGTTACATGGAGAAGAGAAGAGGGAGGAGGGAGATATAGGTGACTAGGAGGAGAAAGGGGGAATCAAAAGAGGAGAGGGAAATCTAGCCAGTAATCAATTCCCTATTTGATCTCTATACTCTGAGCACTCAGAGAGGTTCACAGAATTACACAGAGAAGAGAAGAGGGAGAAAGAAGATAGAGGTGACCAGGAGGAGAGGAAGGGTAGTCAAAAAGAGAGAGACAGATCTAGCCAGTAATCAGTTCCCTAAGTGTTCTCTATAGCCTGGAACACCCAAAGAGATTCACAGAGTTGAGTAGAGAAGAGAAGGGGGAGGGAGGAGATAGAGGTGACATGGCGGAGAAAAAGGAGAGTAAAAGGTGAGAGAGCAATCAAGCCAATAATCACACTGCTAAGTAAAAATAGGTACTGAAGATTGGATTCTTAAAGGTACAAAATTGATAACAAATACCAAACAGCAAAGATTAAAAATCTTGAGTAGAGGTTAGACTCTCAAAAAGACAATATTAAAAAAAAATTGCAAAAATTATTTTAAAAATATATGAAATTTGCTTTAAAAATAGGGTCTTTTTTTTTTTGCAAGGTGATAGTAGATTTTAAAAATGAAAATTAAAGGAGTAATAAAGAACTTAAAAATTAAAAAAAAATTAAAACTAAAACAATGATAATAGTAAAATATATCTAGGAATTTCTCTGTAGCTGTTGAGGGCAGTGTGGGGTCAGTTCAGTTTCAGACATTTCTTTATTCCAGCTTATACTTCTTCTCCAGGTCTATAGCCCCTTCCAATGTAGTCAATACTAACTACAGGGTTTTAATCTGTTGCACCTGTCACTTCCAAGGCGGTTCCCTCTTCTTTGTTTATTTTGGCTTCCTCTATTTGCAAGTCTCTTCAGTGTCTAATTTCTGCCCTGACACAAGGAGGTGAAGGTGGTCATTTATTTAGGCTTGCTTGTTCAGCTGTACTGTGGGGAGAGACAGACACTGCAAACAAATATCACTGGCGTGTGTCAGGTGTGCTCATAGTGTCTGGGCCACACTGGGCTTGCCCCCACTCATGGTGTGTGTGCTTTCCTGGTCTACACTGTTCAGGCTCCAGGTTGCTCTGCTGGGAACTGTCTAAAGCCGGCCCTGGGTTGCGTGCACTTCCCAGGTCTAAGCCACTCAGGTTCAGGTTCTTGGGTATTCCACAAAGGCACAGATTTGGTTGGGCCTGCGTTTTATGCCCTTCCCAGGTCCAAGCAGCTCAGGCAACCAGGTGCTTGGCGAGCGCACACTCCCCAGGTACGTGGTGCATCTTATCACCTCCCCCACCACAGCTGCTAGGTTTCCTAGGTGCGCAATGGGAGTGCCATCTCAGGTCTGCTGTGTGTCTCCTCTGGGGTACTGATCTCTAGCTGCAGCCTGCCTGGTGGATGTCAACCGTCCAGGATCCCAGGAAGACTTGGTTAGCAACTGGGAGCCTGCTTGCAGTTTGGTGGAGGATGCCATTTCTGGGGCCAAGTTTTCCCCTTGCCTTCAGGCTCTGGCTGTCGCCTGCCTGCCTCTCTGTCTCTGGTGGGGGATGGGCCAGTCCGCTGCTGGCTAGCTCTCCTCTGGTATTCACTCAGTCCTTTGTTCTGTGAGCAGGCCGGCAGTGCCTTAGGTTAGAGATTTTCGTTGAGAAAGTTACTCTCTCTCTCTCTCTCTGGCTACCCCACAGTTTGGGTTGCTATCTCACATTAGCTCCCTCAGATTGCC
>NW_011494918.1:1262932-1267054 GCF_000754665.1 Bison bison bison | reverse complement strand
AGGATCCCAGGAAGACTTGGTTAGCAACTGGGAGCCTGCTTGCAGTTTGGTGGAGGATTCCATCTCTGGGGCAGTTTGCCCCTTGACTTCCAGCTCTGGCTGTTGCCCACCTGCCTCCCTGCCTCCAGCGGCAGATGGTCTGGTCCACAGCCGGCTAGCTCTCCTCTGGTATTCACTCAGTCCTTTGTTTTATGAGAGGGCCAGCAGTGCCTTAAGTTAGAGCTTTTTGTGGGAAAGTTCTCTCTCTCTCTCCTCTTTTTTTTCCCCCCTCTCTGGCTGTCCCACAGTCTGGGTTGCTATCTCACGTTAGTTCCCTCAGATTGTCCTCAGGGCATTCAGTCCCAGTCTTTACCCTAAGCAATGCAGCCCTCACCTCCCTGTTCAGCCCCCACTTGCTGGTGGCAGATGCGAGTGTCTGGGCTACTTCTTCTCTGGGAGTTGTGGTTAGGTGTATAATCTGTGGGGTTTATTAATTTTTTCCTCCTGGTTACGTTGCCCTCTGAGATTCCAAAACTCCCCACAGACTGGCCGGTGAGAGGTTTCCTGGTGTTTGGAAACTTCTCCTCTTTTACGACTCCCTCCCTGGGACAGGTCTCCCTCCCTAACTCTTTTGTCTCTCTTTTGATCTTTTATATTTTGTCCTACCTCCTTTTGAAGACAATGGGCTGCCTTTCTAGATGCCTGGTGTCTTCCGCCAGCGTTCAGAAGTTGTTTTGTGGTATTTGCTCAGCATTCAAATGATCTTTCAATGTATTTGTGGGGGGAGAAAGTGGTCTCCCCATCCTATTTCTCTGCCATCTTCTCAATCTGATTTCTGTATTGACCATTTGGTGATGTTCATGTGTAGTGTTCTTTTGGATTGTTGGAAGAGGGTGTTGCCATGACCAGTGCATTCTCTAGGCAAAACTATGTTAGCCTTTGCCCTGCTTCTTCCTGTACTCCAAGGCTAAATTTGCCTATTACTCCAGGTATCTCTTGGCTTCTTACTTTTGCATTCCAGTCCCCTATGATTAAAAATAAATCTTTTTGGGGTGTTAGTTCTATAAGATCTTGTAGGTCTTCATAGAACTGTTCAACTTCAGCTTCTTCAGCAATACTGGTTGGGAAATAGACTTGGATTACTGTGATATTGAATGGTTTGCCTTGGAAAAGAACAGAGATCATTCTATTGTTTTCGAGATTGGACCCAAGTACTGTATTTCAGACTCTTTTCTTGACTATGAGGGGTACTCCATTTCTTCTAAGTGATTCTTGACCATAGTAATAGACATAATGGTCATCTGAATTAAATTCACCCATTCCAGTCCATTTTAGTTCCCTGATTCCTAAAATGTTAATGTTCACTCTTTTCATCTCTGTTTGACCACTTTCAATTTACTTTCATTCGTGGACCTAACATTTCAGGTTGCTATGCAACATTGTTCTTTACAGCATTGGACTTTGCTTCCGTCACCAGTCACATCCACAACCGGGTGTTGTTTTTGCTTTGGTTCTGTCTCCTCATTCTTTCTGGAGTTATTTATCCACTCTTCTTCAGTAGTATAATGGCCTGGGCCATTCTTTTTGCCTTTTCATACTATTGATGGGACTTTCAAGACAAGAATACTGAAGTGGTTTGCCATTCCCTTCCCCAGTGGACCACGTTTTGCCTGAACTCTCCACCCTGACTCATCCATATTGGGTAGCCCTATATGGTGTGGCTCAGTTTCATTGAGTTAGACAAAACTGTAGTCCATCTGATCAGTTTGCTTAGTTTTCTGTGACTGTGGTTTTCATTCTGTCTGATGGATAAGGTTAAGAGGCTTATGGGAGCTTCCTGATGGGAGAGACTGACTGTGGGGGAAACTGGGTCTTGTTCTGATGGGCAGAGCCATGCTCATTAAATCTTTAATCCAATTTTCTTTAGATGGATGGAGCTATGTTCCCTCCCTGTTTTTTGACCTGAGCCCAAACTATGGTGAAGTTAATGAAGATATTGGCCACCTCCTTCAAAAGGTCCCATGCATGCACTGTCTCACTCAGTCCCCTTGATCCTGCAGCAGGACACCACCAACCATGCCTCTGCTGGAGACTCCTGGATGCTCACAGGCAAGTCTGGGTCAGTCTCTTGTGGGGTCAATTGCCGGGAGCTGGTGAGGCATTTCACTCGTGACAAAGGTCATGAGGAAGGAGACTCGGCATACGCAAAGGCGGGATCGAGCCTCAGGAGTCCTCCCGGATATTCTCGATCATTTTCCCCCCAGAACCAGATTCTGCCCACTTTATTGCTTTGTGCTCTCACCTCTGACTTTACTGGGGGCTGTCCCCTACCACCATCTCACTCTCTCTGTCAAAGAGTTAACTTACAGCTCCAATTAATAAAGTTCCTGGGCAATTAGGAGTGTTTAAATCCAAACCCCTCAGATGGCTCTCTAACTCACCTGACAAGTTTACCCAGACTCCTACAGCTATGCATACAATTGTTTACAGTCTCCCAGCCTCGAGAGGCACGGGAAGCTTAAGATATTCAAATAGCTTAGAGCCTCTCAGAGAGTTAGAAACTGTCAGAATAAGACTAGTAAGGGATTTCATTGATGAGTCAATGTTTGTTGCCAAGTTTTCACATCGCCTGAATTGTATCCTTGAATATGTATTAATTAATAGTTGGTATGTAGAAAAAATAAGTAGTGGCCTTGGTGTTAGTAACTTTAGACCCTTAAGGTAATAAATTCTTTCCTTTGTTGTAAACCCATTACACATCCACCCTATAGGAATGCAATTTTATCTTTGGAAGATGGCAAAGTAATTAAAATAATTACTCTTAGAGAAAATAAGTCTTTGTTGATAAGTCCTTGTCAAGAGTCATAAAATGTTAATAGGCCTTCTGGCCAGAAGATGATGTAAATCACCTAAACCATTTGTATACAATAAATTTGCAGGAAAAAAAACCCTGGTTTTTGATAAGAATCAAAGACTGCTGACTTTGCATCCCCTATTATCCTCTATGTGTAACTTAGGGTATATAAGCCCCTGTTGAAAATAAAGCTACGGGCCTTGCTCACCAGCGCTTGGTCTCCCCATGTCATTCTTTTCACATTCTGGCTGAAGTCTCCATCTGGAGCACGGAACCCACCATGCTTACTAATTATGCCTGGGCTTCTAAGACCCACTCGAGAAGGTGTCTAGGGTGAGGCACCTCCTGCTATTCGAGAGGGCGCCTGCGGCCTACATAAGTGGTGCAAACTTCTTGTCTTGAAGTTTTATTGGTCTCCCACGTAAACCAAGCTACTCAGCCTCTTTTCTCCACTGAATTTTCCTACTGAGCTATCCTCATTCTATTACTCTTCTATCTCTAATTAGCATATAAATAGTCACCTAGGCCGTCTCTCCTTCGAATACCCTGGATCAGCCGGGGCTGGTCCCCGGCAGTCCATGCTCCTTTCTCCCGGGCCCTGGTGCGCACAAAGTTTTGTTTGTGTCCTGTAAGAATCTGTTTCCCCAGTCCTGTGTAAGTTCTGTGATCAAATCCCACTGGCCTCCAAAGTCAAATTCCTTGGGGATTCTCAGTCCCTTTGCCAGATTCCCAGGTTGGGAAATCCTTTGTGGGTCCTAGAACTTCTTAACAATGTGAGAATTTGTTTGGTATAATTAAATTCTTGCAATGTCATAAACATCAGATGGCAGAGTAGAAGGATGTGCAATCATCTTCTCCTATGAGAATTTCAAAATTACAACTCACTGCTGAAAAACCATCAACAGGAGAATGTTGGATCCCTTGAAGAAAAGATACCCCATGTTCAAGGACAAACGAGAAGCCCCAACAAGATGGTAAGAGGGGCAAAATTGCATTTAAAATCAAACCCCATACCTGCCAGAGATGCCCAGGGGGCTCAAACAAAAACTTGTGCACATCAGGACTCAGAGGCCCCACAGAGGCTAAGTCAGACCTGCCTTTGAGTGTCTGTCTTCTGCGGAGGTATGGGTCAGCAGTGGCCTGCCTCAGGGACAGGGGCTACGGGTACAGCAGAGCTGGGTCACATAGTGTGTGGCATAAGCCCTCTTGGAGGAGGTCACCATTAACCTCACCACAGAGTCACCGAGCAGATGACCAACAAACGGTAGAACAATTATACCAAGTAAATT
>NW_011494918.1:1258547-1262832 GCF_000754665.1 Bison bison bison | reverse complement strand
CAACTGATTGGTGCAGGATTGAGAAAGGAGTACAACAGGGCTGTCTGCTGTCACCATTTGTTTAACCTATACACTGAGCATATCATGAGAAATGCCAGGCTCGATGACTTACAGGCTGAAATCAAGATAGGTGGGGAAAATATCAACAACCTCAGATACACGGATAATACCACTAGAATGGCAGAAAGCAAAGAGGAGCTAAAGAGTCTGTTGATGAGGGTGAAGGAAGAGAGTGAAAGAGCCAGCTTATAGCCAAATATTAATAAAACTAAGATCATGGCATATCCAGTCCCATTACTTTATGGCAAACAGAAAGGGAAAAGTGGAAGCAGTGACAGATTTCCTTTTCTTAGGCTCTAAAATCACTGTGAATGGTGACTGCAGCCATGAAATCAGAAGATGATTGCTTCTTGGCAGGAAAGCAGTGACAAACCTGGACCCTGTGTTGAAAGCAGAGACATCACTCGGCCAAAAAAGGTCCATATAGTCAAGGCTATGGTCCTGCCAGTGACCACCTACAGTTGTGAGAGCTGGACTGTAAGAAGGCAGAGCACCAAAAAATCGATGCCTTTGAACTGTGGTGCTGGAGAAGACTCTTGACTGTCCCTTGGATGGCAAGGAGATCAAACCAATCAATCTTAAGGGAAATCAACCCTGAATACTCATTGGAAGGACTGATGCTGAAGCTGAAACTCCAGTATTTGGGTACCCTGATGGGAACAGCCAGCTCATTGGAAAAGTCCCTCATTCTGGGAATGATTGAGGGCAGAAGGAGAAGAGGGCATCAGAGTATGATGGCTGAATGGCATCACTGATGCAATGGACATGAACTTGGGCAAACTCCAGGAGATGGTGAGGGACAGGGAGGCCTGGTGTGCTGCAGTCCATGGAGTTGCAGAGTCAAACATGATTGGGAGACTGAACAACAACAACAAAAACCCTAAAGATTAGCAAGACTTAACTCACCCTATATCAAGTATTAGCAATAATTGTCAAGGGGAAAAGAAACACATACATTGCTTTTTTTGGATTATAATCTGGGACGACCACTTTGGGAAACAATTTTGCATCATTTATGAAATTTTAACATTTCCATAACCAAACCGCTGGTTATAAACTTTCAGTTTCAGCGTTAGGCAAGTTACTGTGCATGTGCATCAAGATGTGTAAACAAATATTACTATAGCATTATTCATAGATGCAAAATAAGTAAATGCACAGAATGATAATAAGAGAAACAACTCAAATGTCTATCCAGATTCAAATGGATAAACAAATTATAGTACTTTCCTTGTAATATAATATTATATAGCTGCTGCTGCTGCCAAGTTGCTTCAGTTGTGTCTGACTCTGTGCGACCCCATAGATGGCAGCCCACCAGGCTCCCCTATCCCTGGGATTCTCCAGGCAAGAACACTGGAGTGGGTCGCCATTTCCTTCTCCAATGCATGAAAGTGAAAAGTGAAAGTGAAGCCACTCAGTCGTGTCTGACCCTCAGCGACCCCGTGGACTGCAGCCTTCCAGGCTCCTCCATCCATGGGATTTTCCAGGCAAGAGTACTGGAGTGGGGTGCCATTGCCTTCTCTGTATTATACAGCAGTCAAAATCAATAAAACAAAGCTATATGTACCAGCACATTCTCAAAAGTATCATTTAAGCAATGGAAAAACAAAACATATTATTCCATTTATATACATTTCAATAACATAAAACTAAACAGTGTTTTATTCATATATCCATAAGTGATAAGATTGTGAGAAAAGCAAAAGAGTAATTAACAAAATTTTGTGTTATGATCATTTTCCTTCTAACTTATTTCTGTTCCAATTATTATATACTTTCAGATCAATTTCTAATTAGAAATTTTTTTCTGTAATTTTAAACTTAGTATATAACAGAGGTTCCCAGGTGGCACTAATTGCAAAGAAATTGCCTGCCAATGAAAGAGATGTAAGAGATGTGGGTTTTATCCTTGGGTCAGGAAGATCCCCTGGAGGAGGAAACGGGAACCCACTCCAGTATTCTTACCTAGAGAATCCCATGGACAGAGGAGCCTGGAGGGCTACAGTCCTTAGGGTTGTAAAGAGCTGCCCAACTGAAGCGACTTAGCACACACATATACAGTAGAAGTTACAAACTGTATAAAGTTTATTTGTTACCCCTCTTTTCTGAAAAATAAGGTTTAAAATAAGATGTAAAATAATCAAAAAATCAAATTATAGGGAGGATAATTGAGCCTGGAGGAATGAAAACTTGGACGAAAATATAAAATTAACCCTTGGGCAGATGTCATATGGCAGAGAAGGCAATGGCAACCCACTCCAGTACTCTTGCCTGGAAAATCCCATGGACAGAGGAGCCTGGTAGGCTGTAGTCCACGGGGTCGTGAAGAGTCCGACACCATTGAGCGACTTCACTTTCACTTTTCACTTTCATGCACTGGAGAAGGAAATGGCAACGCACTCCAGTGTTCTTGCCTGGAGGATCCCAGGGACGGTGGAGCCTGGTGGGCTGCCGTCTATGGGGTCGCACAGGGTCGGACACGACTGAAGCGACCATGTCATCTAGAGTAATGAGTGCTCTGATTTTCCAAACATAGTGCCTTAGAAGAGAATTAGAATGAAAATCAGAGTCACAGTAGGTAGATAGCGGCTATTTTTTAAAGTGTGTTTGTATATGTTGAACGTGTATGTATTTTTAACAATAGATTTCAATATTTACAAATTATAAATACAATTTAAAATATAGAGATATAGTCTGATATTGTTTTCCATTTTTTAATTCAGCTATTCATTCTTTTGCTGTTGTTTTTCAGTGTTCTTTATATATTCTGGATACAGTCCTCTATCAGATATATGATTTGCAAATATTTTCTCCCAGTCTGTGACTTGTCATTTCATTCTCTTATGTTGTTTTAAACAATTGTATGATCTGCCTTGGTGCCTCTTTATTACTTTTTAATACTGGCAATTTCCTAACCCTTCCTTACTGGCAGTTTCAGTTTTCTCAAATTCTTTTGGTATAGTCTCATTTGCGTGCATAGTCACTCAGTCACGTACAACTCTTTGCAACTTCGCCAGGCTCCTCTATCCATAGAATTTTCCATGCAAGAATACTGGACTTCCTTCTCCTGGGAATCTTTTTAAACCAGGGAGCAAATCCATGTCTCCTGTATCTCCTGCATTGGCAAGCAGACTCTTTACCACTTGAGCCATCTAGGAAGCCCTAGTTTTTACGAAAAACAACCTATTAGCTTTTTTGATTCTAGAAAGAATTTTTGTTTCCTGTTATTTCCTGTTCCAAAATTCATTTTACTTACTTATGTCTACATTCATTAAGTTTACTATGCTTTTCTACTTTTTTTTTCTTTTTTTGAGATACATGCTTAGACCATGATTATTTGTCTTTTGGACATTCTTTCTGCCATACTAATATAAGCACCTTAAGTTGTCAATTATTCCGTGAGCACAGAATTGGCTATATTCCACAAACTTTTTATATCATAATTTTGTAACTATTCACTTAAAATTTCATTCTAATTTGCACTTGACTCTTTTTTTTTTAACTTTTGAAAAGAAGACAACATATTTCAGGCTATCAAAAATGTGATATTCATATTTGTTCTTTGTGTTTGATCTTTGTTAATTTGATTAATATGTGTCTTGGGGTGTTTCGCCTTGGGTTTATCCTGTTTGGGACTCTCTGGGTTTCTTGGACTTGGGTGATTATTTCCTTCCCCATTTTAGGGAAGTTTTCAACTATTATCTCCTCAAGTATTTTCTCATGGTCTTTCTTTTTGTCTTCTTCTTCTGGGACCCCTATGATTCGAATGTTGTAGCGTTTAATATTGTCCTGGAGGTCTCTGAGATTGTCCTCATTTTTTTAATTCGTTTTTCTTTTATGCTCTCTGATTCATTTATTTCTACCATTCTATCTTCTAATTCACTAATCCTATCTTCTGCCTGTTATTCTACTATTTGTTGCCTCCAAAGTGTTTTTAATTTCATTTATTGCATTATTCATTATATATTGACTCTTTTTTATTTCATCTAGGTCCTTGTTAAACCTTTCTTGCATCTTCTCAATGCTTGTCTCCAGGCTATTTATCTGTGATTCCATTTTGATTTCAAGATTTTGGATCAATTTCACTATCATTATTCGGAATTCTTTATCAGGTAGATTCCCTATTTCTTCCTCTTTTGTTTGGTTTGGTGGGCATTTATGCTGTTCCTTTATCTGCTGGGTATTCCTCTGTCTCTTCATCTTGTTTAAATTGCTGAGTTTG
>NW_011494918.1:1258007-1258447 GCF_000754665.1 Bison bison bison | reverse complement strand
ACATACATCACAGCAGGATCCTCTATGACCCACCTCCCAGAATATTGGAAATAAAAGCAAAAATAAACAAATGGGACCTAATTAAACTTAAAAGCTTCTGCACAACAAAGGAAACTATTAGCAAGGTGAAAAGACAGCCTTCAGAATGGGAGAAAATAATAGCAAATGAAGCAACTGACAAACAACTAATCTCAAAAATATACAAGCAACTCCTCCAGCTCAACTCCAGAAAAATAAATGACCCAATCAAAAAATGGGCCAAAGAACTGAATAGACATTTCTCCAGAGAAGACTTACAGATGGCTAACAAACACATGAAAAGATGCTCAACATCACTCATTATCAGAGAAATGCAACTCAAAACCACTATGAGGTGCCATTTCACACCAGTCAGAATGGCTTCAATCCAAAAGTCTACAAGCAATAAGTGCTGGAGAGGG
>NW_011494918.1:1256628-1257907 GCF_000754665.1 Bison bison bison | reverse complement strand
ATCTAGGTCCTTGTTAAACCTTTCTTGCATCTTCTCAATGCTTGTCTCCAGGCTATTTATCTGTGATTCCATTTTGATTTCAAGATTTTGGATCAATTTCACTATCATTATTCGGTAATTCTTTATCAGGTAGATTCCCTATTTCTTCCTCTTTTGTTTGGTTTGGTGGGCATTTATGCTGTTCCTTTATCTGCTGGGTATTCCTCTGTCTCTTCATCTTGTTTAAATTGCTGAGTTTGGGGTGTCCTTTCTGTATTCCGGCAGTTTGTGGAGTTCTCTTTATTGTGGCCTTTCCTCACTGTGTGTGGGTTTGTACAGGTGGCTTGTCAAGGTTTCCTGGTTAGGGAAGCTTGTGTCAGTGTTCTGGTGGGTGCAGCAGAAAAAGAAATAAAAGGAATCCAAATTGGAAAAGAAGAAGTAAAACTCTCACTATTTGCAGATGACATGATCCTCTACATAGAAAACCCTAAAGACTCCACCAGAAAATTACTAGAACTAATCAATGATTATAGTAAAGTTGCAGGATATAAAATCAACACACTGAAATCCCTTGCATTCCTATACACTCATAATGAGAAAACAGAAAGAGAAATTAAGGAAACAATTCCATTCACCATTGCAACGGAAAGAATAAAAATACTTAGGAATATATCTACCTAAAGAAACTAAAGACCTATATATAGAAAACTATACAACACTGGTGAAAGAAATCAAAGAGGACACTAATATATGGAGAAATATACCATGTTCATGGATTGGAAGAATCAATATAGTGAAAATGAGTATACTACCCAAAGCAATCTATAGATTCAATGCAATCCCTATCAAGCTACCAACGGTATTCTTTACAGAGCTAGAACAAATAATTTCACAATTTGTATGGAAATACAAAAAACCTCGAATAGCCAAAGCTATCTTGAGAAAGAAGAATGGAACTGGAGGAATCAACCTACCTGACTTCAGGCTCTGTTACAAAGCCACAGTTATCAAGACAGTATGGTACTGGCACAAAGACAGAAATATAGATCAATGGAACAAAATAGAAAGCCCAGAGATAAATCCACGCACATATGGACACCTTATCTTTGACAAAGGAGGCAAGAATATACAATGGATTAAAGACAATCTCTTTAACAAGTGGTGCTGGGAAAACTGGTCAACCACTTGTAAAAGAATTAAACTAGAACACTTTCTAACACCATACACAAAAATAAACTCAAAATGGATTAAAGATCTAAACATAAGACCAGAAACTATAAAACTCCTAGAGGAGAACATA
>NW_011494918.1:1252839-1256528 GCF_000754665.1 Bison bison bison | reverse complement strand
AGAGAAATGCAACTCAAAACCACTATGAGGTGCCATTTCACACCAGTCAGAATGGCTTCAATCCAAAAGTCTACAAGCAATAAGTGCTGGAGAGGGTGTGGAGAAAAGGGAACCCTCTTACACTGTTGGTGGGAATGCAAACTAGTACAGCCACTATGGAGAACAGTGTGGAGATTCCTTAAAAAACTGGAAATAGAACTGCCTTATGATCCAGCAATCCCACTGCTGGGCATACACACTGAGGAAACCAGAAGGGAAAGAGACACGTGTACCCCAATGTTCATGGCAGCACTGTTTATAATAGCCAGGACATGGAAGCAACCTAGATGCTCATCAGCAGATGAATGGATAAGCAAGTGGTGGTACATATACACAATGGAGTATTACTCAGCCATTAAAAAGAATACATTTGAATCAGTTCTAATGAGGTGGATGAAACTGGAGCCTATTATACAGAGTGAAGTAAGCCAGAAAGAAAAACACCAATACAGTATACTAACTCATATATATGGAATTTAGAAAGATGGGAACAATAACCCTGTGTACGAGACAGCAAAAGAGACACTGATGTATAGAATAGTCTTATGCACTCTGTGGGAGAGGGAGAGGGTGGGAAGATTTGGGAGAATGGCATTGAAACATGTATAATATCATGTATGAAACAAGTCACCTGTCCAGGTTCGATGCACGATACTGCATGCTTGGGGTTGGTGCACTGGGATGACCCAGAGGGATGGTATGGGAAGGGAGGAGGGAGGAGGGTTCAGGATGGGGAACACATGTATACCTGTGGCGGATTCATTTCGATATTTGGCAAAACTAATACAATATTGTAAAGTTTAAAAATAAAATAAAATTTTAAAAAATGCCAGCAAAAAAAAAAGTGATATTCATAAGGATACAAGTGAATATTAAAAATAAAAAATAAAGTAATATCATTTGTCCATATTCAGTTTTGCTTCACTGTATATGATTTGGTATGATGTGTTTTTCCCCTAATACCTTAGTAAATGGTGTACTTAGTCCATTTTGTTCCAAGAGTTATTGTACATTGTCATTTCTTAATATCTAAGCAGGTAAGACTATGTTGGTAGGGTTTTTGTAATTCATTTCCAATTTCATGTGTTTTATGATAAAAATGTAATATGCACACATATTTCTTTCTCTTAAGTGTATATCATATATAAGTGTGTATTGAAAAAAAAAGATACTTTATGTATAGGAGAACAAAGGTAAAGTGATTGTTGCTTTTTTATAAGAAGCTAAGTAACCAAAAGACAATGAAAAAAAAATTCAACCTAGAATTCTCTTTCAAAAGAAAATGTCTATCAAAAATAAAGGTATTTTTCTAATAATGAGCAATGTTGAGCATCTTTTCATGTGTTTGTTAGCCATCTGTTTGTGTTCTTTGGATAAATGTCTGTTTAGGTCTTTTTCCCACTTTTTAATTGGGTTGTTTGCTTTTCTGATATTGAGTTGTATGAGATACTTGTATATTTTGGAAATTAATTCTTTGTCAGTTGTTTCCTTTGCTATTGTTTTATCCCATTCTGAGGTTTGTCTTTTCACCTTGCTTGTAGTTTCCTTTGCTGTGCAAAAGATTGTAAGTTTAATTAGGTCTCATTTGTTTAGTTTACATTTATATGCATTACTTTAGGAGGTGGGCCATATAAGATCTTCTTTGATTTATGTCATTGAGTGTTCTGCCTGTTTTCTCAAAGAGTTTTATAGCTTTTGGTCTAACATTTAGGTATTTAATTCATTTGAGACACCACTCACACCAGTCAGGATGGCCATCATCAAAATGTCTACAAACAGTAAATGCTGGAAAGGGTGTGGAGAAAAGGGAACCCTCTTGCATTGCTGGTGTGAGGGTAAATTGATATAGCATTATGGAGATTCCTTAAAAGACAGTATGGAGAGTCCTTTAAAAACTAGGAATAAAACCACCATATGACCCAGAGATTTCACTCATAGGTATATATCCTGAGGAAACCAAAGTTTAAAAAGACACACATAACCCAGTGTTCATTGCACCACTGTTTACAATAGCTAGAACACGGAAGCAACCTAAATGTCCATTGACAGATGAATGGATAAATAAATTGTGGTACATATATACAATGGAATACTACTCAGCCATAAAAAGGAATGAATTTGAGTCATTTCCAATGAGGTGAATGAACCTAGAGCCTATTATATCAAGTGAAGTAAGTCAGAAAGAGAAATATAAATATCATATACTGATGCATATATATGGACTCTCAAAAGATGGTACTGATGAATTAATTTTCAGGGCAGCAGGGGAGAAACAGACATAGAGAACAGACCTATGGACACTGGCATAGGGGAGGGGGGAGAGGGTGAGATGTATGGATTGGGTAACATGGAAATATACAATACCATCTGTAAGATAGGTTGCCAATGGGAACTTGCTGTATAACTCAGGGAACTCAAACAGGGGCTCTGTAACAATCTAGAAGGGTGGGATGGGGAAGGAGGCTTGGGAGAGAGGGGATGTGGGTGTCCCTATAGCTGATTCTTGTTGATGTATGACAGAAAAGCACAAAATTCTGTAAAACAATTATTTTTCAATTAAAAAAATAAATAAATTGGTTTCAAAAAAGGTTAAAAAAAGAGAACACATGTATACCTGTGGTGGATTCATTTTGATATTTGGCAAAACTAATACAATTATGTAAAGTTAAAAAAAAAAAAAAGCTGACAGACTTAAAATCTTCAAATACTTACTACAAGAAATGCAAATAGATTTCCTCAGACAACTCTTCTAAACAAAGGAATAAAGACCACCAAAAATGAGAAATAAGTGGGCAAATATAAAAGTGAAAGGAGACACTAGGTCCATCCATGTCTCTACAAGTGACACAATTTTATTCCTTTTATGGCTGAGTAATATCCCATGGTATATATGTACCACATCTTATTTATTCATTCATCTATCAATGGACATTTAAATTTCTTCCATGTCCTGGTTATTGTAAATAGTGCTGCAATGAACATTACAGAGACATGGATGAGCCTAGAGTCTCATACAGAGTGAAGTAAATCAGAAAGAGAAAAACAAATATCATATGTTAATGCACATATATGGAATCTAGAAAAGTGTTACAGATGGACCTATCTGCAGGGCAGGAACAGAGACTCAGATGTAGAGAATTAACATATGAACAATGCAGGGAGCAAAGAGGGTGGGATGAATTAGGAGATTGGGATTAACATATATACATTATCACATGTAAAATAGATAGCTAGTAGGAAGCTGTTGTATAGCACAGAGAGCTCAGCTTGGTGCTCTGTGATGACCTGGACAAGTGGTATGAGAGTTGGGAGGGAGGTCCAAGAAGGAAGGGATATATGTAATCACTGCAGATGGTGACAGCAGCCATGGAATTAAAAGACACTTACTCCTTAGAAGAAAAGTTATGACCAACCTAGATAGCATATTGAAAAGCAGAGACGTTACTTTTCCAACAAAAGTCCTTCTAGTCAAGGCTATGGTTTTCCCAGTGGTCATGTATGGATGCGAGAGTTGGACTGTAAAGAAAGCTGAGCGCTGAAGAATTGATGCTTTTGAACTGTGGTGTTGGAAAAGACTCTTGAGAGTCCTTGGACTGCAAGGAGATCCAACCAGTCCATTCTGAAGGAGATCAGCCCTAGGATTTCTTTGG
>NW_011494918.1:1252515-1252739 GCF_000754665.1 Bison bison bison | reverse complement strand
ATGGTGTGATCACTCACCTAGAGCCAGACATCCTGGAATGTGAAGTCAAGTGGGCCTTAGGAAGCATCACTGTGAACAAAGCTAGTGGAAGTGCTGGATTCCAGTTGAGCTATTTCAAATCCTAAAAGATGATGCTGTGAAAGTGCTGCACTCAAAGTGAAAGTGAAAGTGATGTCGCTCAGTCGTGTCCAACTCTTTGCGACCCCATGGATAGCAACCCACCA
>NW_011494918.1:1223974-1252415 GCF_000754665.1 Bison bison bison | reverse complement strand
AGGAGGAGAAGGGGATGACAGAGGATGAGATGGCTGGATGGCATCACCGACTTGATGGACGTGAGTTTGAGTGAACTCCGGGAGATGGTGATGGACAGGGAGGCCTGGCATGCTGCGATTCATGGGGTCACAGAGTTGGACACGACTGAGCGACTGATCTGATCTGATCTGATAACTAATTCACCTTCTTGTACAGCAGAAACTAGCATATTATAAAGCAACTCTATCCCAACTAAAATATATACATAAATAAATAAAATTAATCTTTATTGAACTAAAAAAAAAAGGGAAAGTAAGAGAAAGAAAACAAAATGGAAACTTTAATCATAAGAAACCTGGAGTGGATATGATACAAAGTATACTATAAGACACCCACTCCCGTGTTCTTGCCTGGAGAATCCCAGGGACGGGGGAGCCGTCTTTGGGGTCACACAGAGTCAGACACAACTGAAGTGACTTAGCAGCAGCAGTAGCAGCATACTCTAAGGCAAAGAATAATATTGGATATAAATAGAAACATTTTACAATGATAAAAATGTCAATTTTTCAAGAAGATATAGCATTCCTAAATATATGTATACCTAATAATAAAGGTTTAAATCATGAAGCAAGCAATAACAGACTCAAAGTTAATAAATATAGTCTAATACTCATCACTCAATAATTAGAATAAGTATACAAAACAGTAAAGGTATAGAAAGTTTGGACAATATTATCAATAAAATGTCTTCTCAGAAAAATATATTGTCAGTGAAATAAAAGGGCAAGACTATATCCCAGGAGAAAATATTTGAAATAATTATAACTGACAAATAAGTTACATACAAAATATAAAAAGAACTCCTATATTTCAATAATAAAGAACAAACAGCTCAATAAAAGCAAGCAAATGTTTTGGTACATGGTACCATGTCTGTCACCAAGGAAGATAAGCAAAAGGCTAATAATTATATGAAAAAAGTACCCATCACTATTAGTCATCAGCTAAATAGCTAAAATCACAATTCACCCATTAGAACAGCTAAAATTAAAAAATAGTGATACTAATTATTGGTGAGAATCTGGAGTAATGGAGTCTCTCATAGGTTGCTGACGCACATCTTGCAACATTTTAGTGAAAGTAAGTGTCATCCTGGGGTTAGATTTTTGCAAGTGGTGGTTTGGTGGTTTAGTCACTAACTTGTGTCCAACTCTTGTGATCCCATGGACTCTAGCCCATCAGGCTCCTCCATCCTCAGCATTTCCCAGGCAAGAATACTGGAGTGGTTTTCCATTTCCTTTTCCAGTCAATCTTCCTGACCCAGGGACTGAACTCAGGTCTCCTGCACTGCAGGCAGATTCTTTACTGACTGAGCTACCAGTGAAGGCCTTAACTGTGCAAAAGAAACTGGGAAAATAAAATGAGCTCAGAATTTTTAACTCCTAGCTAAATATTCACATGCAAGATCTAAAAATTATATAACTTCTCGGAATGACTTTTACCTCCTATAATCACAGATCCTAAAATTCTGAAAATCAAACCATATCTAACACTGTAGGTGGTTGAATTACAATGCAAACTGAATCTTCAACTTCACAAGTCTTAGCTGTTAAAGCTAAGGCATTTATTGGGAAGGAATGGAATTCTGAAAATTGAGATGGGGATATAGGGGTAGATCCAGATGAAGCCACAGTTCACTTCAGGTGCTCAGCTGTGTCTGAGCCTTTGCAACTGCATGGACCGCAGCACACCAGGCCTCCCTGTCCATCACCAAATTCCGGAGTTTACTCAAACTCATGTCCATTGAGTTGGTGATGCCATCCTCTGTTGTCCCCTTCTCCTCCTGCCTACAATCTTTCCAAACATCAGGGTCTTTTCAAATGAGTCAGCTGTTTGCATCAGGTGGCCAAAGTACTAGAGTTTCAGCTTCAACATCAGTCCTTCCAATGAACAGTCAGGACTAATCTCCTTTAGGATGGACTTGTTGGATCTCCTTGCTGGCCAAGGGACTCTCAAGAGTCTTCTCCAACACCACAGTTCAAAAGCATCAATTCTTTGGCTCTCAGCTTTCTTTATAGTCCAACTCTCACATCCATACATGACTACTGAAAAAACCATAGCCTTGATTGATGGACATTTGTTGGCAAAGTAACGTCTCTGCTTTTTTTAAATTTTTTTTCTAATTTTATTTTATTTTTAAACTTTACATAATTGTATTAGTTTTGCCAAATATCAAAATGAATCCGCCACAGGTATACATGTGTTCCCCATCCCGAACCCTCCTCCCTCCCCACACCATCCCTCTGGGTCGTCCCAGTGCACCAGCCCCAAGCATCAAGTATCGTGCATCGAACCTGGACTGGCGACTCGTTTCATGTATGAAATTATACATGTTTCAATGCCATTCTCCCAAATCATCCCACCCTCTCTGAGGAAGGCTTTCTTATCTATCCTTGCTATTCTTTGGAATTCTGCATTCAAATGGTTATACCTTTCCTTTTCTCCTTTGCTTTTCATCTCTCTTTTTTTCTCAGCTATTTGTAAGGCCTCCTCAGACAGCCATTTTGCTTTTTTGCATTTCTTTTTCCTGGGGATGGTCTTGATCCCTGTCTCCTGTACAATGTCATGAACCTCTGTCCATAGTTCATCAGGCACTCTGTCTATCAGATCTAGTCCCTTAAATCACTTCCATTGTATAGTTGTTAGGAATTTGATTTAGGTCATACCTGAATGGCCTAGTGGTTTTCCCTACTTTCTTCAATTTAAATGTGAATTTGGCAATAAGGAGTTCATGATCTGAGCCACAGTCAGCTCCCGGTCTTGTTTTTGCTGACTGTAAAGAGTTTCTCCATCTTTGGCTGCAAAGGATATAATCAATCTGATTTTGGTGTTGGCCATCTGGTGATGTCCATGGGTAGAGACTTCTTCGAGGCATGTAATTTCAAGTACTGTGTATCTTCCATTTTCTCTTCCTACCACACCCAATTTTTGTTAATATCCCACCCCCCTGTAGAATCTCACTGAGTTCTACTCCCCTCCAGTTTTCTTTATCAACCACAGACTATCACCTATGCGTCCCTGGGTAGTTTACATATTCTCTTTAAAAACACTTTTTTTTTTTTAAATTTGAGGGTAATTGCTTTACAGTGTTGTGTTGGTTTCTGCTGTAGAGCAATGTGAATCAGCTATATGTATACATATATCCCCTTCCTCTTGAACGTCCCTTGTACCCCCGTATCCCACCCCTCTAGGTCATCACAGAGCAGCAAGCCGAGCTCCCTAGTTTCATAAACACAAAGAAGTCATAGGCTATGCGTATTAGGCAACCAGAGGTTACAGAGATTTTCCAAGACAGTTGCCATTTCAAGTATCCTATTCTATTTCCCAAAGTACACTTGTCAGACTACGTGTTCTGGTTTAGGGGTTAGAAAGTACATTTAGTCCAGCTAAGATGTAATTCAGCCCAGACAGACCAGGTTTGTATAACCTTGGTAATGTTAACAAATCAGCAGCTGTAGAACTTTCATTCCTAAGCTTCAGAGGACAAACTGCTGATCCGGAGTCATCATGGATCAAATCACATACTGCCTAAGAAAACTTCTCTGAAAATGGTGGCCTAGTAGGATAAAAACAAAAATCCTGGTCTGATCCTTATGGACATTTCAGCTTATGAAGCCTTTGACAGCACTCCCAGCAGTGACTGTGGCTCCCTGCTTCTCTGCATGTTAACATTGTTCTGAATGAGATTATAGCACTTACTGCAGATGTTTTAGCTCAGTTCAGTTGCTCAGTTGTGTCCAACTCTTTGCAGCCCCATGGACCGTAACACACCAGGCTTCCCTGTCCATCACCAACTCCCAGAGCCGCAGTTGTTTAACATACACTTATTTACTGAATTCTATGTGCCAGGTCCTATGCTAGTTAGGAATACAAATATGGGTTAAACCTAGCCCGTGTTCTCCTAAGGGCCTGGGATCTAGACGGGGGGTATATGCATTAATAGAGTTCCCAAAGGTAACAAGTGACATGGTAGAGATCATGAATGTAGAATCCTAGAAGAAGGAGCCCCCAGCTTGCTTTGTGAATTTGATCATATATCCATACCACATGGTCACTACCTTTTATCTTCTACGTGAATGAGCTCATCAAAGAGGTCTACACTGCACACAACCACATCCATCCTCTTCATTCCTAATGCCTTCTCCCCAGCTTTACCCAACTGAGCCATTTTTAAAAGACTCAGCTTGAGGGCCACTTACGAGTGGTGTTATTCTGACCACACCTTCTACAAAATAAGACTAATTCCCTTTGCTTAATATTTTCTCTCTAAAACAGTGATATTGATAATAAAATAATTTTTGATAGGCATTTTGCCTGGCTCTTTCTGTCCATTATCATAATAGCCTCAAGAAATAAACAAGAGATATCTGTTAGCATTCCAGTTTTGAAAATGAGACAAGAGACTTAGTAACTTGCCCAAGACTGCAGTGTTTCTTATATTCATATAAACTATGAACTCTATGACTTATTTAATTGTGTAACCCAAGGAACGTAGAATAGGACTGTGCCTATGATAAATTATAATCATAACAGATTTTTGTGGAAAGAAATTAATGATTGGATGCTAGACAAAAGTGAAGCTCAATTCACCTTCATGGTAACTTTGTGAGGTGGGTGTGGGGAAATTGACAGGATGGTGCCAGTCAGGTTCTCTCACCCCATGCTCTCATGTCCTCTTGCCCCATGGTCTGTAAACAGTGATTTTGCACAGTGATGTAATGACTGAGATCATCTGGAGCCCTAGGCATGTGCATCACAAGGTACTCGCTTGGCCATGGACTGCTGTGTGCAGTTCACCCTTGTGAGCTTCACCATGAAAGCCCTGGCTGCTGCTGCTTTGGGGCTACATTGAAGTGACATCATGTTTATGTTATATGAAGTTATGTTATGGCTCCATCATGATTATGTTGTGACTGCTGCTATGGTTGCTGAGTCAGCCAGGAGAGATACTGTGTTATGGCTGCCATGCCAGCCAGGAGAGAATAAATGTGTCTGAAGTTCCTATTGCTCCTTGAGTCTCCTTCCAGTCTCTTAGCTCATGCCTTGCTTACCCTGGGTTCAGGGAAGAGTGCGGACAGCGAGAACAGGGAGACAATTGGTCCTGTGAGCAGGATCAGCAGTGCAGTAGGGAAAGCACATGCCATTATCCCCACTTTACAGTTGAGGGAGATTAAGTAATCTGCCCAAGTCCCACAAGCAGAAAAGGCCAGACGTCCATCTCAGGACTCCAAGCCCAAGACCTGTATCCCACCATTACTTCATCCTGTTAAAGCAGCAGATGCCTTTTCATTATGTTTTCACATGTCCAAAAGCAGAGTAAAGTTATGCCAACACTAAAAAATCAAGCTGAGTTCCAGGGTTTCATTATCTGTGATCTCCTACCCCCAGAATTTTGAATGTTATATTAATTAATCACAAATATTCATCAGTCACTCACTGCTCTCAGTTTTGGGCTGTTAAGAAATAGTCCTGGCTGAAAAAGACTTCCCTGGTATAGAGCAAATGGCATCTGACCAAAACTCCTTTTGGTCCCTATATGTGTGAGTCTGCTTCTTTTTCGTTATATTCACTAGTTGTATTTTTTAGATTCTACATATAAATGATATCATACAGCATTTGTCTTTGTTTGACTTATTTCTCTTAATGCAAGGTCCATCAAGTCTGTTCATGTTGCTGAAAATGGCAAAGTTTCATTGATTTTTATGGCTGAATAGTATTCCATTGTCTATAACACATCTTTATTCCTTTACCTGTTGATAAACACTAAAAATACTGTAAACTAGTGAGTAACAAAAAAGAAGCAGAGTCACAGATATAGAGAGCAAACTAGTTGTCGACCGGGGGGGGGGGGGAGGGAAGAGAGGTAGGGGGAGGGGCAATATAAGAACAGAGGATTTAGAAGGTACAAGCTATTTGGTGTAAAATAAGCTACAAGGATATATTGTACACCATAGGGAATGTAACAAGTATTTTATAATAACTATAATTGGAGTATTTCCTTTAAAAATTGTGAATCACTGTATTGTACACCTGTAATATATTATACATCAACTCCATTTCAGTGTAAAAAAACTCATTTTGGGTTTTTCAGTTCTTGATAGGTCATCACTAAAGGATTCTTTAGAAAATAAGTTTTTACCACTTTTAATAGACTTTTAATAAGTAATAATTGATTACTGCTTCCTTAAGTGAGAGAGATCAAACTCTTCAAGCAGGGGTGGAAGAACATTTTTTACTAGCGAAAAAGCTCAAGCAAATTTTGATGTTCACGGTCTGTGACTTCATCATTCGTGATGATGGGGAAACAGTGGAAACAGTGACAGACTTTATTTGGGGGGGCTCCAAAATCACTGGAGATGGTGACTGCAGCCATGAAATTAAAAGACGCTTACTCCATGGAAGAAAAGTTATGACCAACCTAGACAGCATATTAAAAAGCATAGAAATTATTTTGCCAACAAAAGTCCATCTAGTTAAGGCTATGGTTTTTCCAGTAGTCATGTACGGATGCGAGAGTTGGACTATAAAGAAAGTTGAGCGCTGAAGAATTGATGCTTTTGAACTGTGGTGTTGGAGAAGACTTGAGAGTCTCTTGGCCTGCAAGGAGATCCAACCAGTCCATCCTAAAGGAAATCAGTCCTGACTGCTCATTGGAAGGACTGATGTTGAAGCTGAAACTCCAATAATTTGGCCACCTGATGCGAAGAGCTGACTCATTTGAAAAGACCCTTATGCTGATAAAGATTGAAGGGGGGAGGAGAAGGGGACAACAGAGGGTGAGGTTGTTGGATGGCATCACCAACTCAATGGACATGAGTTTGAGTAAACTCTGGGAGTTGGTGATGGACAGGGAGGCCTGGCATGCTGTAGTTCATGGGGTCGCAAAGAGTCGGACATGACTGAGCAACTAAACTGAAGAAGGCAAAGAGAAAATCTAGGCATTCTTCAGGATAAATCAACCTGATTTGAAGTTAAAAGGAGGGAGAATAAAACTAAAGAAGAAAGGAAAAGGGAAACACCAAGCTTGGTATTGACAGCTATCATCTATCCCAGTGTGGTCCCTTTCTAGCTGTGTGACCACAAACTTATCACTGACTCGCCTTGAGTATTACTAGTTCCTCAGAGAAAAAATTGGAGTAAAAGTTCTGATATCATAAAATCATATATATAATCACCAAGAATATAAGCAAATTAAATTTGAAGTAAGATGAAAGTTGTATTCTATTGTATTTTTCAAACATTTTATTTAAATATAGTTTATTTACAAAGGTGTGTTAGTTTTAGGTGTATAGCAAAATGATTTATTATATTCTTTTCCCTTATGGGATATTACAAAATACTGAGTATAGTTCCTTGTGCTATACAATAATTCCTGTTGGTGATCTACCTTATACATAGTAGCGTCAACCTTCTAATTTCTCCTTGCCCACCCCTTTCCCCTTTGGTAACCATAAGTTTGGTTTCTATGTCTATGGGTCTATTTATGCTTTGTAAATAAGTTCAGTTGTATCGTTTTTTTTTAACAATTCCACATATAAGTGATATCATATGATATTTGTCTTTCTCTGTCTGGCTTACTTCACATAGTATGATAATCTCTAGGTCCATCCATGTAGCTGCAAATGGCATTCTTTCATTTGTTTCATGGCTGAGTAATATTCCATTATGTGTGTGTATATATATATCACACACAATGAAATATGTATATTAACATATATATCATATGCTCTGTATACATTCATCTGTTGATGGACATTTAGTTTGGAAAGCTGCATGATAGAAATTAAAAAGTAGAAAGGAGTCAAAGAAGAGGGAAAAAAGAGCAAGGTCAAAAAAGACAAGAAGAAATTAATCCCAAAAATGATGTAATCTGACCTCAAATGATATAATCTGACCTCAAAACAGAATTGCTCATGCCAGAGATACCTACAAAGACTCTAAGGAAGGAGAAATTGGAAGTAGGAAGCTATGTAATCTCATATGTAGAAATGATTTGAGAAGTTAAAGAATACATCCAGATGTGAGCAGTGACTACACACTAAAGCAATATAACCCATCACTCAATATCAGGTTTACGCAAATGGTCATAAAAGTATAATATCAGATATCAGTCTAGAGGTCCAGGTTTAGGGAAATTTGACAGATGGCCCAGCTGGCTGAAATCTAAGAACACCTTTTAAAAAAAGGGACCAGGCAGAGGCATTATAAATAAACCTGACCACAGACTACAGAAAAATATTCACTCCTGTATCCTTCTCTTTTTCTTATCCACTTACACAAACTATGACTTTATTAATGTTAACCTCCAAAGAGGAAGATTGAAAATGAAAAATTGTATTTTTTACATGCATACACATTCACCCATGAATCTTCAATAAAGATCACAAAGACATTATTCAAGATTTTCATTCTATTACCAAACCCCAAAATATGCTTTAATGCTGAGTTTGTTAACTCCACCCTATGGAGTCTGGCATAAAAAATGAGCTCCAAAATAGAACCAGAAGATTCCTACTCTAGGCTCAGCTATGCTGATGCTAACTGTGTGACCTTGCTAAGCCCTTTAGATTTTATGAGCCTCAGATATCTCATATGTAATGTGACCATTTAAATTTTACCTACTTTAACCACTTCATAGAGTTATGATGACAATCCAGTGAAATAAGGTTGAGAAAATCTGTACAACAGCATTTATTATTAGGCCGTTGAGTAGAATATTGAGTAGAATATAGTACTGAAGAGGCTAAAGTATCTCATGTATTTGGTGGGCCTGATTAAATTATATTCTAGACTCTCAAGACACACAGATGCTAAGGAATAAGATATGGCCCCAGCCTTTATTCAGGTCACAGGAATTGGCTGGAAGAAGGGAGTAATGCGGCTGAGATAAGGACATATTCTTGATTTTTCTTCTGGCTATCCTACAGAACTGCTTACTTTCTCTGCTCATGCCTCTGATGATTGGCATTAGCGAGACATATCAAGGAGCCAACTAACCTGAATGAGATCAGGAGAAAAGAGCCTTAGTTTACAGATTTCAAAATCTTTTCATGCATAATATTTTATTTACTCCTCACCACCTCTTTGTGTTATAGAAAATCTAGGTAGTCCTGCTTTTGCACACAAGAGCCTCAGGGAGTTACTTCTGCTGCCCAAGATGGTATAAAGGAAGAACCTAGCCTACAGCTCAAATTTCCTGATTCTAAACCATATATATTGAGCCAACAAGAAAGAAATGATGGTTGTAACTAGAAAAGCCATTTTTTTTCATTTCTAAAACCTAATACTATCTACACAAAATTTTCTGAAGTTTGCACTCATAGTTCAAAAAGGCATTGATTTAGTTTTTACCAAAATACGCCATCTGTATCTTTAAAAACCTCTTGAAGTCTATTGCATATCTTGAGGAGCTAAGATCAGAGTAAACACTTTCATTTGAATTTCAGATGCCTTTATCTTCACCATGCAGACACTCAAGAGGTAGCCAATAAATAAAACAGAAGGTCCCTCACACAAGCTAAAAATATATACTCTTTTGCTTCTTCTACCTATTTTTGTTCATTCTCAAAGGACTCAGTTGAGAATATTTGTCAAGATAAGACACATGCAACCCTCAAATGCCAAAAGGGTGAAACTAGCCTGCTCTTCCAGTTTCTCTCTTAAAGTGAAATAGAAATGTTATTAGAATGAAAAGTCGCAATAGCTATCCACCATTAAAAACTCAATAATTACCCATTTCTTTCCTCTGTTTTTATTTTTTTAACTGTTAGCAAATTGTCTGGGATTGTGCAGGAATAAAGAACCTAAGAGATGTCTGACCTGCTTACATGGAAAATGAGCAAAGCCAGAGAGCCAAGGAAATTCAATGCATAGCTGCCTTGAAAGAGATGAGTAGGCGGCCACCTATCTGGAAGGGTCTAAGGCAACAGGTCCCAGAGACTTCCTGTCTGTCTTGGTGCCAGCCTCCCTTCCTCTCAGACTTGGTGTTTATCACATTGGACACCAAATGTGATGGGTTGTGGGAGGAATACTGTTTCTGGAGGGCATAATTAAAAGCCAAATCATTTCCTTTCATGGATTGTCCAAGGAATTTGGGGAGAAAGGGGCATCAGAAGTTTTCATGTCCATACTTTTTCAGAAGTTAAAATACAAGACCTTTGCTTTTCCAACACTTGTCAAAGAAGAGAACCTCCTAACTGTTCCACATAATTATCCTATCCAGTCTTTAGGGACATGTCTTTGATGGGTGTAAAGGAAGTTTCCCAGGGAAGATGGTATCTCTACTCTAATTCTTTAAAAACATGTAGGAGTTAACTAGGTGATACAGAGAGAATCTGAGGAACGTACTGTCCCATAAGCCTACAGCATATGGAAGCATGATGAACTGGAGTTCTGCAAGATGTCACCCAAGAGTGACTAGTCTAGAGAATTTTGTGTATTAGGCTAAGGATTCAGGATACTCTTCTCTAAGGCAGTGGCAAGCCAAATTTTAGAGTTACAACACATTTTTAAGAGTAAAAGCAATGTGTAAGGCATCCATATGAGAGAGGATGTAATACCATTACCTATTAATTTAAAATGTTTGAAATGACAAGTTAGGAAACTCAGGTGTGTTTCTAACTGAACTTGTATTTGCTTTTAAAACTTGAGTATTTGAAACAGCTCAGCAGATAAAGAATCTGACTATAATACAAGACACATAGGAAACATGGGTTCAATCCTTGGGTCAGGAAGATTCCCCTAGAAGAGGAAATAATAATCTACTCCAATATTCTTGCCTGAAAAATCTCATAGACAGAGGAGTCTGGCGGACTCCCTTAAGGGTAGTGTCATCTGCATTTCTGAGATTACTGGTATTTCTCTCCCAGCAATCTTGACTCCAGCTTGTGCTTCATTCAGCCTGGCATTTCACATGATGTGCTCTGCATATAAGTTAAATAAGCAGGTGACAACATATAGCCTTGATGCACTCCTTTCTCATTTTGGAACCAGTCTGTTGTTCCATGTCCAGTTCTAACTGTTGCTTCTTGACCTGCATGCAGGTTTCTCAGGAGGCAGGTCAGGTGGTCTGGTAGTCCCATCTCTTGAATAATTTTCCACAGTTTGTTGTGGTCCACACAGTCAAAGTCTTTAGTGTAGTCAGTGAAGCAGATGTAGATGTTTTTCTGGAACTCTCTTGCATTTTCTATGATCCAACAGATGTTGGCAATTTGATCTCTGGTTCTTCCCTCTTTTCTAAATCAAAATGAAACATCTGGAAGTTTTCAGTTCACATACTGTTGAAGCCTAACGTGGAGAATTTTGAGCATTACTTTGTTAGTGTGTGAAATGACTGCAATTGTGTGGTAGCTTGAACATTCTTTGGCATTGCTTTTCTTTGGGATTGGAATGAAAACTGACCTTTTCCAGTGCTGAGTTTTCCACATTTGCTGGCATATTGAGTACAGCAGTTTAACAGCATCATCTTTAGGATTTGAAATACCTCAGCTGTAATTCCACCACTTCCACTAGTTTTGTTCATAGTGATGTCTCCTAAGGCCCAGTTAACATCACACTACAGGATGTCTGTCTGTAGGTGAGTGATCACCCCATAGTGATTATCTGAATCATGAAGATCTTTTTTGTATAGTTTTCTGTGTATTCTTGCGATCTCTTCTCAATATCTTCTGCTTCTCTTAGGTCCATACCATTTCTGTCCTTTATTGTGCCCATCTTTGCATGAAATGTTCCCTTTGTATCTCTCATTTTCTTGAAGAGTTCTTTAGTCTTTCCCATTCTGTTGTTTTCCTCTATTTTTTTGCATTGATCACTTAGGAAGGCTTTCTTATCTCTCCTTGCTATTCTTTGGAACTCTGAATTCAGATGCTAAAGGAGTAATTGTTAAGCATGAAGGATATCTGTTTGGGAAAATTATTATAGGGATAATGGAAAGGAGTATAGTGGCTCATATGATAAAGAATCCGCCTGCAATGCATGAGACCCAGGTTCAGTCCCTGGATTGGGAAGATCCCCTGGAGAAGGGAATGGCTACCACTCCAGTATTCTTGTCTGGAGAATCCCATGGACAAAGGAGCCTTACAGTCTATAGGCCCATAGGGTCACAAGAGTCAGACATGATGGAGCAATTAACATTTTCACTCTTTATACTTTTGAGAAGTTTTTCTGGACTAACCCTACCCTACCATTTCTCTAGTATCTTGCAGTACTTTGATAGTAACTTTAAGAACACCTATTATTATAGACATGTGAATAAGGCATAACATGAATATTGTTCCAAAGGAAAAACACCACAGGATGCGAACCAGATCCTCTGTAAGTAGTATGTCGTTATCCAGACACATAACTTTGGACTAATCATTTCAGCTTAATGGGCCTCAGTTTTCTCATCTTTAACACAAAGATGGAGAAGAATAATTTCTGAGGACAGCAGAGTGGCTTTTAGTGTGTGTGACCTATGTTACTGGACTGGTTATCCCAGGCAGTTCATCGATCTGACTGACCAGGCAAGAGGATGCCCCCTCTGTTCCCAGAGCTTCAAGTGCTTTTGCTCCCAGCCCCCTAGCTGCTGGTATCTCTGCTGAAGAGAAGCTTTGTGGAGAGAGGAGGACTGGACATTTATAAATTAATTTATTTTAATTGGAGGATAATTGCCTTACAATATTATGATGGTGTTTGCCATGCATCAACATGAGTCAGCCATAGGTATAAGGTGTCCCCTCCATCCTGAACACCTCTCCCATCTCCCAGCCCACCTTATTCCTCCAGGTTGTCACAGAGCACCAGCTGTGTGTGCACTGCATCATACATGGAACTCACACTGGCTTTCTATTTTACATATGGTAATGCACATGTTTCAATGTTACTCTCTCAAATCATCCCACCCTCTTCTCCCACTGAGTCCAAAATCTGTTCTTTACATCTGTGTCTCCTTTGCTGCCCTGCACGTAGGACTGTTGGCACTATCCTTCTAGATTCCATATATATACATTAATATATGGTATTTGTCTTCTTCTCTCTGACTTACTTCACTCTGGATAATAGGCTCTAGGTTCATCCACCTCCTTAGAACTGACTCAAATGTGTTCCTTTTTATGGGGACTGGACTTTCATCCTGAGCATAAGAGAAGATTTGTAATGTCTGTTCCAGTTCTGACATTTTCTGAACCTGAATTTTTCTTGTCACCCTGAAACCATGCCTCATAGACATGACAGAAGCTGATGGATAACAGGCATTCTTGAGCTGGTCTTGCAGAGCAACTGATACTTGTTAAAATTCCTCTGTGTGAGGTGGATGAATCTAGAGCCTGTTATACAGAGTGAAGTTAAGAAAGAAAAAGACAAATATTGTGTATTAATGTTTGTATACCAGCTTCCCAAATGGCTCAGCAGGTAAAGAATTTGCCTGCCAGTTCAGGAGATACAAAAGAGGCAGATTTGCTCCCTACATCAGGAAGATCCCTAGAGTAGGAAATGGCAATCTGCTCCAGTTTTCTTACCTGGAAAATTCCAAGGACAGAGGAGCCTGGTGGTCTATAGTCCATGGGGTCAGAAAGAGTCCAAAACTCATATATAGAAATCTAGAAAAATAATACTGATGAATCTGCTTGCAGGGAAGGAATGAAAATGCAGAATGAACGTGTGGACCCAGTGGGGGAAGGAGAGGGAGCGATAATGGAGAAAGTAGCACTGACGTATGTACACTATCAAGTGTAAAACAGGTGACTGGTGGGAAGTTGCTATAACACAGGGAGCCCAGCCTAGTGTTCTGTGATGACCTAGAGGGATGGGATTGGGAGAGGGGAGGGAGACCCATGAGGGAGGGGATGTATGTATAATGATGACTGATTCACGGTGTTGTATTGCAGAAACCAACACAATATTGTAAACCAATTTTCCTCCAATTAAAAAATTAAAAAAAAATCCTTCTGCTTGTAAACTGCCTTTAAGCTCACCTTAGGTTATTTTTTCCTTCTTTTGCTTCCCCTGCACCCTGTCTTTTTTTTTTTTTAAGTTTATTTTTAGCCACACCAAGAAGCATGTGGGATCTTAGTTCCGCAACCAAGGATGGAACCCATGCCCCCTGCAGTGGAAGGGCCAAGACTTAACCATTGGACTACCGGGGAGTGGAAGTCCCACCATCCCACCCCAGTCACCACAGCCTTTAAATTGTATGCTTTCACAGCTTCATATAGCCTCAGGAATTTGGAGTCAGCTCTTGTCCAGTGCAACTCAGTTAGGGGTAGTTGGGGGCCACTGACCCTAAAACTGGGCCTGTGCAGTTGTCTGATGAATGTCATTGTGACATCAGAGGGCTGGAAAACTCCAGCCTCAGATCATGAGAAGCACCTCCATCTTGAACATGCAGAAGTACATAAATAAGATATGCTGTGCAGAACACTGATTACTTCATCTTTTCCCTAGGTCCAGCCACCTTTCCCCATGCCTAAGATCACCCTGCTTATCCCATAAATATCCCAACTCTCTCCCTTTCAAGGAGATAGATCTGCAACTTCTTTTCTCATTTCATCGCTTAGTTGCCTTGAGAATAAACTCCTTGGCCACAAACTTTGGAATCCAATGTTTGGCTTGCAGAGTGTTTGATAAAGAGAACTAGTTCGGTAATAACCCCTGTTCTTGTGGTCAGTAGAATTGTGAATGAAGCTCAAGTAGATACTATGGCTTTCACTGCTAAATTAAAAAGTAATAAAAATATATTCAGTTAAAAGAAATAAGTGAATATCAACCTCTGTTCATCTTTATTCATTGAATCCCCTAGGCTCTAATTCCTCTTTAAGTGTCTGTGATGTTTTCAATAGTACAATCTGAGGTAGGAATCTATTTCTCATAGGTCACAGACAGGTCCTTCCTGTGGCAGACAAGGCACCACTTCTTCAAAATATAATGAAGTCTTCCAAAGTCACCTGCAGGAGGTGACTGCCTGTCTCACCCCTGCCTATCTGTCTCACACCTAGGATTCTCTCAAGGTGAGAGTACTTTGAAAATGTGACTTCATTAAATAAGAGGCCTGGCACCCTGGCCATGTGGGGCTGGCTGCCAAGAACTGAGCAAAGACTGCCTCCTCAGAAGCTTGATGTTTTAATACAATTTCAATCCATGTTTTTAATTGTTTCAATACATTTAAACACTTGAGAAAGTAGAAATTGACTGAAAAGTGGAAAAGCATGGAATTTGAACTAGGAATTTGCCAAATAAAAACTAATTTAAGTGTAGAATGCACTGAGGCACTGGGGAGCCATCTGAAGAGTTAAAGGTGTTTGGAAAGTGGTTTGTGAGCAAAATAATTTTCAAGATACTCCTGATTCAGAAAATGTAAACTTAGCAAAAGATTTTGGAGACCACATAGCTTGGGGAATATGGCTTACATCACTAATAGGTGATAGAATGGACTACCACTAGGGCAGGGGTGAATTTATCCAATTTTATTCAAATTAGAATCAGCGATCTTAATGTTCTGAGGGGTCACATGTGGGTCCTTTGGTCTAGTGAACTGACAGGTATCTGAGAGGCAATCTGACCTCTAAACTTTATTCTGCCACTGATTCACATACTGACCTGAGACATCACTTAATCTTTGTGGGGGAGACTAAAGTATTAGTGATCTTTGCTCTAATAATGCTTCTCAGAAAAGCATCCAAGATAATGACAATAAAAAAAGGAGAATAGATGGTACTGAAATGATTCAGAGTGATAATATTTACATTCAAACATCTACATTAAATATACCTGCTATATTGGAATTGTTAATGAGAACTTACCAAGCAGGCATTCTCTAACCTCTCAACTCCTCTCTCCCACTCTCCCTTCACATGAATTCTCATCAGTTTCTTTCTGTAAACTCATTTTATTTATGCCCCTTTTCTGCATACAAATTTCCCCTTTCACCCAGTCCAGTCCCACTAGTTGTATAATCTGAACCCATTACCTAAACTATCTGAGCACCAAATCTAAGGTCATAGAATTGAGCTGTTTGCAGTGGCTCATGGATTTTAGATCTTTCACAAGTTCAGGAAGAGAAAGGAATAAATATACTCACTATTTCAGGATCCAAATGATATAATGAGCTGAGTCAGCGCTAACAGAGAATACTTACATCAGTAAGTTGTTGCCATCTGAATCCAAGGGAATGTAGTGAACAGTTAATGAATATCAGACACTTTGCTATCTCTCTTTCTGAGTTTTGCATGTCAAGCTGTATTACAGCTGATGTTTATTAGGAGAGGGATATTCCCACCTGTTGTTGTAAGGAGCATAGTGAATAAAGCAGCCCATCTTAAGGGAGAGTTTCACATCCAGAATGTTCAGGAGTCAAGAAGGAATCAGAGATTGTTATATAGATACATATTTAATATAATAAATGTGATTGTGGTTACAGATACATATTTGGTGCTTTATCAAGTAGTATGAGTTACAGAGTACACAACACGTTGGATACAAAATTTGAAGATAAACACAATTGTTCCTAAATGAAAAACATGGGATACATGCTGATGAAAGTTTCCAAACTTTCATTTCCACTCTTTTCTCCAGGCTGATCTCCTGAAGATGAGTTGCAAGTTGTAGCAGTCTTAAAAAAAACTCAGTCCCCCAAATTCTAATAACATGTAATATGAAAAGAGCTTTTGGCAAAAATTATCCAGATTACTCCTCTGCATTGGAAAAATTTGCAACATTTCCCATTGTTTTGTTTATGCCTTAGTTTATACATGTTTCTAGATAGGGAGTTAAATGCTTTAATTGTATTCGTTATTAGATAAATGTGGTTAGACTCAATTATTTTAAATGTATCCTCATGCCAGAGGAGAAGAGAAATGGAGGCATAGGTGTGAAAGAGAAAGGAAAATTTTCTCAGGTGAGAAAACAAGAGACTTATCAAACTAGATATAAATGTTGAGTGAATTTTTAGCTTCTCTACTAGAAGATAAAATTATTGTTAAACTGTGAGGTGAGGATAATATTCCAAAGTTTGGTTATCTGTCTTTTTCCCTTTACTGTCTGCTGTGAGTTTCCATTCAAAGCTAATAGTGTCTTAGTTGGAAGACTTGATCTTTTCAGTTACAGGATGTTGGGGGAAGCCTTTCTTTTAATATCTATTGCTCTGATCTGCCACATGACCTGTTTGGGTGAAAATACATTTAACACAGGGAGTGGTTGCTAAATTGTTAAGGAGCCTTGTCCAAAGCAACTATTAAACACACACTTGTCTAATAGAATGGAGAGACTGGAAAACCCATAACCCGAGATTTAATAAGACCTCATGTCCAGAACCTACAGAGAGTTGTCTGGCCCTTGGGTTTGGACATTCAGATATTAGAAACTGAGTTCTCCATGCTCTGCTCTCTGGCACATGCAAACCCACTGGGGAAAGGATGGCTTCCGTGTTTCTTCTTTTATCTAATCCAAACTCCCTAGGATTTTAAAATGGAGTTTCACATCTAGCTTCATTGTTACTCAAGAAATGCCTTCCTGCAAATCTTGGTGGTGACACCAAAAAGTTATTTGATTTTCAATCAAGTGGAGTTGCTCTTAAATGTTTCCTAGTGAATGGACTCACCTTGTAAGTAAGTCTAGGCACTTACTTCTTCACCACTTCTCACTCCTCCTTTCCCCCCTTTCTTTTCTCATGACCCTATTTGTACCAAACTTGCTAAATTACTGGGAAACAAAGAAAATGACTACTAGAAGGAATGATTTCAAGGGTAAAAATCATTTCCCTGAAATATAAATAGCCTTTGAAATGATTCTCAAATTATCAAATTTGTGATGGGACAGATAGATTGAAAAATCCCTGACAAAGAATGTTTATTAGTTTACCAATTGATTTGTTATACTTTGTGAAATAATAACAACTCCACTCTGTTGAAAGGGGGTGTATACAGAGAACAACAACCAAGCAAAATTGATGGCTCTATAGAAGGCAAAAATAAAAACAATTTCTTTAACAAATTCTTCTCTTTACGCACTAAAACCTGAAATATGCTTAAAGCGTAATTTGTACAGTAGAGAATGAGCACATGGGTGGTTTTGAGAGTGGGGCACAAAATGTGTTTATAAATTTGCTTCTACTGATTTGAAAGCAAAATTACTGAAACACATCAGTTCTACATTTCAGAAGGTGTCTGTGTGTATGTTGGTGGTTGCTCATATGAACAAGCACTGAGTTAGCAGATAAACATGGAACACAGTCTCCTAACTTATTCCAGAATAGATAGTCTTCCTCTTTGTTCTGGTCAAATTTGGATACTAATCTGATGCCAAGCTCAAACTATATCAAACACAAGCAGAGAGACAGGGCGTGGGGGTTACCCGGCCTCCCTAACTTTGGGTTTCTCTCAAAGATGAGAAGCAATGTACTCCTGTTCCCATCGACCACCTCTCTACATCCCAGATCTACACAGGACTGTGTTACATTTTCTCCAGGGAGGAACATATCAGCACCAAGGGCTCCTCCACTGAGCTTCATACTTTACCGGGCAATTTACTATAGGGAGATTGCGGAGGAGGGAAAGGAAGTGATAAACAGACATTACACATTCTTTTCCTGGAAAGATCACCCCAGTTTTCCCAACTTCCCAAAATTTAAAAGAATGCTATTTTGTTTGTTTTACCATGGAAATTTTTGGTAGTTCAGTTTTTTCTCTTCTAAGTTTAAAAACACTCTCAAAATATGTCAAAGAACTTTCTAGGGCGACGTTTACATGCTTGCTCTTTCATTTGGGGCTGTGATATTTATATTCCTTTTAATTTTTTACTTAGAAGAGTGTCTGATGTGTGTGTTTATCCTGCTTTAAATTTAAAATCATGTTTACATTTATATTACATGTCACCAGTTGACTGCAAGGCATTCGTGCTTCTTGTAGCCTTCACAGCTCTGCCCTCCTGGTGCTTTTCCTGCTTTTTCTGCCTCCTGTGTTTTCAGCTTATGAAAAGGCAAGGCCCTTTTTATCCTCCACTGACAAGTCTACCCACTTACATAGGATGTGCAGTCAATTTGTGAATACGGTAAGCTTGAGTCTTTGTAACATCAACCATCTTGGTGAACTTTCTAGTCTCTAGTCAGTTCTCTGGGTGTTTGTAAACATTTGGTTACTTCAAATAATATGAATAAAAGATTTGAAATTTTAATGACATCAGAGTTTGATGCACGATACTGGATGCTTGGGGCTGGTGCACTGGGATGACCCAGAGGGATGGTATGGGGAGGGAGGAGGGAGGAGGGTTCAGGATGGGGAACACATGTATACCTGTAGCGGATTCATTTCAATATTTGGCAAAACTAACACAATACTGTCAAGTTTAAAAGTAAAATAAAATTTAAAAAAAATGTTCAAGCATTTCAGAAAAAACCTAGATTCTTTGGTTCTTACATTTTCTAGCTGCTTGAGCAAGTATAGGATTGGTGGTTTTATACCCCTTTGGGGCAGCATAGACAGATGCTGAAAAAGGTCGTGCTGGGAATTCTTGTGAATTGCTTGTCACTCACACAAATAGACATGGTGAGAACTTATCTTTCATGCTCTCAATGTTGACTGGGCCTGTCAACCTCTTGACAACGGAGTTTCTTTGAAGTGAGCAATATTGACACATATGAATGAACTCATACCAGACTAGCAATTATTGGCACTAGGCCCAGTCACTCCAACCCATTTTCAGAGTTTGAAATGGCAAGTATTCAGAAAGGGCACATTAGTCTTTGAAATAACAAAAATAAGAAAAACCCAACAAATGTAGTCAGTGTTTACTCCAAGAATACAGTCATATAGTTGCTTTACTTTCAATATTCTTAGTGAATAACTGAATTAATAGGTTACAGATGTGTGAAACTAGGAGTTTTGTAAATGAAAGAAAGAAACGAAAGGAGGAAATACAAGACTAAACAATGTAATCTTCTACTTAAACATTTAAGATGTTTATTAATCCCTTAAAAATCACTTTTTTAATTAACTCACTATCCTCACTTAGTTACCCTCATACACAGTTGGTCTCTTTATTACTAGATTATGTATTGCTTAGTCAAATCTACTAAAGATAATAAAAAATGCTAGTAAGACTTATAATAATGAAATACAGCATTAAAAGTTTAAACCTACTAAAAATTGGCTA
This sequence comes from Bison bison bison, assembly GCF_000754665.1. Lineage (NCBI taxonomy): Eukaryota > Metazoa > Chordata > Mammalia > Artiodactyla > Bovidae > Bison > Bison bison. Next base: position 1,232,254 of record NW_011494918.1, on the reverse strand, counting down.
TATGTAAGGCATGTACTGGTGATGGACAGGGAGGCCTGGCGTGCTGCAATTCATGGGGTTGCAAAGAGTCGGACACGACTGAGTGACTGAACTGAACTGAAGGCATGTTAGGGGTATAAATGTGTGTTTTGACTATAATACAATTCACTACTATGGTGAGCAAAATAAGGAGGGGAATGAGCAGTTGCTAGAAGATCAGATCATTTTGCAAAATGCAGGGTACTGTAAAACTCTATCTCACTTAGAAAGTCTCTGCATTTAGTCAAATTAAGTTTTCTGAAGATAATTAGCTATTTTGAAGATAATCATCATGTACTTAACAAACCGATGGCACCATCGGACAACTACCCCTTTTAGGTTTGACAAGATTTCTCCCTTTTAGTATACAGCCCTCTTGATATTGAGGAGGAAGACCACTGCAATGAGCAGCATGTTTGTGTTTTACATGATTGGAGTAAGCAATTTTGGAATTTTGCACTCACACAAATTTTAACTAATTTGAAAATGGAAACCTTGGGCCTACTTTTAGAGGCATAGATACGTTTATAAAGCAGTCCATTGGCAATCTCAGGTCACTGATTTAGTACAGAATTTGGTAACTTTATGTGTGGGAAGGTCTGAGGGAATTATAAGAAGCCCCATGGATTGTGTTCAGATTGATTTCATATAAACACAATATATTCTTGGCTGTATCTCTTGTTTATAATCTCTAGTTAACACAAAGATGGTCTCAAAGGAAGACCAATGTTTTGAACGATGTATTTGCTTAAAAAAATCAAATAGTGGTTGCCTCATAAAATGCCTACCACATTTTACTAACCAAATTCAGAAAATAATGAGTGGCCTTCCTGGATCAGAATTAAGACAACAAATGAGATCAATTAATCTCACTTGAAATTGGTTTTTCCATGTCCATATTCTTTTTCATCCCAATTTAGATGGCAATCCATTACCAAGTGGAACCACATTCAATGATATCATATTTCTGCTTTATGTTTCCCTAAGTAGAGTTTGTCTGTTGTTCTGACTGAGTTTCACAACAACCTACAAGAGTAGAGCTTAATTGAGAACAGGGGCAGGAAGGGGAAACTGGAAAAGGAAGACATTGGGGCAATAGATAATATCCAAAACAATGTGGGCAAAAGAGTAAGCAACCCTCCCTGGGGCTTTCCATCTAAGACTCTTTGAGCAAGCTGCTATAGGAAGATATGTGGGTTGCTGGAAAGTGCAGGGTGATTATGGATGAAATAACTCTCAGGATGATTCTCACAGCCTGACTGCATTGCTACTTGATGAACTCCTGATAAAATTCAGAGCGCACAAAGCGAGGCAGCGAATCCTTCTCCATCAGAGCATGGATTCTTTTCTGGGCCACGTCAAAGCTACTTGGGGAAGGCTCCACCAAATTCTTCACTGTGATTTCCTTCGTGAAGTGATCAATATTCACCTGTGAGCCAGAAAACAGGGATCACTGAGTCAGCCCAGGTTGTGGGATTTGAGGAGGGGTAGGGAGAAAAGTGTTTCTCACATAACACATGAGGGGAAGAGAGGCATAGGAAATTAGAATAGCTTATCACTTCTATTTTATATACAGTAGGGTAAGGCAGCTGGTGCTTCAACAAATGCATGACTCAGATTACGATCTAACCAGTATTAGGCACCCAGTGTTAGAAATAAACAACTCATTCAGGCAGACCTCATATAAGCTTCTCAATAACCCTAAAAAATGAGTCTTTCCTTTTCTAGGCGAAAGACAGATAGATAGGGACTTCAAGATCACAGAGCTAATAAATGTATTTGAAGGCAGAGACTCAGAATTTGAATCTAGGTATCCTGCTGCCTAATCCCATAGTCTTCCTACCACAGCATTTGGTTTGACCCCTAATGGGGAGAATGAAGAGAGAGAAATCAGGGATCCAAGACTTTATGTGTGTCTCTAGAAGAATAAGGAAACTTGGTTTTTTCCTGAAACAAACAAAGACATGTGGTTTTAGCACAACATTCATAACAATAGCAACTGATATTTATTGAGTGCTGAGAACTTTACTTTCACCAGCACTGCACTGTGAACTCCTTGAGTCTTACAACTCTGAGAGGCAATACTGACATCCACATCTTACAACTGAGGAGCAGAAGAGTTAAAGCAATTTGCCCAAGATCATAAGGGGTAGTTAGAAGATTCAAAAGCCCAGCAATGTTGCTTTTGCCCAGGAGACTGGAGTGTTGGGAGGCATCATGGCTTATTTGGCCTGAATGCAGGGCCATTCTACACTGTGTCACTCCCAGGGACATCATTCATGCTAGGGTCCATGTGAATGGTCCCCTGGGCTTGTGCAATGTACAGCCTGCCTGGTCTTGCCTGAGTATGATTTGAGAGAAATCATTGTTTATCATGTTGTTATTCCAATGACTCTTTTACCTGAGTGTACAGAAGAAAGAAACAAAACCCAAATCAACCAATGGTTCTGAACTGAAACATTAGGAAGTGTTTGGGTCTCTCCTGGGCTGCTAAAGTTTCTTGATACTGAGAAAAGCTATCTGGGCTCAAAGAATTATGGAGTGTCTTTAGGTCAGAGTCAGGGACAAAGGTGTGACTGGAGACAGCCAGGCCAGAACAGACATGAGTGTCTGTGATCGAAGGTCCAGGACGAAGTGAGTTGAGGCTATGATGTGCTTTCCACAGGTGAGAGCAACCTGTGTGTTTTATGCAGGAATGGTGGAAGACTTCACAGACTGCGCTGGAAACGGCCTCAAAGGTGAGGTAGTCAGATGTCTGTCTTCAAAGGTGAAGACTCCAAGATCCAAAGAGGTCAATTTATATGCCTACAAACAGCTAATGAGGAACAGTCTGTTATTCTTCCTGCCACACTAAAGCAATGCTTCTTCCTTCTCTTTAATATATACTGAACTAGATGAGCAGCCAGACTGCTCATCAGCCAAAATAGTTGAAAATTTTAAAGCTAAAAATTATAAAATCTCTAACAATTATAAAGCTATCTATTAATCCTATTTTTTAAAGAATTGATATGTTTTTTAAAGAAGTGATACATATTTTAACCTCTCTAACACATAAATGGGAGAAGGCAATGGCACCCCACTCCAGTACGCTTGCCTGGAAAATCCCATGGACGGAGGAGCCTGGTAGGCGGCAGTCCATGGGGTCGCTAAGAGTCGGACACGACTGAGCGACTTCACTTTCACTTTTCCCTTTCATGCATTGGAGAAGGAAATGGCAACCCACTCCAGTGTTCTTGCCTGGAGAATCTCAGGGACAGCGGAGCCTGGTGGGCTGCCGTCTATGGTGTCGCACAGAGTCGGACACGACTGAAGCGACTTAGCAGCAGCAGCAGGTATTTATACACATACCACACACATACATGAAATTATTACAATTAAAGAGAATTGAGAATTAAAAAGCTTTAGTTAGAAACTTGCCCAAAGTCATACATCAAGAAAGGTCTGGAGTTGGTATATCTGCATCCATTCATCTCACAAACATTCACAGAGTATTTATTATGTAACAGGAGTGGGATTTACATCCCTCTGATGCTCAACTCAGAGAATGGAGGCCAAAATTATTTTAATTAGAGCCCAACGTCCTTATAATGAAGGCCATCATTTGTGTGTTCTAGTAACTCAGCAAGGGTTTTATTTATTTTGAAACTCCATTCTTAATTTCTCATATTTTCATGATACCTATGAGTGTTCTAGTAAGGAACTTTGAGAACAATGTTTTCCTAGAGCTCAGAGCAGCTAGCAATAGCCTGGATGCATCTCCATCATTTGCATATACTCAAATCCTAGACTTCTGTGAAGAGGAATGAAGGTGGTAAGAAGATAGGTTGGAAATGGGAAATCAGTCAAAGTCAGGAAATTGTGTCAAATGTGATACTAACAGTACATTAATGTCCTTGGTAACATCACAAATAGAGGTTCCATGCTGACAGAACAGGCCAGCACAAAGGCCATCAGAAGTAGGGGAAAGCCAATACATACGCATGGGGTGTGAGACTGAGAGGTAGAAGAGGGGATCTAGGGAGGATTCCAAAATAATTCCCTCAGTAAGACTAAACCCAGATGCGTGCTAGGATTCTCACTTTCTCAACTTGACCAGTAGTACTCTATACTCTGCTCCTCACCTCCACCCTCCTATGTCATGGAGGTGGCTCATCTGTTGGCATTAGGTATATAATCTAATTTGATTATTAGATTATAATAATCCATTCAGATAAAGTTGCCCTTTAAAAAGGATCAGTGATGAGTAATGCATTACCAAAGGAATAAGTCTCAAATGATAGAACCTCAAGAGTCTAGAACACCTGTGAGAGAAAAAAGATTTCCCTCTCTCAAAAGGTTTCCCTCTCTCAAATCATCTTAAGTTAATTACTACCTGCCTAAAGGGTTTGCTCAGATCATCTCTGTACCTGACCCCAAATTTTGATGAAATGTTTGATGTCCAGATTGGATTACAGTGTGCAATGTGAAATCAGTGACCTGACCAAAACACGATGAATGGGTCTTGCTGAGGCCATCCTGAATTCCACAAAAAATCTTTTCAATTCAGTTTTACAAATAGGAAAGGGCAGATAAACTGCCCTAAAGCCTCTTTGAAATCAACACACATCTTTAAGAGTTAATTAATATTGTATTGTCCTCCAACATCTGTAGCATTGTTACCGTGTGATTATTTGGTTTTCATGAGTAGAAACCTTGTCCAGATCAGAGAGTAAATGAAAAAGCCCTAGGGGAGACCAGAGGGTGGTGGAGAATGGGATGGAAAAGAGAGAATTTTCACCAAAAAAGAAAAGGAAGGAGGAAAGGAGAAAGGGGAAAAGGTGAAGTAATAGAAACATTCATCAGACATTAATTTGTTCAAATGCTGAGATATGTATTTTCACATCCACTGTTTAATTTCATCCTCACAACAATCCTGCAAAATAGTCTTCATTATCCTCATTCTCCCAAAGAAAGAAACTAAGTTCAGAGAGACTGAGTACTTCACCCAAGATCATACAACCTATATTATCCTCATTTGTGATTACATGCTACTAAGAGAGACCCATACTGCTTAGAAAGTGGTCTAAACAGAGTTCAAGTTCACATCTGCTTGATTGTATTGCTCTCCCTTTGCATTCAGTAGGTGTTTAAGAAAGGTGGCCCACTTTCAAATAGGAATTACCTTTAGCTGCACAATGTATTGTAGATGGAAATCCTTCCTGGGAAGTGGTTGAGCTGACCCCCATTGACCACTCTCACCCACCTTCCAGTCAGGACCAACCTCTTTAGGAGCCTCCGCTTGGATGAATTCTTCATAAATTTTCTTTGCTGTCTCAGCCATCTTGACAGGGGACTTGATCTTCTTGTAATCTTCACAGGCCATCCAGAACTCAAGATTCTCCTCACTGAATTCAGACTTCAGGAAACTTTTGAAGCTGGCCAGTCCATCTAGCAAGGAAAAAGGTTATTTGAGGAAATGTATTCTATCTGATCCGTATCTATATCTGTATCTATCTGTATATCTGTATATATCTATATGTATATCTGTATCTATCATCTGTCTATCACTATATCCAATGTTGTAGCCTAGGTTTATCTGTAACACATTTCTGTTATTTGCGTAAGAACCTTACTAAAATTAACTCATTTGTTAACCATTACAAACCTAAGAGGCAGAGGCTGCTATATCCTATTTTACAAATGAGGTCAGACAGATCAAGTAACTTTCTATTAGTTAACCAGCTGGTAAGTGGCAGAGCTGGGATTCAAATACAGACAGTCCGTATTTGGGTGATGAAAGTTTAACTGTACATAGCATTGAGGAACATTGTGAGCACTAATGCCATTCTGGATACTTACCAGTTACCAAAAAGAAAAAAATACACTGAAAACTTGATTTGGTAGTGTAAGGAATATTAATGTTTACTCTCATGTATCAACTACTCAGTTTTTTTCTTTCTAAAGTTGATTTTTGGAGCAAATACTATGTTCCAGGAATTATGGTAAGTAAAATAGACATGCTACTTGCCCCAGTGAAAGATTCTGGGGAGGTAGAAAAGAAAATGATGAAACACATACAAAAAATGTGTACACAACAAAAGAAAGCAATATGAAAGATAGTAAGAGTAGTAAAAGGGTCCTAACCTGATTTTACATTTAGAGAAGGCCTATATGAGAAAGTGAGACAGGAGACCTGAAGGAGGAGTGGTAGGGCCCTGATGAAGGGGGCCCACATGTAGAGCAGTTACTACACCCATCAGTGAAACATCAGTCTTTAACACATATTAAATTAAGTGTAAGTATGACTGTTGTGGTTCTGTTTTCAGAGTACCGTTGCTCATGTAGAATATATTTCAGCTTGTAAACCCAGGTCTCCTGCATTGAGGGCAGATTCTTTACTGTCTGAGCCACCAAGGAAGCCTATATATATATATATATTATACAAATATGTATATTAGAGATTCTTGGGTCTGATCCTTTTGTTTTCTTCTTCTTTATTCTAACCTTGTTCTGCCGGAGAAGGCAATGGCACCCCACTCCAGTACTCTTGCCTGGAAAATCCTATGGACGGAGGAGCCTGGTAGGCTGTAGTCCATGGGGTGGCTAAGAGTCGGACACTACTGAGCAACTTCCTTCTCACTTTTCACTTTCATGCATTGGAGAAGGAAATGGCAACCCACTCCAGTGTTCTTGCCTGGAGAATCCCAGGGGCGGGGGAGCCTGGTGGGCTTCCATCTATGGGATCGCACAGAGTCGAACACGACTGAAGCGACTTAGTAGCAGCAACCTTGTTCTGCAGCTCTAAGCTCCAAAGTGGTAGATAAGTTGAAGGCAAGGTCAGGAATTAGGAAGGCAATGAAGAGGAACAAAGGAAAAATCATTTTATACCTTCAATATTTTCCTCCTTTTAAAGGTGACATATAGATAGATAGTTAGATATATATGTAGCTAGATAGAGAGATATAGATAAATAGGTAATTGATAAATAGATAGATACTTTTTTTAACCCCAATTCTAACAAATCTGTATGTACTGAGAGAGAATCCACACACATTTATTATGTAAGGTAAGTGGACTTCTAAAGGAAGGAGAGAAAATTTTAGCTCCCTACAGACTATATCAGAGTTACAGGCACGCCTGGCCTGGCGTTTGCCTCCCAGGCTGAAGGCTGGACTGACTGGAACCTCAAGGTCTACATTTCCTCTAACTTGTCCCTCATCAGAAAACACTTCTACAATTCATTAGTTTTACTTGGAGAACATAGTCATGTACTGAATTCACTTCCTTTGACCTAATTTCTATTTCCATTCTTCTTGAATATTTCTCCCTACTTCTTTTTATAGATTCTAACTTTCATTCATTAGTCATTGCCCAATACATCAATTTCAAACAATATGCAAAAAATATCATGATTAAGCCAGAAATATAGCATTGTCAGTTTTCAGTTTTCCTTCTATACATTTTGTCTTTATATCCCTCACAGTTCCCAGCAATTGCACTCAGTTTTAAAGAAACAGAATTGCTGAATTATAATTAACTTGGATTAGAGTCACTGACAATTCTGGATCCAAACAAGAAACTTTGCATTTTAATCCCTTCTCCCTGTAGTTAATATAAAAACATTTCTTTTTAAATTTTGCAACACCTAAAAATACACTGGGGAGTGATGGTAGGTATGATAAACAATTTTCTCTAATAACTGACCTAGAAGAATTGCTTTAAAACCACTTAATAATGTTCACCAGAATAAGATCAGATATATTTTCCCTCACTCCTGCCCATATTTCCAGCACTATGTGATTTCATAAGCCTTTCAGGTATGACTTAAATCAAATCCCTTATAACTATACAGTGGAAGTGACAAATAGATTCAAGGGACCAGATCTGATACACAGAGTGCCTGAAGAACTATGGACAGAGGTTCGTGACATTGTACAGGAGGCAATGATCAAGACCATCTCCAAGAAAAAGAAATGCAAAAAGGCAAAATGGTTGTCCAAGGAGGCCTTACAAATAGCTGAGAAAAGACAAGAAAGGAAAGGCAAAGGAGAAAAGGAAAGATATACCCATTTGAATGCAGAGTTCCAAAGAATAGCAAGGAGAGATAAGAAAGCTTTTCTCAGTGATCAGTGCAAAGAAATAGAAGAAAACAACAGAATGGGAAAGAGTAGAGATATCCTCAAGAAAATTAGAGATACCAAGGGAATATTTCATGCAAAGATGGGCTCAATAAAGTACAGAAATGGTATGGACCTAACAGAAGCAGAAGATATTGAGAAAAGG
>NW_011494918.1:1222542-1223874 GCF_000754665.1 Bison bison bison | reverse complement strand
GTGCTGCACTCAAAGTGAAAGTGAAAGTGATGTCGCTCAGTCGTGTCCAACTCTTTGCGACCCCATGGACTGTAGCTCACCAGTCTCCTCCATCCATTGGATTTTCCAGGCAAGAATACTGGAGTGGGTTGCCATTTCCTTCTCCAGGGGATCTTTCTGACCCAGGGATCGAACCTGGGTCTCCTGCATTATAGGCAGATGCTTTACCACCTGAGCCACCAGGGAAGTCCATATGCACTCAATAATTTGCTGCACTCAATATGCCAGCAAATTTGGAAAACTCATCAGTGGCCACAGGACTGGAAACAGTCAGTTTTCATTCTAATCCCAAAGAAAGGCAGTGCCAAAGAATATTCAAACTACCACACAATTGCACTCATCTCACACACTAGGAAAGTAATGCTCAAAATTCTCCAAACCAGGCTTCAACAGTACATGAACCATGAACTTCCAGATGTTCAGATTTAGAAAAGGCAGAGGAACCAGTGATCCAATTGCCAACATCCATTGGATCATCAAAAATGCAAGAGAGTTTCAGAAATATATCTACTTCTGCTTCATTGACTACATTAAAGCCTTTCACTGTGTGGATAATAACAAACTGTGGAAAATTCTGAAAGCGATGGGAATACCAGACCACCTGACCTGCCTCCTGAGAAATCTGTGTGCAGGTCAAGAAGCAACAGTTAGAACTGGACATGGAACAACAGACTGGTTCCAAATCGGGAAAGGAGTATGTTTATTGCTTATTTAACTTATATGCAGAGCACATCATGAGAAATGTTGGGCTGGATGAAGCACAAGCTGGAATCAAGATTGCCGGGAGAAATATCAATAACCTCAGATATGCAGATGATACCACCGTTATGGCAGAAAGTGAAGAACTAAAGAGCCTTTTGATGAAAGTGAAAGAGGAGAGTAAAAATGTTGGCTTGAAACTCAACATTCAGAAAACTAAGATCATGGCATCTAGGCCCATCACTTCATGGGAAATAGATGGGGAAACAGTATAAAGAGTGGCTGACTTTATTTTGGGGGTCTCCAAAATCACTGCAAATGGTGACTGCAGCCATAAAATTAAAAACGCTTGCTCCTTGGAAGAAAAGCTATGACCAATCTAGCTGCTGCTGCGTCGCTTCAGTCGTGTCTGACTCTGTGCGACCCCATAGACGGCAGCCCACCAGGCTCCCCCGTCCCTGGGATTCTCTAGGCAAGAACACTGGAGTGGGTTGCCATTTCCTTCTCCAATGCATGAAAGTGAAAAGTGAAAGTGAAGTTGCTCAGTCGTGTCCGACCCTTCACGACCCCATGGACTGCAGCCTATCAGGCTCC
>NW_011494918.1:1217401-1222442 GCF_000754665.1 Bison bison bison | reverse complement strand
GCCTCCTGAGAAATCTGTGTGCAGGTCAAGAAGCAACAGTTAGAACTGGACATGGAACAACAGACTGGTTCCAAATCGGGAAAGGAGTATGTTTATTGCTTATTTAACTTATATGCAGAGTACATCATGAGAAACGTTGGGCTGGATGAAGCACAAGCTGGAATCAAGATTGCCGGGAGAAATATCAATAACCTCAGATATGCAGATGACACCAACCTTATGGCAGAAAGTGAAGAAGAACTAAAGAGCCTCTTGATGAAAGTGAAAGAGGAGAGTGAAAAAGTTGGCTTAAAACTCAACATCAGAAAACTAGATCATAGCTTCTGGTCCCATCACTTCATGGCAAATAGATGGGGAAGAAATGGAAATAGTGACAGACTTTATTTTGGCGGCTCCAAAATCACTGCAGATGGTGACTGCAGCCATGAAATTAAAAGACGTTTGCTCCTTGGAAGAAAAGTTATGACCAACCTAGACAGCATGTTAAAAAGCAGTGACATTACTTTTCCAGCAAAGGTCCGTCTAGTCAAAGCTATGGTTCTTCCAGTGGTCATGTATGGATGTGAGAGTTGGACCTTAAAGAAAGCTGAGCGCTGAAGAATTGATGCTCTTGAACTGTGGTGTTGGAGAAGACTCTTGAGAGTCCCTTGGACTGCAAGGATATCCAACCAGTTCATACTAAAGGAAATCAGTCCTGAATATTCACTGGAAGAATTGATGCTGAAGCTGAAATTCCAATACTTTGCCCACCTGATACAAAGAACTAACTCATTGGAAAAGACCCTGATTCTGGGAAAGATTGAAGGCAGGACGAGGAGGGGACAACAGAGGATGAGATAGTTGGATGTCATCACCAACTCAATGGACATGAGTTTGAGTAAGCTCCAGGAGTTGGTGATGAGCAGGGAAGCCTGTTGTGCTGCAGTCTATGGGGTCACAAAGAGTCGGACACAACTGAGTGACTGAGCTGAATGAACTGAACTGATGTGTTATCATTTAGTGACACAGGAATCAATAGCACATGCTGAAAGAAGAAATAAAGACTGAGTTTTCTCTCTGTCATCCTTAAAGTTTTTATTGTTCCTTGAACAAAAGGTGTCAGTTAGTCTCTGCCTAAATGAGAAAACTCCCAGGCACTTTCCAGCTGCTGGGAAATGACAATATGAATGAAGTCTTATGAGCTCCCACACTATCAGGTCTAAGACTGCAGAGGAAGCAATAACTTCACAGAATAAGTGTAGGGCAAATTAACTCTCATTAGCCTCATGTCCCCATAACATAGTGATTCAGGCATTCTGAATCACCCTTTCCACATCTTTGAAAAAGGTAGGGCTAAAATTCTAGTCCTCCAAAACATTGTTATTTATGACCTGAGGATACATTCCAGGATGCCACAACAGTAACATTTACCACATTACCAAGACATCCTAGACAGGGAATGAGCTCAGAAAATAACATTTCCTGGATTCACGTAAGAGAAGTGATCACTTTTTTTTTGTTGTTTTCCCATGGGATTATTTGCTACTATGACTCTTTCTCCCAGAATGCTGTTGATTATCTGAGTTCAAGATTCAAGTTTCACTTATCTTTGCCCCTCTTTCAAAAGTATCCCACCTCTTAGTGTAAATCTGTGGATCTAATATTTAATAAAGGTTCAAACTGAATAAAATAAGACTCACTGAGATAAAAATTTCCCCCTATGTCTCAAAACTGAAGAGCACAAACATTAAGGAAAAATAAATTTACTGATTTTGCTATTGCTGCAGTATTTTATTTCATGGGCAAGTTACCTAAACTCTTTCTGTCTTGGTTGCTTTTTCTGAAAAATACAAATTGTTTGCATATCTAAGTGCTAAAATTATTGAAATCATTAGATAACCTAGTATATGCAAAATGTATAGAACAGTGACTGAATAATGAATGTAAGCTATTGCTTTTTTATAACTATTGCTTTAAAGAAAGTTGTGACTACTAGTGAGTAAGATGATGATAAAGAACAGCCAGACAAAAGAAGGGAGAAAATTGGAAATCAAAGAAGAGAAGTAGAGGAGAATGCAAAGACAGAAACAAAAAGAGGAGCCAGATCCAGGCTATTCCATTCCCCATGCAAGAGTCCAAATCTCAAAGATGTTTCAAGAAAATGTTCTGACCTTTTGGAATTCCTGGGGCAAAGAGATTCACATAAAAGTTGTGTGGCTACTGGGCTATGTTTCATTCTTTCTCTGCTCTTAAAAATAGTCACATGGAAGAGTTTAATGTCACTGTCTCATTTAAACTCCCACATGCAATCTGTTTTTGTATTTAAAAAGCAGTGCATCAGTTATGTGCCCCATGGACCTTCAAAAAGAAAACAGATGGTTCTGTATATAAAACTGAAGACGAAAACATAAGAAATTGGTGTTTTCTCAGAACAGAGTCAAATATACTTGGCAATTAAAAAAGATTTTGAATAGGTTATTAGGTAAGGCCTGTTAGGTTTTAATAGGCTTAATATAATCAGTAAAAAATAAATAATTATTCTGTACACAACACAGTATTGTAAATCAATTATATATCAGTAAAGAATATTTTCTTAAATAAAAAAAATAATCTTGTGGAACAGATTGAGTAGCAGCTTAACGGTCTTACTTTTTTTAAAGGTTTGGTACCAATTGATTTCATTTTCACTCAAAAAAATTTTAGTAAAACATGGATTTAAGGAAGGCTTGAGGGACTGTATCAATGATGAGAATCAATATCCTATATCAGCACAAGAGAATGTCAAATGTTCCTCATAAGTCAACAAACATGACACTCTCTGAGGTTAAATGATTTAATTTATCAAACATGCAAAAAGAATCATGTTTCTAGTGCATGTTTTTCAAATGTATCTTTCTTTATTACCTACTCTGAATCAATCATAGCTAATGTCAGAACCATAATAGTTCTGGTTATAGACCATTGGTTTTTGCAGATGCAAAGAATATCTCATAAGAACTGAATTGCCAAAGTTTGGCTTAGTTATTCACAATGCATGAAAGTTAGTGTCTGGGGAAATATGTCAAAAACTGTCTCTTTTAGGCTAATGGTGTTGGGGTAGAATTACTTGGGCACGCCTATCATTTCACTGGTCCTTCTTTAGAAATAGACAGAGAGAAGCAGAGACAAAGGGGCAAGAGAGATAGTGTCATAGAAGCAGAGATCGATGGGAAAAGGGAAAGACAGAAAGGAAGAGGGAGACAGAAACGTGTAACAGAGAAACGGAGGCGGGGAGGGAGAGGCTGTCCTGCGTGCCCAGGGCACCACCTCCTGTAGGGTCTGGCTCTTTTTCATTTCTCTGAGACCTCTGTATCCACACCAGAAACACTTTTTATTATTTGTGCTGGTTTGAATAGATAAATACCCTTTCAAGGAAAGACTTTCGACTGGAACAGTTATCAAATGTTTTCCCAATTATTACTTGGGGAAATTGTCCAAATCTTAAAAGTATTAGTTACTTAAGAAGATAATGATGTGGAACTTAAGATTATACACACACACATATATACTCAAGAAACATACATAGTATATATAATTTTAAAATATTATATTAAATTAAATAAAATGTGAATATTACATATATATTTGCACACACATATATATGCATATACATATTTCCCCTTTAGAGGCAAAAAACATTACTGCAAGAATGTCGGATCTCAAGCTCACACCATGGAAATCAACTATTTGCAAGCTGAAAAACTTCAGTCCTAAAATGCTAGGTGTTAACACTAAGTGCCTCTGGCTTAACTTATTCTATTAGTTCTCTATCTCTTAAAAGCCTGAAATATATAAACATGTGGCCCTAAGGATTAGTGTGGCTGAAAGGATTGTGAATGGGCATATAAATTTATATCTTTCTCCTTAATAGCTTTAAAAACATGACAACAGTTCTTCTAATTTTGTTTATTGATAGTAGCAATAAATACCTGTACCCAGGGTATGCATAATCCATTTGTCAGGTATTGGCCCTAAAGCCACAGGTAACACAATTAATAAGTCAACTGATAAACATAAATATTTTTTTCCTAGTTGACTTCATGAAATTTCTGTGTGCCAGAAGGTAATGAAGTCATTCATTAACCCAGTTATTCAATAAATGTTTGTGGAACACTTTATATGCACAAAGGAGAAAAGGAAAGATATCAGCATCTGAATGCAGATTCCAAAGAACAGCAAGAAGAGACGAGAAAGCCTTCCCCAGCAATCAGTGCAAAGAAATAGAGGAAAGCAACAGATTGGGAAAGACTAGCTATCTCTTCAAGAAAATTAGAGATACCAAGGGGACATTTCATGCAAAGATGGGCTCGATATGGACCCAACAGAAGCAGACAGTATTAAGAAGAGGTGACAAGAATACTCAGAATTGTACAAAAAATAGCTTCATGACCCAGATAATCATGATGGTGTGATCACTCACCTAGAGCCAGACATCCTGGAATGTGAAGTCAAGTGGGCCTTAGAAAGCATCATTACAAATAAATCTAGTGGAGGTGATAGAACTTCAGTTGAGCTGTTTCAAATCCTGAAAGATGATGCTGTGAAAGTGCTGCACTCAAAATGCCAGCAAATTTGGAAAACTCAGCAGTGGCCACAGGACTGGAAAAGGTCAGTTTTCATTCCAATCCCAAAGAAAGGCAATGCCAAAGAATGCTCAAACTACCGCACAATTGCACTCATCTCACACGCTAGTAAAGTAATGCTCAAAATTCTCCAAGCCAGGCTTCAGCAATATGTGAACCGTGAACTTCCAGATGTTCAAGCTGGTTTTAGAAAAGGCAGAGGAACCAGAGATCAAATTGCCAACATCCGCTGGATCATAGAAAAAACAAGAGAGTTCCAGAAAAACATTTATTTCTGCTTTATTGACTATGCCAAAGCCTTTGACCATGTGGATCACAATAAACTGTGGAAAAATCTGAAAGAGATGGGAATATCAGACCACCTGACCTGCCTCTTGAGAAACCTGTATGCAGGTCAGGAGGCAACAGTTAGAACTGAACATGGAACAACAGACTGGTTC
>NW_011494918.1:1213334-1217240 GCF_000754665.1 Bison bison bison | reverse complement strand
AGGAGTACATCAAGGCTGTATATTGTCACTCTGCTTATTTAACTTATATGCAGAGTACATCATGAGAAACGCTGGGCTGGAAGAAGCACAAGCTGGAATCAAGATTGCCGGGAGAAATATCAATAACCTCAGATATGCAGATGACACCACCCTTATGGCAGAAAGTGAAGAGGAACTAACAAGCCTCTTGATGAAAGTGAAAGAGGAGAGTGAAAAAGTTGGCTTAAAGCTCAACATTTAGAAAACCAAGATCATGGCATCCGGTCCCATCACTTTTGGGGAAATAGATGGGGAAACAGTGGAAACAGTGTCAGATTTTATTTTTTTGGGCTCCAAAATCACTGCAGTTGGTGACTGCAGCCATGAAATTAAAAGATGCTTACTCCTTGGAAGAAAAGTTATGACCAACCTAGATAGCATATTGAAAAGCAGAGACATTACTTTGCCAACAAAGGTCCGTCTAGTCAAGGCTATGGTTTTTCCTGTGGTCATGTATGGATGTGAGAGTTGGACTGTGAAGAAAGCTGAGCACCGAAGAATTGATGCTTTTGAACTGTGGTATTGGAGAACACTCTTGAGAGTCCCTTGGACTGCAAGGAGCTCCAACCAGTCTATTCTGAAGGAGATCAGCCCTGGGATTTCTTTGGAAGGAATGATGCTAAAGCTGAAACTCCAGTACTTTGTCCACCTCATTCAAAGAGTTGACTCATTGGAAAAGACTCTGATGCTGGGAGTGATTGGGGGCAGGAGGAGAAGGGGACGACAGAGGATAAGATGGCTGGATGGCATCACTGACTCGATGGACATGAGTCTGAGCGAACTCTGGGAGTTGGTGATGGACAGGGAGGCCTGGCGTGCTGCGATTCATGAGGTCTCAAAGAGTCGGACACGACTGAGCGACTGATCTGAACTGAACTGAATCACTGTAGTACAGCAGTAACACAACATTATAAATGAACTATACTTCAATAATGTAAATTTTTTTAAAAGTCAGAAGTTGATAATATTGAGAAAGTTTCAAATTAATGACTTTGGTGCTCTGCCTCCAGATATTAGATATTGATTCTATCACAGGTAAGCAGAAGATGACCTCGCCAAAAACAAGACAAAACATGTTGTTTGTATACATTTCCTCATACATTCTTTGCCACCTATTCTATGTCTATGAATCTTGATGGTCCTGTGGGAAATATTTTTTAAATCCTTATTTTCGCAAAGCATTGAACAAAGTGTCATATTCAGTTTTTATAGTGAGAATGGAAAAATGTGAGTTAGATAATTTACATAAATACTAGTTTTAGGGAGAATGATTCAAGATTTTTGTATTACCATGCACTTCCTGTTGTGAAATTATCCAGATGAAAAAGACTAACTCCTGGATGTCAATGAGTTTATAATCTGTTATAGGAGGAAGATGCTGTGATCAGAGCATGATGCAGTGAATAACAAGTAGCGGAAAAATGTGCAAACTAACTGTGCTGCAAACTCAGAGGGAGCATAAATCATTCTGGATGGTCAAGGAAAACTAGGCATTTAGTACTTAGATTCGCTCTAGTGGGAGAGGAGAATTTCAACTGATAGAGATACGAATACAAAATCTTCTCGTCAAAGGGATGACACATAGAAATGGAGGGGAGAACAGAGCAGTTTGACTGCAGACCAGCAATAATAGTTACTATGGAGAATTCTAAGAACTAGAAATTTAAACTTGATACTTCTGACCTTGGGAGTCAGTAAGGATTTTGCATTGAGAAAAGGCAAATAGTGCTCAGGTGTATTGGTATTAGCTTGGAGAGGAGATCTTGCTTTCGCTTTTGTCATGTCTTGAATGAAGATACAAAAGGCATGCTGCCAGAAGAGGAAAATAAGGTTCGGAAAGGTTAACAACCTGTGGCTGGTTCCAAAGCAATTAATAGCAATTTGAAATACCACCCAACCCATGCCTCAGAGTTTAGTGATATGTACACTGATACACCCAATCCATATCAAGCCATTCTGAGCCCAAGCTGGAAGATGAAGTGTCTCTATTTACTGATGAAAATTTTAAGACGAACAGAAGTCAAACTACTGGCTCTGCTCATTCAAGTAAGCAGGACAGATGGGAATACAACTTGTACTCAGGAGCCCTCCAGACAACTCATTTTCACATTCTCCCAAGGTGAGCTAGATAATCATACTCCCTTGGCATCCTTCCAAAGTTGAAGAAATATCAAAATTTGAGAAGAAGGCACTGGCAACATAAAGCTGCCCATTTTTTTGGCCTCTTTCCCCTGACCTTTATAAAAATAATTCAAATTTACGGTTGTTCTTTTTTCCCCAAACTTACAATTGTTCTGCAGGAGCTTGTCCAGGGAATCACGCCACTGCAGGGCCTCGTCCAGCGAGGGTCTAAATTAAGCATTAGGAAAGAAAAAAGGAGACAGAAAAAGCTGCATTAGAAGAAAGTTAACCACATACACCAACAATGACTTGGACCTGCTTTTCTTTGAAATGTTATAGTTAATGACATTCTCAGAAAAAGAGAGTTACAGTTGTTTTATTCTGATCAAGTGAGTTTGATGAGCTGAGTTTGATTTCCTACATCTGTCTTGCATATTTTCATCTTTGTTGAACAATATGGTTAGGGCTGTCCCTTTTCAGAATCAGAGTGTATTTGTCATGAAGCTGTGTCTTGATATTCTTGGGTATCCCATGACAGGGTCTCCAATTGTGGTCTTTTCTTTCCAAATGTAACTGAGTAAAATCCAATTTTCCTACTATGGGTCTTGAACTCATGTTCCCTGCTTCATCAGGGCTACACTTTAAACACCAATTTAATCCACAGAGAGCATTTTTTTTCTGATCTTTGCAGGATTTATTCATTTTAAACATGCCTTTTCTCCCTAGCTTACAATGAAATCTGCTTATTAAAGCTACAGAACTCCCAGTGGGAGATTATATGCTGACAACCAAGATTTTAGAATCCAATAAAAAATAGATAAAACTGAATCTCAAATAATACAAACAAATCATCGGTACAAACTAAAGCATGCATTTAGGAAGAAGTTTGTACTGCACATTTATAACCAGGGGCCCATGAGGCTCAGCCCTAGCCTGAGGTCACTCAAAGAGCATTTCTTTCACATTGACAGCCAATTGCCATCTCACTGGGGCTGATGGAAGATGCAAGGTGTGAAGCTGCCTCCTGGTAGAAATATTACCATAGCAGGTCTACATTGAAAAAAATCTGGAATCAAAAAAAATGTGGGGGGTACTTCTCTGGTGGTCCAGTGGTTAAGACTCCGTGCTTCCAGTGCAGGGAATGCGGTTCGATCCCTAGCCCGGGGATGTGGTTCGATCCCTACTAAGGTCTCATATGTTGCATATCATGGCCAAAAAGTTTTTTTTTATTAATGCAGGTGCATTTTCCTGCCCAAACAGAACAGGATAATTTTTTTTTTAAGATTTACTCTTTCTGAAAAGAAAAGTGGTGAGACTGTGAATCAGTTCAGTTCAGTTGCTCAGTCGTGTCCAACTCTTTGTGACCCCATGAACCACAGCACACCAGGCTTCCCTGTCCATCATAACTCCCAGAGTCCACCCAAACTCATGGCCATTGAATCGGTGATGCCATCCAGCCATCTCATCCTCTGTCGTCCCCTTCTCCTCCTGCCCCCAATCCCTCCCAGCATCAGAGTCTTTTCCAATGAGTCAACTCTTCGCATGAGGTGGCCAAAGTACTGGAGTTTCAGCTTCAGTATCAGTCCTTCCAGTGAATGTTGAGGATTGACTTCCTTTAGGATTGACTGGTTGGATCTCCTTGCAGTCCAAGGGACTCTCAAGAGTCTTCTCCAACACCACAGTTCAAAAGCATCAATTCTTCGGTGCTCAGCTTTCTTCACAGTCCAAATCTCACATCCATACCTG
>NW_011494918.1:1202578-1213183 GCF_000754665.1 Bison bison bison | reverse complement strand
CATTTGCAGTGATTTTGGAGCCCCCAAAAATAAAGTCTGACACTGTTTCCACTGTTTCCCCATCTATTTTCCCAAAAGTGATGGGACCAGATGCCATGATCTTTGTTTTCTGAATGTTGAGTGTTAAGCCAACTTTTTCACTCTCCTCTTTCAATTTCATCAAGAGGCTTGTTAGTTCCTCTTCACTTTTTGCCATAAGGCTGGTGTAATCTGCATATCTGAGGTTATTGATATTTCTCCTGGCAATCTTGATTCCAGCTTGTGCTTCTTCCAGCCCAGCGTTTCTCAAGATGTCCTCTGCATATAAGTTAAATAAGCAAGGTGACAATATACAGCCTTGACGTACTCCTTTTCCTATTTGGAACCAGTCTGTTGTTTCATGTCCAGTTCTAACTGTTGCTTCCTGACCTGCATATAGGTTTGTCAAGAGGCCGGTTAAAATAAGCCAAAAATGGGAGTAACAGATCTGATTAAGTAATCTTTAGTGGTTTAATTTTCCTGACTAGAAACACAGATGTAATGAATCAAAAACTCAACAAGAATTCCTTGGAAATTTATTTTTAACAAGAAACTACCTTCTCACCTCCCTTTTTCTTCTGATTAGTATAAAGGAACACAGGGAGGAGAGAGGAGAAATGACATGAGGAAGGAATTACAAGCATGCCCCTATATTTTTCTGCCTCATTTTATTTCTAACCAGAAAAGGAGCTATTTTCTACAAGTCAATAACTCCTCTGGGCTCTTCTATATTACCTCATACTGAGAATTTTTCCTTTGCATATACTATTTTGTACCTACATCTTTTTCACAAATGGCCTTATCCATCTTAATTTTTTCACTACAGTGGGTTTAGTATTATGCATATGACACCCACCAAGTGTTTATTGATTGCTGACAGAAACAAGAAGACATTAAATAATTGAACAAAAGAAACAGAGCAAAGGAAAGACTGAATTGGCTTCTGATTTTATAAATACCTTTGTAAAATGAAGTCGCCTTCCTGTCCTCCATCTCCTCAGGCTAGTGTGGAGGGGCACAGGGAGAAGAAATGGCAAGAGCAGGCGCACCAAACTCAGGCACGTTACCACATCCAATTTGTCTCAAATGGTCTTGCTAGAATGAGGCTAATGGTCACTATCAACAGCACATCACAGCCAAGATTAAATTCCTGAAAACGATGTGTGCAGAACTTGCTTGGGGGTAATATTAGTCCAAATTGATTCAAGGACACAGTCAAGCAGAACACATCCCCCACAGCATGAAGCCCAGTACTCTGATTATCAGCCTAGGAGGTGCCACAGGTTCATCCTGTCCTGATTCTCAGAATTTGCCATTAAGTCTGACTTCTTTGAAATGAGATAGGTGCAGATCTAAATGACCAGTAAGTATCCTGGTTTACAAGGTCTTTGCTGACCACAGAGAGTGGGCACGGAGTTTCTGTCTGTGGATTTGGAGGAGAGGAGGAAACCAGTCCAAATGAAAGGCAAGATAAACATTTATAGAGATGCTTAACTGTTTTATAATAGCCAGTGTAAATACCACTTGGTCCAGGAAGTGATGGTCTCAACTGGAAGAGCTCTCTTCCTCTACTGAACTCTTATCACGTTTACTTTTTGAATCTCCTACAAGGCAATGATACTCACTGCCTAGATGAGCATACTCACTGCCTAGATGCCATAGCTTGTCAGTCACAGAGAGATTTTTCCATTCTACTTGTTGATGGTGCACTCCCTGCAGTATTAATCTACCCTGCAATATGCATGTCAGATTAATGCATAAATTAATAATGGTTCAGTTTGCCCAAGTTTAGTCTAATTGATGAAAGCTACAAATTACCCAAAAACTTAGAGTACAAATATTTTAGCCCCATGAACTGTGACTATAGTTATAAGCAACTCTGGCACTTCCTTAACTAGAACCATGGGAGAATATTTTATTCTCTCTAAGCACTGGTGGTTTTCTTTTTTATTTTCTTCATTAAAAAAAAAAAAAAAACTACATAGTCTCTGGCACATATTTAAAGTTGCTTTATGGTGTTCTCGCTCTTGACAAGAAAAATGAAATCCAGGTTATTTATTGGCATTTAAGTGCCTGTTCAGCTCTCCCTTCTTTCCTGCAATATGTCTGCTCATGTCCAGCCTCAAGTTCATAGACATTTATTGAGGTTTCACCCCAAGACCAACAGTGACCTGAGCACCGTGGATGGGGATACATATAAACACACCTGCCACTTTTTGATGTCTATTCACTTGTCAGACATTGTGCATCCATCTTTAATCCTCACAACAAAGCTCACTCTGCAGTTTACCAGGCTGGAGTATGTGTAGGACACCACTTTCTAATTGTTCTCTCCTATGCAATCAGTCCATTCTGAAGAAGATCAGCCCTGGGATTTCTTTGGAAGGAATGATGCTAGAGCTGAAACTCCAGTACTTTGGCTACCTCATGTGAAGGTGAGGTGACTCATTGACTCATTGGAAAAGACTCTGATGCTGGGAGGGATCGGGAGCAGGAGGAGAAGGGGACAACAGAGGATGAGATGGCTGGATGGCATCACTGACTCAATGGACGTGAGTCTGAGTGAACTCCGGGAGTTGGTGATGGACAGGGAGGCCTGGTGTGCTGTGATTCATGGGGTCGCAAAGAGTCGGACACGAATGAGCCACTGAACTGAACTGAACTGATGCACAGGCTAGGGACTTTTACATGTACAGGTCATTCTAGAGTTATAAAGTGGTAAAACAATAACAAAAACGCAGGTAAAAATTAGTGACCTTGACAGAGAGAAAAGGAACATCTAGAATATAAAATAGACTATAAAAATATCTACATCATCTCCTGAGCATTTTGCAATTGATTATTTCATGAGCCATGATAACAGTTATTGTAAGCTATATATTCATGGTTTCATGACATGTTTATTGTTCATTATGAGGACCTGTAGTGGAGTCTTAGGGAATGCTCACATATAGAGGGAGGGCAAAAGTGGGAGCCCTTAGAGAGAGAGAGGGCAGGGGGAGAATTTAAAGTTAGAAGTTAAGGAGGAGAGATTTAAGACGGCCAACTGGTGAGCAGAGTCAAATTCGGCCCACAAGTCAGGAGTTAGCCCTTAATGATAACAGTTTCAGTGAAGTAGTAAGGTTTCGACCTGATAAAGGGAGTTAAAGAAGAAATGGAAAGCAGTGATTTTCCATTCCTAGAGTTACCCAATGAAAGCAAAAGGAAGGGATAGGAATAGAAGAGGTGACGTGCTTGTGGCCGGGGGTGGCAGGGTGCACGTTTTTCAGACTGGAGCATGGTACTTGTTTGTTTTATTGGAAAACAGTCCAGAGGGGGAAAAAAGCAGTCAAGAGCACTAAAATGGTAACAGAAGCTGGCCTTGGGCAGGAGGGATATAGGCAACTTTTTTTCTATTTTTTCCAATGGTTCAATTTTTTTTCTAATGAGAGGAATGAAATTATATTTAAAATAGAGAAAATGCTTTTTTAAAAGGGATTGCTTTTTTTAAAAGATGAGAGGAGTTAAAAATACCTTCCATCCGGAGAAAGTCTATTTTCTCCTCTGAGGTTTATTTTCTTCTCCTTGAGAACAACGTGGGTAAAAGGAAAAAAATACAGAGAATCTTGAAAGTGAGGGGAACAGAGATCAGTTGAGCTCATGCAGAACACAGTCTTCTCCTGCTAGTAAAAAGGCATGGAAATGTGCCAAATATAAGGTGGTGAAAGGGGTTTAGGAGTTTGGCAGAAGATGGGAAAGCTTTGTAGTGGTCACTGTTAAAAATGCAGTAAGAGACACACAAATATTCTCTAAGGATAAGAAGGATTTTTCCAAAACAATTCAAACTTCTGGAAGAAAAAGTGGGCTGGAAGACAAGAGAAGAAAATAATCCAGTAAACGTGAGCCTCAGGTTTTCTTCCAAAACTGCTTCTCCCTGAATCCCTGTTCAGCCAAATATTTCAAGTATCTATGTGGGATATTAAAGCCGAGAATCAAAGCAGGAAATGTAGCACTATATTTATTTTTTAAAAGTTAATTCCAACAGATCAATAACCTCCACATTGTTTATTTCGAAACAGACTTTTTGATCTTCTGCTATAATGAAATATGGTTCTTATTCTCTCCCAGTGCTTGGTTCCTGCTCTCTACATTAAATTAACTTCCCTTTTTCTAAATGCAGAAAACTCAATTATGCCTCACTTCCGGTTTGGGATCACTTTGAAGTAATAAAAGGAGGAGAGTGGAAATATCCACTTAGACTGATGAAAAAAAATTTTTTTGAAAGGAATAACCCATCTCTCTAGCTCCCAACCAATCCAGCTACATTAGTGGAAAGGTCATTTGGAGAAAAGATTGTCCAATTTATACAAATGTTAAATTTTAAAAGAAATGGAGGTTCAAAGGCATTCCTCTATTTTTACCACACTTCTGTGATCTCTGCAAAGCTTTTAGGTAGTAGAGTGAATGGTCTTGAATACATTTAGCTCTTCTTCTCACTTTCCTTTCTTGATTTTAGGGGTGTCATTGTTTTAAAGAGAAGATGGAGTGCATTTGTCTAGTCAGTCATCGGCTGTGTATTTAGTGGACCAACAGTAAACACCGAGAATTCTGTGAGTAGTGATGTTGCTGCTGCTGCTGCTAAGTCACTTCAGTCGTGTCCGACTCTGTGCGACCCCATAGACAGCAGCCCACCAGGCTCCCCTGTCCCTGGGATTCTCCAGGCAAGAACACTGGAGTGGGTTGCCATTTCCTTCTCCAATGCATGAAAGTGAAAAGTGAAAAGGAAGTCACTCAGTAGTGTCTGACTCTTAGCGACCCCATGGACTGCAGCCTACCAGGCTCCTCTCTCCATGGGATTTTCCAGGCAAGAGTGCTGGAGTGGGTTGCCATTGCCTTCTCCGGAGTAGTGATGTTAAGTTACAGTAATATCAATGAAATTGTGGATTAGGTTCACTGCTGTAACATCTTGAATCTTTGGAATTATAGTTTCCCTCCATGCCTAAATATGTGGGGGTGGTGGCGGAGGACTGCAGAAGTCCTATAGAAATATTAATTTATGGACTAGGGAAGAGCTGTTTGATGTGCTTTAAATAGAAGCATCTGGTCAAGTATTCATTCCTGCACCAAGCAACAGTCTTCGTTTCCTCTGTGGGACCTTGAAGGGACAATGTGTTGGAGAAGAAACTATTAGACTTAATTGTTTCTCTTGATGCCAGCCTCTTCTTGAGTGAACTGGTCCCACTTATATCTCCCTGCTGAGGAAGCAGTCTTGCATATTTCCTGAGCATGTGAGCATCGGTCATCGTAATTAATTGGATCAAGAATGCTCACCTCACCCAAGGACAGCAAGTGAACAGGTATTTTAAAACATACTTACGATGTCCCAAGATGAGGTCTTATCTTTTTTGTTTAAGCATCCTGCCAGTAAGCAATATTATGCTACGTATACAGGAGAGTGTAAAAAAAAAAAAATCCTGCTTATCAATACAAACCAACTCTCTGAGGACTCTTATAATTCTTGATGAGTCACTGAAGGGAGTAGTTCTACAGAGGGATGGTTCTCTCCACTTGAAGAATAGCCATCCTCCAGAAGTAGAGAGTGGAATCCATAATCATGACTCACTTCTGGGTCTTGGCTGGCTTCTCCGGCTTCTCATTGTATGGAATGACAAGGTCAATGGCAGATTCCGGCTTTTGGAGGAGAATTCCCAACTTGATCTTAATCTCCTTCGCCCTGAAAAATGAGACATATGAGGGGAAAAGAACACTGCATCAGCATAGAGATCTAAAAAAGATTTCTTTGCATGTCAGAGAAACAAAAATGAAGAAAAAACCATTTCACTGTGGTGGTGGAAAGAATACTAAAATAGAAATTGGGTTACATAAATTCTAATCACATTTATCAAGCTCTTAATACATCCCTGGATAATACGTGTTATCTCATTTTAATCTCAATTGCTTCATATGTATTTTTTCACATATATGTAGCAGATAGTATAGTAATCCCACTTTACAGATGAAGAAACTAATGACAGAGAATTCAAATAACTTAAGATAACCCAGCCAGTATGTGATAGAAATGGACCTCACCCCAAGCTGTCTGATTTTAAATTCACAAGTGCAACTCACTGTATTGCCTACCAGGGCTCTGGTCCTAGCTCTGCCACTAATTAGACACATAACATTTGGGAAAAGGTAATCATTTTTTTTTTTTTTATTGCCAGACCTCAGTTCCCTCATCTGTAAAATAAGTTAACCTAGATGTTTCCTTTAGCCATTTCCAGCTATAAAGTTAAATTATTCTGCTTTATGATTAATTCTCTATAAAATGTTCTTTTATATGCATTTGATTTTCTGCACCCCCTTGCCCATTGTTCCACAGTGGCTCTTGTAGCAGCATCGTCTATGCAGAAAGCCTTCAGTAGATGAGTATTAATTATCAATGGACTGACTGTAACAGCATTATACTACTCCTTTCTGTCTTCAACATTTTAGTGAATACATGTGGTCCGAAGTCTGGGTACTTCTCCATCCTAGGATACAACTCTTTTTATGCCCAGTTTCAAAACTAACTTCCTAAATTACTCATTATTTTCTCACAAGTCTGAATTTATAAAGCACCAAGCAGATCTTAAAAATGAATCCATATGACAAGCCATTGTATATTGAGAAAGACCCAAAAAGCTGTCCTCTCACTGCCACCTTAGCACTTCACTCATGCTTTTAAGATATGGTTTATCATATTGCAGGACTTCCTGGTGGCTCATCGGTGAAGAATCTACCTGAGAGTATAGGAAATGCAGACTTGATCTCTGTCTGGGAAGATCCCCTGGAGAAGGAAATGGCAAGCCACTTCAGTATTCTTGTCTGGGAAAATCCTACGGACAAGAGGAGCATGGCAGGCTACAGTACACGAGATTGCAAAGAGATAGGCGTGACTTAGCGACTGAACAATTATCATATTGCATTATGGTTACTGACTTATGTGTCTGTTTCCCAAGCTGGATATAAGACCTCTTTGCAGGAGGGAATTGAGTCTTAAATACCTTTTAACTCCAGTGTATAGCACGAAGCTTGGCAGCATAGTCAACTTTCAAAAATATTTGCCAAAGTGAACTAAACATATCTTGATTTTTGTTCCTTACAAATCTGCTAACATTTATCTCCCAGTCAACGCTGATCATAATCAAAGTCTCAGAGAGCTGTAATGGGATTGTGAAGTCATGTTGTGGTCTGATAGAATTGTGTTACTATAAACACACTTTCTTCATCCATTCGCGTGAAGATGGTACTGAGGCAATTAAAAAATATAAAATACATGAGATTAGCAATTATGGCCACTAGGGAGAAAAAGGAAATATACTGTATAACTTTATAAAATCATAGATAATCAATCATATCATAGGTTCCTTTAGTATAGTAAATGTGATTTTGGAATTATTGGTCACTTTCACAGTGTCTTTTCCTTTTCAGTTCTTCCTGCTTCTCTTCTTTCCCTGGGACCCACTGTCTGGCATAAACCAACTCAGGTACCACACTATAGCAGCCTGAACCCAGCTGTGTACAACATTATGGCTGAACTGAGAATGTTCTGCTAAGCGAGCTTATATAAAACATGAGAAGAAGAATAAGCATCAGTTTGATTCCAGACTTTATAAGTTGCTTAAATTATCTAATGTTTAGTTTTTTGCCTAGAAACTGGGACTAATAAAATAGTACATACTCATAGAATTTTGTGATGATTTAATACACTAATGCATGTGAATCCCTTAGAGCAGCATTTGGCATGTAATACTGCTGCTTCAAAGTTAGTCCTAACCACACAATCATTCTTTTCCAGCCAAATTCAAGCCATGTTCCCTAGCTTTGAGTACCAAAGTAAAATATTCAAAAACTTCCCACATGTTACTAAGAATTAATACATCCACTTCCTCCCATATTCTACCTCTAGAGACAAAAACTGCCAATTTTATATTTATCTGAAGGAAGAAAACAGTATTTGGCTGTGAAAATGCTGGCCGTGTGTGTGGCTGCCCTCTGCTGGCCAGTGTGTAGAACTACAACCAGAAACACTAGGCTCACCTTTTCATCAAAACAGAATAACCTTCTTAGACCTTGAAGAGTTCCATCCAGGATACCTCTCCTCCTGGTCCCATAAGCCCCTCACTTCCTGACCATAGGAGAAGGCATGAAGCAATTGTTTCACTTGACCCAATAGTTCACTCACCAATATTTAGATAAAGATTATCTGTGCTGTGCTTATTTGTGTCCGACTCTCTGCGACCTCATGGACTACAGCCCAACCAGGCTTCTCTGTCCATGGGAATTCTCCAGGCAAGAATGCTGAAGTGGGTTGCCATGCCCTCCTCCAGGGGATCTTCCCAATCGAACCAAGGTCTCCTGCATTGCAGGCAGCTTCGTTGCCATCTGAACCACCAGGGAATGGGCCTCATGTTTTGCTTTTTCCCCCTCTCAACTTCTATATCTTTTTCTCTTTTGCTCCACTTGCCTTTGTAAAAAGGCAGAGAGATATTTGTGTTTGATTGCCTAGTGAAAGAGTAAGCTGGACACAAAGAGGTTATTAGAATGAAGGTGTTGAACATTTTCAGATTTCGTTTATTCATTCCTACTTTGCTCCTTGATCGTGTTTACTGTGGCATCAGTATGCAGAAAACAAACACTCAGAGAGTTTTGCCTTTACCTGCAAGGTGCTGACAGCCTATTGACGTCTCAAGCTTGTGAACAAGAACAGTGGCTGTTCAAGAAGAAGGCAGCAGAGCATGGTGGAGGAGCCCAGCACTCACGAGGAGGAGCCAGGAGGGCTTCTCAGAAAAGGCAAAGGTGGAATAGCAGTCAGCAAGGTGGGTGAGAAAAGGCTGGGACTTCCGGGGTAGGAAGAGAATGTTCATATCATTTGAAAGCATTAGTCGCTCAGTCGTGTTCGACTCTTTGTGACCCCATGAACTGTAGCCCTCCAGGCTGCTCTGTCCATGGAATTCTCCAGGCAAGAATACTGGAGTGGGTTGCCATTCCCTTCTCCAGGGGATCTTCCTGACCCAGGGACTGAGCCTGACTCTCCCACGTTGCAGGCCGATTCTGTACCGAGCCACTAGGGAAGTCCATTTTTAGGGATGCAAAAGTGCTTCTCCATTGCCTGAGTGTAAAGTAATTGGAGAGAGCAGAAAGCAATATTGATGAAGTCTGTTCACTCTGTCTCCCCTTCCTGATAGAAGGATGGATGAGAGAGGAACCTCTGTATAGTATGCAGCCTTCAGCAAATTCTGTATGAGAGACCGAAAAGAGGTAAAATTATTGAAAGTTGCCTTCAAAGAGGTGGCATCCTATCTTATAAACCTGTTTCAAATTTTTCTTTGCTAACTCTTTCAGATGCATTTACTCATTTAAAAATACTGTCTATAAACAGTGGTTAAATTCTCCAAGACATCCTATGAATCAGAACCCTTGTACAATTTTATCTATATCATTATTTAAACTTGTCTTTTTGAAAGATAGTCTGGAAATCAACTGCAATTTATAATATTGCCTATAGAAAATCATATTTCACTTCCTCAAAGTAGAGAAACACATGAGAACATACGATTCCTCTTTTCCTCATACTTGCCCTGGGGATGTAAGGGAGAAAGGAGATGCAGTGCTTCAGAAAATACTTCTTTCTATGTTTAGTGTAGGTTCCAATGTATGATGTTAAAATGTCAGCGCACTTGAGAAGTCTGTTTGATTGAATTAGGGTTTTGAGAGAATACAGAGAGTGAATAATATTACTGTTTTTCTTATAAAACAATAAAAGTTTAAAAGCTGAACAGTTCGACTGATGCTGAGGTATAAACCACTTGAAATACCTTACTCTTTTTGGAAGAATAAACAGCGTTACTACACTTGTTTTTCTCAAGATTCCTGGATTACTTTCCCTCCACTTTCACCCCCTCCTCCCCACCATAGTGACACACACGGATATGGGAATGAAACAACAACAACTGGAAAATCAAGCAGAACAAAAGCTCAAACCTTTCTGTTTATTTTCCCCTTTAAAACACAAGGCTTCCCTGTGGCTCAGCTGAATCTGCCTGCAATGTGGGAGACCTGGGTTGGATCCCTGGGTTGGGAAGATCCCCTAGAGAAGGGAAAGGCTACCCACTCCAGTATTCTGGCCTGGAGAATTCATGAACTACACAGTTATGGGGTCGAAAACAGTCATACACCACTGAGCAACTTTCACTTTCACTTTTCCTTGCAGTAATTATAATCTAATTATAATTATATAATATATATTATATAATTATAATATAATCTTTAAATTTTCCATATATTCCTTTTTTAAATTGTTGAAGTATAGTTGATTTGTAGTTATGTTAATTTCTGGTGTACAGCAAAGTGATTCAGCTATACATATAAGTATACTTTTTATTTTTTAAGGTGGCCAAACATTTTATTCAGGCTACTGCAGTAGCAGAGAGACTTCAGTGTAAGCTGAGCTCATCTTTGCTGAAACAAAAGATAGGAGTGAGAGGGTAACAGGCAGGAAGGCTAGGGGGTCTCCAAAATGAGAAAATAGACTGCAAGTGTTAGACATTTTTATCTCTCTTAAGC
>NW_011494918.1:1196838-1202478 GCF_000754665.1 Bison bison bison | reverse complement strand
GAATCTGCCTGCAATGTGGGAGACCTGGGTTGGATCCCTGGGTTGGGAAGATCCCCTAGAGAAGGGAAAGGCTACCCACTCCAGTATTCTGGCCTGGAGAATTCATAGACTGGATAGTTCATGGGTTTGCAAAGATTCAGACACGACTGAGCAACTTTCACTTCACTTTAAAGGCAAGCTTGAATGTATCTGACATTCATTTAATGTCAAAACAACTCCATCCAGAGGAGGAAACTTTCTAATGTGACTTCACCTCAGTCCTTGGCTCTATTTGACCGCCCACCAGGCAGTTTTCCTAGCTTTATTACATTAAGGCTTGTTAACAGGAATCGAATCATATCGCCTCTTGTCTCACCCCCAACCTTGCTATCTTTGGTTTTACAAAGAAAAACTTGTTTTGAAATAAAATCATTGGAAATGCCTGGGTGAAAATTTTAATTAAGGGTTCAGAGGAAGATAATCTTTTCCCTAGATTACTCACATTACTGATTTCAAACTGAAAAGAGTTTGAATAATTGTATGGTTGTGAAATTTTAAATCCGTCCCTTGTGTGGGTATGTTTTCAGAAGGCCCTGGGCCGCTTCAGTCCTTCCGACTAATTGGTGAATTGAGGGAAAGCTGTTACCTTAAAAGGTGAGTAAGTGTGGAAAACAGTACAAGCAATCACTAAAACAAAAATGTAGCAGAATAAAAATGCATATTTTAATTATGTTCAAATAAACTTTGTCAATAACCAACTATATATAAAGTCCTGTGCTGGGTGTTTCAAGGGTTACAAAGACGTCCCTTGTCTAAGAGATACGTGGGACAGGTGAGTGTAAGACACATACGTGTAAATTATTTGCTACATACTTTGCTAATCATGGATAAAAGTGGAGGGGATATATTAAAAAAAAAAAAAAAATGTGATAACGTGAAAACCATATAATGGCAGGCACGTGCTCCAACAGCTGCTCCTACTGTATTCTCTAGAGCCCTCTGTATTGTTCATTTGTGGTCTTTGTCAATTTACATTATATCTCTGCATATTTATTTGAGTACCATCTGTCCCTCTCCCACTAGAATGTCAGGTCCCAAGAGGGTTAATATCTGTTTTGTTCACAACTTCAGGTTCAGTACTTAGCCCAGGGCCAGGCACTTAACAGGCATGTAATAAGGATTTACTATGTAAAGCGATGAATCAGTAAATGAATGAATAAATTGCTAGGTTATAGTAAAACTGCATTTTGGAGTGGGTGGGTGAAATCCTGGGATGAAGCACAGAAGAAGTCATCAAGGACTAAGCTGTCTCTGCTTTGGTTAACTGGGGAGAGGTTAGAGTCATTAAATGACTAGAAGGACTCTCACTGAATTCAATTTCTGTCTGAGAAGTTGGAAACAGACAAGTGAGGGCTCAAACTGAGTCTGCTCTTCAGTCCCTCACACCAGGTAGAAAAGGCAGGCAGAGTAATTACAGTCATTAACAGTCTGACTAGAATCCATTATGAGGCCACAGTTTATCAGGTTTTACTTAAACAGAAGTAGCCGCGAGGCACGGACTAGTTCTGAGGTTGGATGTATGTTTTAAACAGCCAGGAAAGAAGACAGGATGGAAGAAAATCAGGAAGTATAGGACAGGATTTTACAATACATTTCCAAAAGAAGTGTTCTAACCTGTCCCCTATCAAGGACAATCCAATTTTAAGCCAATCCAACTTAGATCTGTGTTGCAGACTTGTATCTGTGTTGCCGGACACAGGAAGGTGAGCTCATCAGTGAAGCACGTCTGTTCCCTGCTGCTGCCTCCTGAAGAAACACTACAAACCTTGTTTCTACAGGGGCAAAAAGGACATGACCTTTCTTGGCTCCAAAAAGAAATGTAATAAATACCCATGAAAGATAAATAAAAGTTCCTAAAGCACTGATTTGCAATAAGACCACAGCTGGAGAGTACTGGCAACCGGATCTGAAAGCAGAGGAATAAAGGAGCTCTCTGAGTTCTTGCTGCCGAGATCCGAGTCATGTAGACAGAACCCCAGCAGAGGCTGATGGAGAGAAGGGGGCCCAGGGTGTGTGTTCACTGTGCTGAACCCACCCAGAGAGATTCATTTGGTTCAAGACTGGACAAGCCCTTGTTTCAATGAACAAGCTGTTCATTGAAAACTTGTTATCAGTAGAGTTTGTCTCTCATGAGAGACAAGGGTGATCTTGAAAAACCTCAGAAGAACATAAGGAAATATCACTGGAAAATCAGGTCAATTCTCAAACTCCACAGGATCCCCCTTAAAATCAAGATTGATTCTCACGTGCAGGGAAAAGGCCCTCCAGGGTCATTTTGGTGGAAAGAGAATGTATAATTTTGGCATCTACCATTTTCCTGAAATAACCTTCTTCTATCTGAACTAAAGAAAATCCACTCGTTGCTCATCAGAAAGTGGAAGAGTAATTTGCTAATGCACTGAGATACCATGTTAAAATATGCATTTATTTTTTTACCTGACATATATTATTAATATGATACATTGTGGAAAATGACTCTGGGTTACTTAATATGAAATACTCCTTAGTGGTCCAAATGATAGAATGATGAAGAAAATGCTAAAGCATACACAGTATTATTATTACTTATGCATTAGAATATAACTCCAAAGTGACAGCTCCGTTTCCAGACACAATTGAATCATCCTTGGTAGCGCTTTAAGTTCTCACTTATATTAAATCAGTTAAATAGCCAGCACTGTCACACTATAAGATGGCTAAAAAAAATTGAATTGACAACGTCAGTTGTGCTCAATGGATGCATAATACATTTGTCTATTGTAACCTCTCAACATTTAATGTTTTCTGATCTCTTCATTGGGCTTCCCAAGTGGCTCAAGCGGTAAAGAATCCGCCTGCTAATGCAGGGGACCCAAGACATTGGTTCGATCCCTGGGTGGGGAAGATCCCCTGGAGAAGGAAATAGCAATCCACTCCAGGAACTGTTGCCTGGAAAATCCCAGGGACAGAGGAGCCTGGCGGGCTACAGTCCATGGGGTCACAAAGAGTCGGACATGACTGAGCACACACACACGCACACACGCACACACGCACATACTTTCAGTAAGTTCTCGTAATAACAGCTACTTTCATTCTAATGCTCAAGTTCTTAACTGCCCCAGATTAACTCAGCATCAGGGCCCTAGACAGGCAACTGCAGTAACAGACTATGGACCTCGTCTACAAGCTGACTGACTTTATTTCATAGATTCACATTGAGATAGAAAAGACTGGCCTTAGTAGCTTCTCCTTTTGCTCACTTATTTATTCAACAAATTAAAAGTATGTTTATTAAATGCTTGCCATGTGCCATAGACTATTACAGGTTTTGAAATTCTTGTGAAACATAAAGACAAGATCTTCTCACAGAGTTTACGTTTTGGTGGGGTGAGACAAACACAAAATCAGGAATCCAAACAGTGAAATGAAAACTTTCAGCTGCTTGTAATTGCTACTGTGTGACACTGTGTAAGCATTAGCTTCAACTATTTGTCCTAATCACAGTGGTCAGCAGGCTTTTGAAAAAGCCCACGGGGTGGCTGCTGTAGGTGCCTTAGTTGTCCTTACAGAGGGCAGACCCCATCAGATGCCTTGTCAATTACCAGAGCACGTTAGAAGTGAGTTTTTACTCGTAGATTTGTTCATTAGAGAATGGGCTCTCTACAGTCACAATGATAGTCAAGTCATTTGTACTGGTGATACTATTGTGGAAACTCACATCCACCCCATAGAAAGGTTGCTGCTGCTGCTGCTAAGTCGCTTCAGTCGTGTCCGACTCTGTACGACCCCATAGACGGCAGCTCACCAGGCTCCCCCGTCCCTGGGATTCTCCAGGCAAGAGCACTGGAGTGGGTTTCCATTTCCTTCTCCATGCATGAAACTGAAAGTGAAGTTGCTCAATCGTGGCCGACTCTTAGCAACCCCATGGACTGCAGCCTACCAGGTTCCTCCATCCATGGGATTTTCCAGGCAAGAGTACTGGAGTTGGGTGCCATTGCCTTCTCCCATAGAAAGGTTATAAGGATGTAAATAGCTCTTCCCTCTTATAGATGGCAGCTGTGACTTCATTCCTAAGTAGTCCTATATCCCCTTGATTCAGAGGTTTCTTGTTGACTGATACCAGCTACAAAGGTATTAGAATCCCACCTCAGGGGCCTCCCTGGTAGCTCAGGGATAAAGAATACACCAGCCAATGCAGGAGACAGAGGTTCTATCCCTGGTCTGGGAGATCCCATATGCTGAGGAGCAAGTAAGCCCATGTGCTACAAATACTGAGCCTGTGCTCTAGAGACGTGGAGCCCCTGTGCCACAAGTACTGAAGCCTGCGCACCCCAGAGCCCATGCTCCACAGTAGGAGAAACCACTGCGATGAGAAGCCTACGTGCCAAACTAAAGAAAAGCCTGCAGCAATGAAGGCCCAGCACAGCCAAAAAAAAAAAAGGATCCCAGCTCAGAATTTTATTGTCAGGGTGAAATTTTCCTGCAAGTTATAGTCAGAGCACAAAGAATAAGCCTTTATTAAAAGTACAGAACAAGTTGTGTACATATTTTGCACCAATGTTAACAATTATATGCCTAAGTAAGTATGGAACGTTGGGTTTCATTATACATATGGTGATCTTGCTTTTATAAGCTGGTAGTGAAGCTGTGCAGAAAGAACTAAGCATCATCCACCACTAACCAGTAATAGCTAGCTACAGTTATCTACAAGAAGAACCTAAGAGTGATAGGAATAAGTTGATTTAGACTAGTTTTCAACAGCCACTTAGAATCTATGGCACCTTAGGCAAGTTATATAATGTCTCTTGGCCTCAGTTGCATCATCTGTAAAATGAGGAAAACATTACTACGTATGTGCTGTGAAAAGTTTCCATGTGGTATGTATGAGATGATGCATGCAAAAGTTAGCTCAGTGCCTAGCACATACATGGCATGCAATGCATGGCAACCATCATCATTATCTCTACTTATTTAACACCCATCTTGTTTCGCCTAGTATTACAGTTTATAGCAGTTACTTTTAACTTCTGGGATATTAGTATTTGATTTCATTAAGCTCCTTTTCTCTTCATGGGATGAGTGAATTATATGCCCTAAACACTACTTTCCTGGTGAATCACAAAGATACTAAAGCCTGAGAACTGGGAAAAGTCAGAAGCAATTTCTGGTGACTATACTGGGGAAGATAGCAGGAAAGCTCCACGTTGAAAGCCAGGAAGATATTTGGGCTGCAAAGCAATGATGAAAACAGAAAGTGAGGCCCTCACTCACTTAGAGGCGGTTGGGGAAAGTCTTCCTTTGTTTGTTCCCTGTCGGTCAAATGCAGGCTGGGCATGGGAAGATCCATAGAGCCTGATGATGCGTTCTCTTCCTCGGCCACTTGAGGGAGAAACACATTCTGTCTCTCCACACCCCTGATATTTCCACGTGTCACTGGACTTTCATTCTAATCGCATGATCCCTGAATCTAGGTGCAAGGACTCTAGCTGTGGGCAAGAGTTCCCTCCTCATGGTACGCAGGCAGAGAACAAGTGGTCTGCAGCAATTCTTAAAGATAATCGTGATAACATATAAAATGTTAATGAATTGAGGTGTCAGTTCATGCTTTTCTATACTAATAGT
>NW_011494918.1:1189587-1196738 GCF_000754665.1 Bison bison bison | reverse complement strand
TGGTGTGGGGAGGGAGGAGGGAGGGGGGTTCAGGATGGGGAACACATGTATACCCGTGGTGGATTCATTTTGATGTTTGGCAGAACTAATACAATTATGTAAAGTTTGAGAATAGAATAAAATTAATTAAAAAAAAAAGATAATCATGATAACATATAAAATGTTAATGAATTGAGGTGTCAGTTCATGCTTTTCTATACTAATAGTTTTTCTTCTGACCTTCAAGAATGTAGGTGCTTCTTGAAAGGATTTGTGCTTTCTTACTTCTGAAGGAATTGTGCTGTAAGGCCCAAAGCAGGTATTGATTGAAGATAATATCTCATTTCTAGCTTTTGTTTTCCAAGACCCTAAACTCGCTGGGGAGATACACAGGCTTGATCCTCAAGAGAAATGTTGCTTTTGATGAGTGATAAAGAAAGAGGCACAGAAACAGAGGGGAAAAGACAGAATCTTTGAGACAAGTTTACAGGACTCTGGTTTAGGGTTCTTTAGCTGATCAACACCCCCACTCTCCCCTGCCACACACACACATTTGTGGGACTCCAGGGAAATGCCAGGATCACAGACAGGGACAGCTATATGGTGCTCATAATGAGACGACCTTTTTAGTCCTGGAGCTCCTGGCTTCACTCAAGCTAATACCCAGACACAAACAAGGTTCTTGGAATGACTTCAAGGCATTATGATGCTTCAAAAAAGAACATTGAAACATGTAAAATATCATGTAAGAAACGAGTTGCCAGCCCAGGTTTGATGCACGATACTGGATGCTTGGGGCTAGTGCACTGGGACGACCCAGAGGGATGGTATGGGGAGGGAGGAGGGAGGAGGGTTCAGGATGGGGAACACATGTATACCTGTGGCAGATTCATTTTGATATTTGGCAAAACTAATACAATTATGTAAAGTTTAAAAATAAAATAAAATTAAAAAAAAGATATAAATAACGATGTTGTTGTTGTTGTTCAGCCACTAAATTGTGTCTGACTCTTTTCAACCCTATGGACTGTAGCATGCCAGACAGACTCCTCTGTCCTCCACTGTCTCCTGGAGTTTGCTCAAATTCATGTCCATTGAGTCATAAATAATGATATCTGCCTGTTGAAAATTGTTCAAAAGTCATCCTTCTATAAGTGTGAAAAAAAAAACCCTTAAAAAAAACAGGAAGCATTCAAGAGAACTTACTAACCATATGGTTGATGAAACCATGGAAACTGAGCTAAATGTGGCCAACTTTCCATTGCTGAAGAAAATTCACCAAGAAAAGACAAAACCAGCTGTTGTGGATAAGCTCTAAGTCATATGACATCTGGATCAGTCCAGATGATTTCATAAGATACTTTCCAGATCTCGAGTTCCTTATTGCAGTCACAAGCAACATGTTGGATTGTGTTCAATCTTTCCCCTGCCCTTGGCAGAGAAAATACCCAACTCCTAACTGTGGCAAGACTCCCATCTCAAGTTATATAACTGAAAGAATTTGCCAAGCAGGTAGGCTACAGGTCAAAGAGGCTGTTATGAGAGAGAAAGTGAAGTGAAACTCTTCCCAGGGGAATCTGGCTAATGCCAAAATTAAGCAATTTTTTTCCTAAAAGGCATTAGCCAGTATAGCACAGTGGTTAAGGGAGTGAAGGCTGAAGTCAAACTGACCAGATTTATCTTACTATGTGTATGACTTTTGGCAGATTTCTAAACCTTACCTTGCTTCAGTTTTCTCATCTATAAACTAGAGACACTAATGATACCTACCTCAAAAGTTTTTCATGGTGAAGAAATTAGTTATTTTATATGAGATGCTTATAGTATTGCCTAGCACAGACAATGGAATCCATAAATGACAGGGACTATTATTATTATTTACTAACTCCTGTGCTAATGAAGGAACATGTCTAGCTTATTTACACACAAAAAAGACAACTGTCAACATATAACAGTAGGAAGGAAACTTAGGAAAGAGTGAACAGTAACATTTGCCATTGACTAAACCCTGTTTTCAACTGTCACTAATTTGCTGGGTGAGCTTAAGAAATTTGGGTTCTCTTGTCTTCAGTCAAAAATAAGGAGAGAGGAAGGAAACAAGTTTAGTGAGAAAACCTGTAATATCTTCTTTAGCTATTATAAACTAAGACTTCAAGGTTATCATACTCAACATCTTGAGAATACAAATGAGAAAGCCAGGACTTGAGATGTGAAATGACTTGTGAATGGTACCATGGATTCCTTTTCTCTTCCATCCTCCTTCCCAACATCTCATCAGTTCAGTTCAGTTCAGTCACTCAGTCGTGTCCGACTCTTTGACACCCCACAGACTGCAGCGCACCAGGCCTCCCTGTCCATCACCAGCTCCCAGAGTTTACTCAGACTCATGTCCACCAAGTCACTGATGCCATCCAACCATCTGATCCTCTGTCATCCCCTTCTCCTCCTGCCTTCAATCTTTCCCAGCATCAAAGTCTTTTCAAATGAGTCAGTTCTTTGCGTGGCCAAAGTATTGGAGTTTCAGCTTCAGCATAAGTCCTTCCAATGAATATTATCCCAACATCCCATGTTTATCTATAATTAGAATGTTCTCCTTCTCATAATTTACAAAATCTGTGATTCACATTTGACTGTCTTCTTCATTTCCAATAGCTAATCTGTCACAAATGTTGTTCAATCTTCCTAGAAAATTCTTTTACGTGTGCCTTTTCTTCTCCATATCTAAATTTAGCACCTTTCTCCAGGCCTGAACTAGGATTCCTACCTCATCATTTCCATCTTTCTACTTGAATGTATCCTACACTCACTACCAGAGTACAATTTTCTCCTTGTTTGTAATGGCTTTCTAGTATTTACAATGGTTCTCAAACTTGAATATGCACC
The DNA here is from genome assembly GCF_000754665.1 of Bison bison bison. NCBI lineage: Eukaryota > Metazoa > Chordata > Mammalia > Artiodactyla > Bovidae > Bison > Bison bison. The sequence goes on along the minus strand of NW_011494918.1, from coordinate 1,193,876 downwards.
CCAGTCACCAGCATGTCTGGTTAAAACACAGATTTCTCAGACTCATCCCAGAATTTCTCATTCAAGAGGTCTGAAGTGGGGCCAAATATATAAATTCTCTGCTCCCAGGACCACACTTTGGAGTATCTCTGATCAACTGTATCAATTTCAAACATCACTTTCTAAGCTTCTTTCCCTTAGTTCCCCAAAACTACTTGTGTACCTAATCCCAATGGCCAACTCTTTAACCCCCAAGCACACAATCTCTGCCTTCTTCCACTCATATGATGATTAAAACTCTTTTAATGCTCGAAGACCAAAACGATCTCATTTTTTAAATCCTGAAACCTCTGTAACTACTCCAGTCTGTAATGATTTATCTCTTCTCTAACATCAGGTCACAAAACAGAGGCATATTTGATGGAGCTTACAGAGCTTTTAATTTGCTCTTCCCTTGTTTTAAAAGTAAAAAACTAAGGTTTGTATAAGATCTTATCCTTAGATCTCCAGTAAGTTATGGAGCAAAGGATAGAATGCTTTTCTTCGGCTGAACTTATGGACAGAACATTTTCACCCAATTACTCTAGTTTCTCATCAATGCATATCTAAGAGTTCCATGTATATGTACTCCCAGTGAGATAATAAGCTCATTGATGGTGGGGGCCATTTTTTACTTCCTTGGTTTCCCAAAGCATCTTGAAAATAATTAAGTACTTTAAAGTTGCTTTAACTCCTAGGATGGTGTAAAGGATAAAAGTACAAGTATATACTAGTTTGTTTATATTATCTTACTTACTAGCTAAGTGACTTTGGGCAAGTTACTTAAATTCTAAGCTTCCAATTTTCTACATAAAATTGATAATATAGTTGATAATATAGTTGATTAATATATTGATAATATAATATAGTGATAATATAGTTCCTACCTCATTTATGTGTATATACGTATGTCTATATATGTTGATCATTTGCTGAGTCGTGTCCTATTCCTTGCAACCCCATAGACTCCAGCATGCCAGGCTTGTATTTTACACTATCTCCTGAAGTTTGTTCAAAGTCCTCTTGGTTGAGTCGGTGATGCCATCCAACCATGTCATCCTCTGTCCCCCGCTTCTCCTCTAGCCCTCAATCATATATATCATTCCCAAGCATCATATATATATAGATATATATAGAAAGAGAGAGAGAGAGAGAGACACACACACACACAGACATATATATATATATATGTGTGTGTGTGTATATATAATGGAGCTAAATATGTCAAGGCATTAACATGTTTAGGAAAGAAATTTGTGTGCTAAATTGCTTCAGTCATGTCTGACTCTTTGTGACTCTATGGACATGTAGGCCGCCAGCCTCTTCTGTCCGTGGAATGCCCCAGGCAAGAGCAGGTTGCCATGCCCTCCTCCAGGGGATCTTCCCAACGTCTCCTGCATCAGCAGGAGGGTTCTTTACCATTAGGGCCAACTGGGGAGCGCCTAGGAGAGCTCTTAGCACATATTAAATATTCCTTAAATATTTCTTATTACTATTACTGTTCTACCATGTTTGTTCTACTATCCTATCACAGAAACTTGCACCTGGCTTTTGGAAAACAAATGCTTATTAAGTAAATAGACTAGAATAGAATTCAACAAAGATCCTTTTGACTGACATACAAGATATGCTCCTTTCAGAAGGTTTCCACCTTGAAATAATGCAACTCATTCTGAAAGCACAGAGAATATACATTTCTGGGCAACCATCCCACAGAGGACAAAGAAAGCAAATTGGAAGACCTTTGCTGCTGTCTCCCACAGCTCAGAGTTATATTAGAATATCACCAGCCTTGTGCTGCTATTTTAAAATGAAAAAAAATAATAGTATTGTTTTTTCCAAGAACTGGTTACACCCTACCCAAGGATTCCCATGGAAATTGAGAAAATTCCCATGGTTTTATGGCCTGTCTCTGACATAGTCATCGCTCAGAGTAGGTTATTAAGGGTAATGAGATAGTGGAGAGACAAGACAGACAGAGTAGAGGGCTTTTTTTCCCTCTTTGACCTTCAATTTTCTGTCTTATTCGAAATATTGTTGGCAGGATTTCTGGACTTTTTGTAATTCATTTTGGAAGCCAGATAATAAACAGTGGGAAAATGGTCTTCAAGTTGAGGAAGACAGAAATTTGTGGTTTATTTTGAGTTCCAAAGGTGGAGGGGTCAGAAGCCATTCCCACGAGAGCCTCTCTGAACACTGGTGTGACCGTGGCTTTTGAACATCTTCATCTCATTCTGCTTTAAATTATAAAGAAGGACTTTCTAGAATGAAATTTTCTAGCTGTCCATGGGCTCTAGTGGTTTTATATCTTACAAAAGCAGGAAATAAAGGTGGCAAAAAGGGGTACTGGAAAAGAAGGGAAAGAAAGAGGAGTAAGTAAAATTTACTTAAAACTTAATGAACATAAACATATAAATAACATCACTTAGTAAACTATGATTCTCAGAATTAATGTGTCCTCTGGTAATGAATTTATACAATAGACACAAATTCATTAGCTCAGATTATAAGAACACTTGGTCATTTGTCTTTGCCAAATTATTATGTGTGCAGCATAGCAATGACATAACCATGAGGAGGAAGAGGACTGTTACTTGTCTGAAGTATAGAAGTACATTTCAGACCATTTCTTCTCTCCTTCCCTCAATATATTGTAATAATACCCTATTATCTCAAGATTTCTATTTTTAAGAGTTATCTATTTATTGCTTCACGAATTCATTTATCCATTCACTTATCATACTCTAATTGAGTAACCACTGTGTGTCAGGCACCATACCAGACAGTAAGGAGAACGCTTTACAGAATTAATAAGGAATCAGTTCTAATGAGGTGGATGAAACTGGAGCCTATTATACAGAGTGAAGTAAGCCAGAAGGAAAAACACCAATACAATATACTAATGCATATATATGGAATTTAGAAAGATGGTAATGATAACCCTGTATACGAGACAGCAAAAGAGACACTGACGTATAGAACAGTCTTATGGACTCTGTGGGAGAGGGAGAGGGTGGGAAGATTTGGGAGAATGGCATTGAAACATGTAAAATATCATGTATGAAACGAGATGCCAGTCCAGGTTCAATGCACGATACTGGATGCTTGGGGCTAGTGCACTGGGACGACCCAGAGGGATGGTATGGGGAGGGAGGAGGGAGGAGGGTTCAGGATGGGGAACACATGTATACCTGTGGTGGATTCATTTTGATATTTGGCAAAACTAATACAATTATGTAAAGTTTAAAAATAAAATAAAATTAAGAAAGAAAAAAAAATTAATAAGAGATTGTTCTAGACCTTAAGCAGTTCCCATTTTACAAAGATGTGTGTACGGCTGCCCCTGGTATGCATGGAAGACTGGTTCCAGGGCCATCCCCACTTCCCATGGATATCAAAATCTGCAAATGCTCAAGTTTCATATAAAATGGTGTAGTACTCACATATAACCTATACATAATCTCCTATATACTTTAAATCATCTCTAGATTACTTATATTACCCAATACAAAATACATGTCATGTAAATAGTTGTGAATACAATGCAAATGCTATGAAAACAGTTTGCCAGCATGCAGTAGATCCAAGTTTTGCTTTTTAGAGCTTCCTGGATTTTTTTCAAATACTTAAAAAAAAATTATTGGAGTACAGTTGATTTACAATGTTGGGTTAGTTTCAGCTGTACAGCAAAGTGAATCAGCGATATGTATACACATATCCACTCTTTTTAATATTCTTTTCCCATATAGGCCATTAGAAAGTATTGAGTAGAATTCCCTGTGCTATACAGTAGGTCCTTACTAGTTATCTCTTTTATATATATAACTGTGTCTATGTCAATCTCAATCTCCCAATTTATCCCTCGCCATAGTAACCATGACTTTGTTTCTTACATCTGCAACTCTATTTCTGTTTTGTAGATAGGTTCATCTGTACTTTTTTTTTTTGATTCCACATATAAGTGATATCGAATGATATTTATCCTTCTTTGTCTGACTTACTTATTACTTTCTCTGTCTGACTTACTTTCTCTGTCTGATTCCCTGATTGGTTGAATCTGTAGAAGCTCCAGGGACTATGGGCCAACTATATACATGGATTTATTTGGGTGCAGCTATGACATGGTGTGGAGAAGGTAAGGGCAAGCCACTCCAGTACTCTTGCCTGGAAAATCCCATGGAGAGAGGAGCCTGGTGGGCTGCAGTCCATGGGGTCGCTACTAGTCGGACACGACTGAGCGACTTCACTTTCACTTTTCACTTTCATGCATT
>NW_011494918.1:1173397-1189487 GCF_000754665.1 Bison bison bison | reverse complement strand
AGAAGGAAATGGCAACCCACTCCAGTGTTCTTGCCTGGAGAATCCCAGGGACGGGGGAGCCTGGTGGGCTGCTGTCTCTGGGGTCGCACAGAGTCGGACATGACTGAAGCGACTTAGCAGTAGCAGCATGACATGGTGGAATGGTCCCAGGTTTGAAACTGGCACACCAGAACTCAGTGTATCAGTGTATGGAGTGTATCATCTGACCTTGGGCCAAACATTTAATTCATCTGTGTTTCTTTGTTGGCAAAATAGTGGTGTTGATAATATCTACCTTGCAGGGTTCGAATAAGAATTAATTTAGGTCACGTCAAATACCCAACCAAATTTGAATCTGAGGAAAGCTGCTTAGGAAGTGATATAAAATACAAGGAAGATGAAAAAGCTCTGAGAGTTCAGTGGATGGAGAATCAGTTTCTCTTTGAGGGAGAAAAGAGAAGGCTTCTCAGAGGGTTGAGGTTTGAGGACATATGATTTAGCTGGACTCCTGTGTGACCAGGGAGGAGAGGTTATTTGTTTGGATACCAAAAGCAGGTGCTCTTCCCCTGTCCTTCTCCCAGGTCCCCCAGAGATCCTTCCCAAAGTTTAATATGGAAGTCTCCATCTTCCTCATATATTTTCTAAATGTTCCAAAGAAACTTTTGAGGTCCATGCATATATCACAGGGGCATAATCTTGGAAACTTCTTTCCAGCATCCTTAGAGCATTCCCTCATTTTTCTCCCAATGAGCAATGAATTCTGATCTGAGGTATTCATGCATCGTGACTTGGTGAATAGGGATTCCTCCAACTGTGTGTTTATTGAGTTAGGAGTTACTAAGTTAGAAGTCTATATGTCAACATTTAGTTATATAAATTTCCTCCCTGGACAAGTTATTCTTCTCTAATCTTGCTCCTTCTCTCCTAGACCCCAAAGCTCAAACTAGACATAGGGTCCTGTTGGCTTCATTATTATGGTGTAACTCTCTAGGAGTTATTATCTAGGGTCTTTTTTTTTTTCTCTAGAGTCTTGCATATAGCATTTACAGTTAGTTTTTTTTTTTAATAAAATTAATTTGGTAACTATAAAACTATCAGGAAAGTCAGGATAAGGTGTTCTGACTTGACATCATCTGAGATTTCCCAAAGGAGAAGACCAGGTAAGACAAGATAAAGAGGAATAACCTCATTACCTACCCTAGGCAAACATATTCTGTCCGTAGTCCATTTGCTCCATCAACCCCAGGCTCAGAGGTGTTACCTGTGATCCTCCTTCTCTCCTGCTCCCTCTTACCTGCTGTCTCATTTGCTGTCAATTTTTTTTTTTTTTTTGCAATGTGTCTTTCCATTTGTGTCCCTTTTCCATACTTCTTGTTTAACTCTGTAGGGAGATGAAGGTAGTTTGTGGATGCAGACTCTTCTGATTTGGCTGCAAGGGTCTCTCAACATAAAAATAACTAAGAGAAATCACACACTTAGAGAAAGCACATGTTCCCCAGGTAACTAAATGTTTTACTGAATCCATATAATATATAACCCTATTTAGTGTTTATAACAATCCTGAGGGAAGTATAAATATTGTTTCCATCTTGCACTGACAAAACGGAGTCACAGAGAGATTAAATGATCTGCCCCAAAATCGCCCAGTAAATGAGTCAAACCCATCTCACTTCAACTCCTGAGCTCTTAATTACTATGCAATATCACCTCTCTTATGAGTTCAGATGTTGTCATTGGCAGCTATAGGCATAGTTTTGTTAAATCAGTTTTTTTCTTAAAGACTACAGTTTGTTTCCTAATCAACACCCTTTTGAAAGATGATGATGGCTTGTGTAAGAATAGATATTTTAAAAGTGTAGAAACAAAATTCATAAATTAAAGTTCATCAGACCAAATGAAATGAAGATGATAGGTAAATCCAGAGACCTTGAAGTATGTGCAACTGTAACTAGCTATGTGGTCTTGGACAAGTCACCAAAAAGTCTGGTGACATCACATCGCATCTCAAGGGGCAGAATCTATGAATCTGGATCACTCAGACTTTATTATGTGTATATACATAATCAAAATTGTGCTAGATTCTCAATTCTACAACTGTCACAATTGTTGGTTGTCTTTGCTCATCTTGTCTTTTTCATTCTCTTAAGCTGGTATCCATCTGACAAAATATATTCCTTAAGTAGCTAATGAAAGCTACATATTCCTTTCCTTCAGCTGCAGTCCAGCCATCTGCACTCACATGTCAGCATAATTGCAAACAACAAGACCCTGTCTGAACCAGGAAGGGAGGCAAAGGTTAAGCTATTCTTAGAGGATCTGGAAGATAAAAACTAGAAGGCAATTGGAAAAAAAGTAATTTAAGGCTTTTCAAATGGTCAAATTTGAATTTTAAGACAATCCCAAGTTACAGAAAGTGTTTTTCTTCACTGTTGCCAGCTAAAGGAAAAAGTGTAAAATTCAACCTGTGAAGAGAAGAAAAAATCCCCATTGATCTACAATGAATCCATATGAAAGAAAAAATTGCTTCCTCCTAGACAATACAGACACTTTTAAGCTGTCTACATGGATCTCTGATTTCAACCAAGTTATCTTTTCTCCAAGTCATAAAAAAATCAGGTGTGTGTGGGTGTGCACATGTGCACAAGCATGCGTGTGTGTGTCCAAGTGATATACTATTTGGTCTTGGGGGATTCAGAAACAAAGTCCAAGACTCTGGAAACTTGTAATCAGAAAGCACCAGACCTTAGACAGTGGGCTCTTCTGGGAAAGTCTGCAAGTCTTGGGATGCATTGTTGACCTTGTCCCGAAGTGCACAGGTCATTCAGTCCCATGCTCCTGTCGACCCAGATATCTCTTGAAAACTATTACTTAAAATAAGTTGCCAAATATAACAAACTACTTTGTTAATGAAACATCTTGATTCTTTCTAAACTTCCTGAATTCTCACAGACAAGTGCCTCATCAAGAAATATATGGTCTTCACAAAATTTGTCAAACAGTAGTAGCTTGACGAAACAACTCCACTCAGTTCACTAGCAATGCTGAGCACTTACGCAGTTTATCACTTCACGTTTTTCAAGTATCATATTTTGTCTCTTCTCTTCTTCTGAGTCTAATATGATAGTTCTAACATCTTTCTAGAATGTAGAGTTTAAGAATCTGAACACTATTTTATCTAAAGGGTTAGGTATTGTTTTAAGAAGTGTCTGGAGGAGCAGTTGGAAAAGAGAAAGGAAAGCATGCAGAATATAGAATAATGGTCTTAGCCTTATTTGCTGTTTATAAAGCCTGCTGATTATCAGGTATCTATGACCAAAGCATTAGCTGAATCTTTTCAATCTTGCAATATTTCCTTTTTGAAAGAGAAGAAATGTCCGGACAAGGTATTTTATCTCAGCATGCCAACTGAATAGTATGCTTTGCAAGGAAATACTTCATCTGGACTTTCCAAGAGAACGATGGTTAGGGTGATTAAGCCCAAAGTCACATGTGCCTTAGCTGTGTTGGTGATGCATGCATGCTATGATTCAGCTGGCCTCATCTATATATTTTCCAAGAAAGGCCCACTTTCTAATGCCTGGCCTACAGGCAAGGTATATGTCCTCATTCTAGTCAGAAATTGCAGTCCCTGTGCATTCACGTGCCTGACCTGGATTCATGCCGTCAGAAGCAGTATTCATGCCACTTTGAGAACTGCCTGTACTCCATGATCTACTCAACTGGTAGATGAGAACTGGCTCGTTATATAAAAGCCAAGAAACCCCGATTCACCCTTCTTATTGCAGCCTTCCTAGTGGCTCAGATGGTAAAGAATCTACATACAATGCAGAAGACCCAGGTTCGATTCCCTGGTCAGGAAGTTCCCCTGGAGAAGAGAATGGCTACCCATACCAGTATTCTTGCCTGGAAAATCCCATGGACAGAGGAACCTGTTGGACTACAGTCCACGAGTTTGCAAAGAGTAGGACACAAGTGAGCAACTAACACTTGATTAACACTTGAATTTCACTTGATGGCAGCCTCAGGATGGAAACTCACTGTTAAGTCAAAGGATGAGTATCTTTCTGGGCAGCTTTCAGAAGAGCCTGAGTGGGCCACCAATTCCACTCCCTGGAGAAACACGTGACACAGTGTGAAGGCAGTCAGGAGCACCGTGCACCAAAGGTGAGGTGTGTTTGTGTCTTTATTTCACTTTCCTCCCCGATCTTGAGGAACTTGTACTCCAGAGATAAGAGAGAACTAAATTAACTGTAAGCAAAATACCTTTGAACGACAAGGATTTGAACTGCACAGGTCCACTTAGATGTGGATTTTTTTCAGTAGTAAATACTACAGAACCGCACCATCAGCACTTGGTTGAGTCAGCAAAGAGGCAGAACCATGGATCCAGAGGAGCCAGTGGATTTTTCATTCCAAGGAGGTTGGTACCCATAACCCTCGAGTGGTTCAGGGGTCAACTGCACAAGAATTTTAGATTGTTAGAATCCATGATCTCTGATCCTAATTCACCCTTGAATTGTGTAAGAAACCGAAACCATTTGTTTCTTTCATGGAATTCACCAAAATAAAGACCAAGTCACTTTTCACTACTTATATGTTTTTCATAAACTAGGAGTTTATTCTGAATTTGGTACAAATATTTTTTAAGAAACATAGGGTACTGAACTTAGCCATTGAGATCCAAGTGACTAGAACAAAAATGCATACTTTTAATTGGTGCTTTCAAGCTATAATACATTGAGAAGTTAGTTCCCAGGCCTTTCTGTAGGACCTGAGAAGTGTAGAAAATTAGAATAAAAATACAATCTTTCTTCAGAATATAGTGTCCAAATCAAGAACAATGAAGTAGTGGAGCTGGAAGGAGTGCAGAGGACTATATAATTGGATTTCTCAGTCTTTTACAAATACAGTAATGAGGAGGAGGAAGGGAGGGACTGATTCATGACTTGCCCTCTGCTATTTAGTAGAACCTAAGGTTACAGCTCAGAATCCCTGGATTCCCCACCCAGTATCATTTCCACATGCTACATAGCCTTTTATATTTAATTGAAAGTAAAAAGAGAAATAAAAGCAGGAAACCAGTTGATCAGGAGAGATTGAAGAGGCTCTGAATCAATCTCGGTGTGTGACCCTGGGGTCTCTGTGGTATTGGTGCCTGGGTGGTGACTTGGGGTTGCTCATTCAGTCTTGAGGGGAGGGTGACTTGTGTCTGAACCTCAGGATTCAACCTCAGTTCAACAGTACCTCAGGGAAGATGGGCTAGTTTCCTCACTGTTCAGGAGTAGAATGGAGAAAGGATTTGTGCCCCAGCAGGCTTGCAGCCCTGGGTGTGGTGTGCTACACACAGTAGGAGCTTAATAAACATGATTTGATGTAGAAGAGTCAATGGGGAGCCCAGGGAGAAGCTTCCTGCAATGACTAATGGAATGTGAGAGGTGGGTGTAAGGGCACCTGAGACAAACCCTCAGGTCGGCTTGCTTAAGAACCGTGGGTGCCTCACTGCACGCCACTCTATCAAACCACTCCAAACTAAGACAGCTAATGTGTCCCTGACTTCCAGGTGCTGCTAGTAGTCAAGAACCAACGTGCCAGTGCAGGAGACATAAGAAATGTGAATTTAATCCCTGGGTCAGGAAGATCCCTGGAGGAGGAAATGGCAACCCACACCCATCAGGTAGAAGACATTTGTCTCGCAGTTTCTAGAGGTCCTTAAAGGACATTTGCAAGAAGTGCCTTTCTGCAGTTAGAGCCCAATTAACTGTAGAAAGAACACTAGCCTGAGACTTCCCTGGCAGTCCTGTGGTTAAGACTCCATTCTGTCAGTGAATGAAATTGATTACTAGTGTTTATCAGTCTAATAATAAAATTTAATAGCAGCCCTCCAAAATGTGTGACCCTCATTTAGACTCTGAGGGGTCAAACAATCCAACTACCAAAAGATCACTGAAGATATTGGGATACTTACTGAGTATGTAAGGATATTAAAGAATTGTTAATTTGTCAGTATAATCATGGTTTTTAATGCTTTGTTAAGAGCTCTGCAAAGGGATACCTGCTGAAAGAATTATGGGTGAAATGGTAAAAATAGTATACTATTATGGAAACTCATTGTTATTGTATTTATTTATTTTTTTTTGTTATTGTATTTAAAAATGAGATTATGATTTTTTTCTGACTACACATAAAGAATGAAGGGCTTCCCTGGTGGCTCAGACCATAAAGAATCTGCCTGCAATGCAGAAAACCAGGGTTTGATCCCTGGGTAAGGAAGATCCCCTGGAGGAGGGCATGACAACCTATTCCGCTATTCTTGCCAAGAGAACTCCATAGACAGAGGAGCCTGACAGCTAAAGTCCATAGGATCTCAGAGATGAACACGACTGAGAGACTAATACTCATACATACACACACACACACAGAGCAAGAAGGATGGAAGGAAATTTGATAGTTAATAGTCATCCACCTACAAAAACCTAGTTACCTTGTATTATTTCATTTATTATTTATGGCATCTCTCCTTAACAAGATAAATATCCTCATTTATGGATAAGGATATGAAGCTCAGAGAGGCTTAGATTTTCAAGTTTATGCAACTAAGGAAGTAATACAGGTGGAGTTACCACGTCCATTTTTTGTACTCCACTACATTGCTGATGTTAAGGCAGGGAATATAGACTGTGAATTTACATCCTTTCTTATGCTGGATTTTCTTTAATATCCCTGAAATGTGTAAACTTAGGAGCTATTTTCTCAGTCAAAAACAATTAGGCTTTCATGGTCTTTATCCTCTGGGTGACTCAGCCTTTAAAACGGAGTGCAGGTTTAATGTTATCTAATGAACTTAAAGGAAGAAAGATATAGGAACCTGTTATCTTCTGGCCTCCAGCCACATTCTGGTTCCTGTTACTAATGATTGATCCTGACTGAACTAAGTAAAGTTTAGTTCCTTTCCTTTCCGGCCAGCAGGACAGACAAAAGCTATTAACACTGGCCCCAGAAATATAAACTCATTCCCTAGATATCATCTATCCCATAACAGTCTTTGCTAAAGAAGGAGAAACAAATTAGATTGTCTTTCAGGGATCCTTCTAAATTTAAGATTCTGGAGTCTAAAAGTGTTGTGTATTGGTGTTTCAACATAGCCCAGGCCAAATGAAAGAAATATTAAGAAGAGGCAACAGTTGGAATACAGATTATAATTCCTTAAAGAAGCTGGGACAGGAACTGCATGAGAAACAACAGGGATACAATTTCATGAGGTTTACCAGTAGCTAAAAGCTATCTAGAAGCAAAAAAAAGATTCACCTGTTTAACAAGGTTTTTCCTGATGAAATTATAGAAAAGCTTTCCCCCCACCACATCCAATCTCATCCAGTGCCCTTTAGCAGGAATCCCTCTTTATTTTACAAGATACTCTCTTTATCCTATTTCAGCCTAAAAGTCACTGCTACTGTCCTTCTCAATCCTTTTGGAAACAGAGAAAGCACCAAGACGGCCTGCAAGCAGGTTTTTCTCTACTTGCTGTACATTTATATGTGGATTCTTTTGACAAAATATTTATTAAGTGCCTACTACTTTCCAAATACAGATTATCTTTTTAGTAATTGAAGTCTTTAGGCAAAGGAAGGGAAAATCTTTTTCATGAACAGATCTTTTCAATCTTCAGATTCGGAGTGGATGGGCACTAGGTAAGTCCCAAGGAGACAGTATGAAGGACAAGCTGCGCAGGAGGTTAACTGTGATTGGAAATTCAAAATTGTCTCCTTACTTGCCTGGGAGAGACAGTACGGATTGCACAAAGATGTTACAACATCAGTAAGACTCTATGGACCTTCTCACCCCCTGCCTTTGCACATGCAGACCTGTTCCTTAGCCTGGAATGTCTTTCTTCTCTCTCTTCTTCCTCTCTGGACCTAACCAACTCCTTGGTCCTTTCAGGCTTAGCTCTTAAACCTTAGGCATCAGTCCCCTGAGACTTCTTACAGTTTTGCATGACTACCCAAAGCTCTGTTAGCTCCCTGCCCACTTTCTCCACTTTTGTGCTTCTTGGCACTCAATTCATTTATTCCTCCATAGTTGGTCTTAGCAGAGAGTTACTTTATTCTTATTCATTTCCCTTGTTATTATTTTGTCACTAAGTTGTGTCTGACTCTTCTGTGATCCCATGGACTGTAGCCTGCCAGGCTGTTCCATACATGGGATTTCCCAGGCAAGAATACTGGAGTGGATTGCCATTTCCTTCTCCAAAGGATCTTTCTGAATCAGGATCAAACCCACATCTGCAGTGGCAGACAGATTCTTTACCCCTGAGCCACTAGAGAAGCCCAGATTTATCTCCCTACCTGAATTGCAATTTCCCAGAGAGATATTTTATCCTTATGCCTATGGCAAGTATGGAGGTTTGAAAAGCAATCCAGAGAAACAGTCAAAATCAGTAAGAATTGAAACAAAGTTTTTCTTAGGGACACCTCCTCCTTATTTTATTATACACTTTATTCACTTCCTTAAGATTACAGAGTTTCTCTGAAATATTTGCCAGTAAGTCACACAACTCTCTATCAGCAACAGCAAGCTTCAAATTCACACTTGTTTCCAAAGAGCATGATCTCAAACTCTACTATCTCTTTAGGCTTCCTTGATGATCCTGTGTCCATTCTGACTCATTTATCATTATTCAAGTTCATTGCTATGGTGTTTCAATTCTTTATGTACTTATCTTTTCTCTATAATTTGCCCAAGGATTTGCTCATGCCTTTGGAAAAAGCTGTATTTACTTAATTCTGTGAACCCAGGAGTCTTGATCCATTCTATTTGTTGCTTCTGTGTGGCTTGAAAACCTTAAAAGTTACTTGAGTAGGCACCTTTCTCCTCTAAATTGTCAATACTTAGATCCACATAAATTAAAGAAGATGGGGGAAAACTGGATGTTTAGTAAAATGATAATAAACAACTAGATGAAGCATCACTTCCCCCATTTACTTTCTATAGTGCTGAAATTCCCAGCATTGTCATATACTTGAGATGACCAGAAGCACCTGTGTGAGCCATGGATTAAACACACTCGTCATTAGCAACCCACAAAAATCAGATGTATGTCAAATATGTCAAATATGTCAAACTCTTCTATAGAGGAGAGTTTGTGACACTTTATTAACAGTTCGGGAAAATTCTTGGTCAGTAGTTGCTGTCTTCGTTACTCTTTTACTCCCCTTTATTTAGTAGAGACTGTAGATTTGGTATCAGGAGTAATCAACACCACCAGACAAAAATAATAATAACCACATTGGTTGCTTTATATAATGGTAATAACTTCTGGGAATCATAATAATACTTTTTATTTCAGAAGACTTTCATGGTTTTCCGAAGAGCAATATTTAAAAATTAAACTTGTTCAGAGACATTCAAGAAACTTAAAATGAATGAATTTTTAAAAGAAGCCTAAAAGTCATAGTTGAATATCACTGGTAAAAATAAGTCTTTCGATTGATTCAGCTCTTTCCTTTTCCATTGACTTTCTAATATTCCCACACATACAGCATTAGGTTTCAGTATAACAGAAGGTAAAAGTTGTGGGGTGATGGTCATTCATTTCTCAAATGTTTATTGTAGGTCTTTTTAAATATATAAAAATATCTGAGGCCAACTTTGAGTTTTAATGAGTAAGAGTCTTAAAAATCTAAATAAATAGTAGAAGAATAGTTTCTACAAATACATCAAAGTTGACTCTGGCTTAATGCTTTCTTAAACATTGAGAAAGAACTGTTTTCTAAAGCTTCCCTTACATGAAGTAAATGTTGCTTTTTTTGTAAGTCAGAGTCTCACTGAGTAGATTACTTCTGCCACAGCCATGATTTCAACACAGGGTTGAATTCTTGATAATTTTCACTAATTGACTTCTAAGCTTCCAGAAAGAAATAAATTAAGAAAACCTTCCCTTTAATTGCAACTCTCATTAGTCACTGAAACCAGGTGTATCTCACTTTATTTAAGTTATAGAACACCTAATCCAAAGTTCATTTACTAAGAAAGAAAATAGAAATTCCAGGAAAGTGAAATAAATTGCTCATGGACACAAATTAGTTAATGACAAAACTAAGTCTATTCCTTACTCCCTAACCTTTCCACCATGAGTAGAGCCAAGGAAAGCAGATTTGGAAGGATTTATTCAAGTATCATTTTCCCCTTAGAATAAACAATCTTTCCATAAATATTTCCTAACAGCTCCAAATCATGGCTGTGGCAGAAGTGATCTACTCAGCGAGACTCTGACTTACAAGAAAGTAACATTTACTTCATGTAAGGGAAGCTTTAGAAAATAGTTCTTTCTCAATGTTTAGGAAAGCATTAAGCCAGAGTCCACTTTGATGTATTTGTAGAAATATCTCCACAATTCCACTTCTCCAAATCACTCATTACAGGTAGCACTTAATTGGAAATATGACTGCAATGGTAACAGATCATGAAAAAATATACATAATATGACACCATAATTGCAGGATTCTACCATATACCTTAAAAGTTTCAGGTAATCTATGCAAAAAAAGCTTGCTCCTTGGTTGCTCTTTAATATTCAATGTGAACATTAGTTATATCCTGAAGCATGAGAATTTACTGTGACTTAAAAAAATTGTAAAGTGAATCAATAACAATGTAGGTAGTAAATTAATGAATCAGATATGAAACAGTTATAGGAATCAATTTAAAAAATGTTCAATCCATGTGTCTCAGTAAACATTATGCATATGTATAAGAACAAATAGGGAAATATTAGTAACACTGCCAAACTTTCAATACAATTTATTGAGTATTCACTAAATGCCAAGCAGTAGATCGTACGATCACACAATGACCAGCAGATCAATGATTTAATCATTCTGAGTAGAGAGTCCATCAATTAATAAGGTAAGATTTATCCATTACAGGAAAGTACATGATTTCAAACAATAAATGGGCTAAAGATATATATTAAAATTGTGGTAAAAGTCAGATATGCAATCTCAGAGTTGAAAAAATGGAAAAAGAAAGAATTATGCATCATGTCATGTTCCAGAAAGAGTCTTTCACCCCGGTGTTGTGTTTTGGGCTTTCTATAGAGGGAGAGGTAGTCTGAGATCAGTAAATGGTATCCAGCAATGAAACCTGTCTTCCTCCCCAGGTTTGGTCCAAAGGCCAATATCACCCACCTACTTACCATCTCACTACTAATTACTGAAGTCCTACTTCTCTTTTTTAATATATATATATATATATATATACACATACATACATACATCTTTAAAAAAAAAAAATCTGTGCTTTTGACAGTACAAAGTGAGAGTAGGCTTTATTCCCAGTCACTTATCAGTATTGTTGGAGACAAATTACTTTGTTAGGATGTTACCTCTTTAAAATCATTTTGAGATTATTTCTAAGGTTGAAGTCATCAGAAAGAAAACCTGAGCTCATTAGAGACAGAGTATAGATCTACTGAACAGCACAACCTTCTTAGGCAAACATTGCCACTGCCTTTAGGAATGAAGTTAGGCTGTACAAGGATCATCTTTATTTCCTTTAAATAATGTAGGATCAAACAAAATGTAATCAAATTCATTCTTAAGAAAGGAGAACCCTACTTCTTTGCATCAGGTAGGACTGTTGGGTTAAATTCTTTAACAAGTCAGATGCTTCTTCTCCTTAAGTTTACTTAGTCTAGATACTTAGGATTCCCTCTAGAATATTGTCCAGTCTAAGGATAATCACAGAGCCTCAAAGGCATTCCTCTATGTCTAAAAAAAAAAAAAAAGGCACAATGTTAGCTGATAAATAATCTCTACATCCCAAGGACTGTCTTCTGTCCAGCAACCCAGCTTCTTCTAATGGTATCCAGCCAGAAGACAAAGAGCAGTGAGAAGTCCTCTCTGCTTCATTGCAAAGCTGAGTGTTCCTCTCTGAGTTCATGTACATTAATAAAGGTTAACATTTATGCAGTTCTGATATGTGCCAGACAGTGTTCTGAGAGTTTCACACACAGTAATTCATTCAGCCCTCGTAACCAGCTAGTAAGATAGACACACAGACCCATTTTACCAGTAGGGACCCTGAGATACAGAGAGTTCAAATAAGTTGCCCAAGACCACACAAATAGTAAGTAATGGAACCAGGATTCAAACTCAAGCAGTTTGATGTTGGAATCCATGCTCTTAACCATACACTTTTGAGTCTGCACAAGCACCTATAAAATAGGAGGAAATCCTTGGAGGAAGTGATGTTCTGGATACAAACGATGTATGCTATATCTCATATTGTATCCGTCTCCTAGCTCAGATCTTTCAAAACTTTGTCATTTAACAGAGGAGACAATTCCCAGTCTACAATCAACCACCTGTTTTGCCACAAACCACAGTGACCCCTGAGTGAAGATTCTCCTTATCTCCATCTCTTAAACCAAAATAACTCATTCTCACCTTTCCAGGCATGAGTGGGGCAAGGCTGCAAGTCCTTTGCACATTTTGGCAAGTGGCTTAGCTCCTCAGCTTTGAACACAAGTCCTTATCAGCAGAGCAAGTCTTTGAAAACTTCAAAACTGTCTGAGACTGCCTTTTTCTCCGGGGAATATATAGAGGCTCTCTTCCAGCCCTCTGTCACTCTGTGGACCAATCCAGAGCCTTAGAGGAAATTGCAAGCTGGAGAGCAACAGCGCTGTGTGGGAGGTGGAGGCTGGAATCTTTCCTCTGCGGCAGGCACTGCCACATTAGGTTTTCAACTGCTCTTATCAGAACACTGCTGCCAGAGCAGGGGTAGGCCCTAAACTGTGCACAGGTTGTTCATGCTTTAACTCATAAATTTGAACCCATCACAGCAAAGATGTGGTTTTTGTTATGAAGCAGAGTGCTTTGGGCTACTTCAGATGTGTCAGTCACAAGATTGTTAGGACTACAAGGGCCCTTGCAGATCATGTAGCCCAGCTTTGTTCCACAGTACAGCAAACAGTTTTAGAGAACTCTGAGGGACATATATGTGAATCCCTACGATGTGCCAGGCCCTGGATGCTGGAAATTCAAGTGAAAATGTACTCTACGCTCTCAAGATCCCAAACGTCATATAAATATGGTATAAGTGAGTGATGGAGGCAGGCCCAGAATGCTGTGAGCTTTTAAGCACCAGAAAAGAAGATTTTTTTGGAGGAAATAACACCTGAGCTGAGTGATGAAAAAGATAAAATACCTTACATGATTCTATCTACTATATTTTATCCTCTGTTCTAATTCTGTAAATGATCTTCTGATTGTCCTTTTACTTTGATGACTAGGTTAGGTTATTCTCTGGAGTAACACCCCCATGGACCCACTCATCCTTGGTTGGGTTTATCATGCTTTCCCCTTCAACATTTTCCTGTTTCCTATCATTCAAGGATTATTTTCACCAAAATTTACCTTCTTTGTGTTTCGTCCTGTTAGGATTCAAGGGGCTAATACATTAATAAGTGCATGCCTGCTAAGTTGCTTCAGTTGTGTCCCACTCTTTGCTACCCTGTGGATTGTTGCCTGCCAGGCTCCTCTGTTCCTGGGATTTTCCAGGCAAGAATACTGGAGTGGGTTATCATGCCCTCCTCCAGGGGATCTTCTGGACCCAGGGATTGAACCTGTGTCTCTTATGTCTCCTGCATTTGCAGGCAATTTTTTTTTTGGCTACTAACACCACCTGGGAAGCCCTGAATTTATCATTAGTATGTAATGATATTTATTATATCATATTATATCAATAGTGTAATGATATTTATCATTAGCATGTAAATGCAGATGGCTAAGGGGTTAGCAAGAGTCTAAGGTAAAAATAAGCAGCATCATATAATCTGTAAGAAAAGCTCTAAACTTGGAATTAAAGGTGATTCTCATAACATTCCACATTATCTGAAATTGTTTTAAACTGTTTTAACTATTGATCAGAACCTGTAAAGTCAATATAGTATATTATAACCTGGTGCTTTAAAGCAAATAAATAGAATATAATACACAAATATTCAACTGCATTGTGTGAAGAAAAGACACTGTTTTCTGAAATTTTTGCTTTAATTAACCATATGTGTGAATAGGATCATTAGTTAAACTGTATCTCTGACTATAAATAATGATCATAAAGGTTTGAAAGCTATTACTCTATACCGTACATTATTTTAGATTTTTAAAATGTGGACCATTTTTTAAAAAGCCTTTATTGAATTTATTACAATATTGCTTCTTCTTTTTTTTTTCTTTAATGATTTGGTTTTTAGGCCAGGATCCAACCCATACCTCCTGCATTGGAAGGAAAAATCTTAACCACTGGACCACCAGGGAAGTCCCTACCATACATTTTTAAAAATAGGGAACCCTATTGTAGTCAATTCTGACTTTGCACAACATCAGGCACATAGACATTTACAAAGATTGCTTGAACTAAATACAGCTGTCCAAGTTCTGCCATTACTGGCCACGCAAACATCAACAAATCAATTAATCTGAGTGATTCAGTGTTCATAGAAATATAAACACTGTTATTGATGACTGAGTCTCATAATAGGAATATGTGTAAAGCTAGCAGAAGAAACTCCTTAGAGCCAAAGCCTAAATTACTGTTTGATACACAAATGGCCTAGAGGAGAAAATAATATGAAAAAAATTAATGTAGAACATTGGAGAGTGATGCTTTGGCTAGGGCTGAAGTTCAAAGCAGGTTTCTGACTATCCCAGAAGAGTGATGAGTGGAGTTATTCAAAACTAAAAATTATATCTATCATTGTAAATCATGAACTAGAACACAAAATGAAAAAAAGCGAACTCAAATAGAAATAAATCCAGCACATATTTGTTTTAAAAACTTCATAAGGAGGGCATGTAAAAGAGTTTGCTCATTGTATTAGGGTTCTGAGGAGATATCCACAGAGATGTGTTATAAGGAATTGACTCACTTGATTCTGGACATTGAGAAGTTCCAAGATCTGTAGTCAGAAAGCTGAAGACCCAGGAGAGCCCAGGTATGTGCTCCTAGTCCAGAGGCCTGAGAAGCAGAAGCAATGGTATAAGTTCCAATCTGAGTCCAAGTCCTAGTCTGAAGGTAGGAGATGATCCATGTTTCAATGAAGACAGGAAGAAAGGATGAAATGTCCCTTTCTCTGCTTTATGTTCTATACAGGCTATCAACGGATTGGATGAGGCTCACTCATATTGGGGAAGGCAATCAGATTTACTCCATCTTCTGATTCAAATGTTCGTCTCATTCAGAAACACCCTCACAGATACACTCAGGATATTTGACCAACTATTTGGGATCCTGGTGGTCCAGTCACCTTGACATATAAATAGAGTCATCAGTTCAGTTCAGTTCAGTTGCTCAGTCGTGTCCGACTCTTTGTGACCCCATGTATCGCAGCACGCTAGGCCTCCCGGTCCATCACCAACTCCTGGAGTTCACTCAGACTCACGTCCATCGAGTCAGTAATGCCATCTCATCCTCTTTCATCCCCTTCTTCTCCTGCCCCCAATTCCTCCCAGCATCAGAGTCTTGTCCAATGAGTCAACTCTTCACATGAGGTGGCCAAAATACTGGAGTTTCACCTTCAGCATCATTCCCTTCAAAGAAATCCCAGGGCTGATCTCCTTCAGAATGGACTGGTTGGATCTCCTTGCAGGCCAAGGGACTCTCAAGAGTCTTCTCCAACACCACAGTTCAAAAGCATCAATTCTTCAGTGCTCAGCTTTCTTCACAGTCCAACTCTCACATCCATACATGACCACTGGAAAAACCATAGCCTTGACTAGACGGACCTTTGTTGGCAAAGTACTGTCTCTGCTTTTCAATATGCTATCTAGGTTGGTCATAACTTTTCTTCCAAGGAGTAAGCGTCTTTTAATTTCATGGCTGCAGTCACCATCTGCAGTGATTTTGGAGCCCCAAAAAATAAAGTCTGATGCAGCTTCCACTGTTTCCCCATCTATTTCCCCAAAAGTGATGGGACCAGATGCCATGATCTTTGTTTTCTGAATGTTGAGCTTTAAGCCCACTTTTTAACTCTCCTCTTTCACTTTCATCAAGAGGCTTTTTAGTTCCTCTTCACTTTCTGCCATAAGGGTGGTGTTATCTGCATATCTGAGGT
>NW_011494918.1:1168692-1173297 GCF_000754665.1 Bison bison bison | reverse complement strand
AGATATACAGCCTTGACATACTCCTTTTCCTATTTGGAACCAGTCTGTTGTTCCATGTCCAGTTCTAACTGTTGGTTCCTGACCTGCATATAGGTTTCTCAAGAGGCAGGTCAGGTGGTCTGGGATTCCCATCTCTTTCAGAATTTTCCACAGTTTATTGTGATCCACACAGTCAAAGGCTTTAGCATAGTCAATAAAGCAGAAATAGATGTTTTTCTGGAACTCTCTTGCTTTTCCCATGAGCCAGTGGATGTTGGTAATTTGATCTCTGGTTCCTCTGCCTTTTCTAAAACCAGCTTGAACATCAGGAAGTTCATGGTTCACGTATTGCTGAAGCCTGGCTTGGAGAATTTTGAGCATTATTTTACTAGCGTGTGAGATGAGTGCAATTGTGGGGTAGTTTGAGCTCTTTTTGGCATTGCCTTTCTTTGGGATTAGAATGAAAACTGACCTTTTCCAGTCCTGTGGCCACTGCTGAGTTTTCTAAATTTGCTGGCATATTGAGTGCAGCATTTTCACAGCATCATCTTTCAGGATTTGAAACAGCTCAACTGGAATTCCATCACCTCCACTAGCCTTGTTCGTAGTGATGCTTTCTAAGGCCCACTTGACTTCACATTCCAGGATGTCTGGCTCTAGGTGAGTGATCACACCATCGTGATTATCGTGGTCATGAAGATCTTTTTTGTACAGTTCTTCTGTGTATTCTTGGAGAAGGAAATGGCAACTCACTCCAGTGTTCTTGCTTGGAGAATCCTGTGTATTCTTGCCACCTGTTCTTAATATCTTCTGCTTCTGTTAGGTCCATACCATTTCTGTCCGTTATTGAGCCCATCTTTGCATGAAATATTCCCTTGGTATCTCTAATTTTCTTGAAGAGATCTCTAGTTTTTCTCATTCTGTTGTTTTACTCTATTTCTTTACATTGATCACTGAGGAAGGCTTTCTTAAATCTTCTTATTATTTTTGGAACTCTGCATTCAGATGCTTATATCTTTCCTTTTCTCCTTTGCTTTTCGCTTCTCTTCTTTTCACAGCTATTTGCAAGGCCTCCCCAGAGAGCCATTTTGCTTTTTTGCATTTCTTTTCCATGGGGATGGTCTTGATCCCTGTCTCCTGTACAATGTCACGAACCTCCATCCATAGTTCATCAGGCACTCTATCTATCTGATCTAGCCCCTTAAATCTATTTCTCACTTCCACTGTATAATCATAAGGGATTTGATTTAGGTCATACCTGAATGGTCTAGTGGTTTTCCCTACTTTCTTCAATTTAAGTCTGAATTTGGCAATAAGTAATTCATGATCTGAGCCACAGTCAGCTCCTGGTCTTGTTTTTGTTGACTGTATAGAGCTTCTCTATCTTTGGCTGCAAAGAATATAATCAATCTGATTTCAGTGTTGACCATATGATGATGTCCATGTGTAGAGTCTTCTCTTGTGTTGTTGGAAGAGGGTGTTTGCTATATCCAGTGCATTTTCTTGGCAAAACTCTATTTGCCCTGCTTCATTACGTATTCCAAGGCCAAATTTGCCTGTTACTCCAGGTGTTTCTTGACTTCCTACTTTCACATTCCAGTCCCCTATAATGAAAAGGACATCTTTTTTGGGTGTTAATTCTAAAAGGTCTTGTAGGTCTTCATAGAACCGTTCAACTTCAGCTTCTTCAGCATTACCGGTTGGGGCATAGACTTGAATTACTGTGATACTGAATGGTTTGCCTTGAAAATGAGCAGAGATCATTCTGTCGTTTTTGAGATTGTATCCAAGTACTGCATTTCGGACTCTTTTGTTGACCATGATGGCCACTCCATTTCTTCTAAGGGATTTCTGCCCGCAGTAATAGATATAATGGTCATCTGAGTTAAATTCACCCATCCCAGTCCACTTTAGTTCGCTGATTCCTAGAATGTCGACGTTCACTCTTGCCATCTCCCGTTTGACCACTTCCAATTTGCCTTGATTCATGGACCTGACATTCCAGGTTCCTATGCAATATTGCTCTTTGCAGCATCGGACCTTGCTTCCATTGCCAGTCACATCCACAACTGGGTGGTGTTTCTGCTTTGGCTCCATCCCCCTTCATTCTTTATGGAGTTATTTCTCCACTGATCTCCAGGACCATATTGGACACCTACTGACCTGGGGAGTTCCTCTTTCAGTATCCTATCATTTTGCCTTTTCATACTGTTTATGGGGTTCTCAGGGCAAGAATACTGAAGTGGTATGCCATTCCCTTCTCCAGTGGACCACATTCTGTCAGCCCTCTTCACCATGCCCGCCCATCTTGGGTTGCCCCAAGGGCATTGCTTAGTTTCATTGAGTTAGACAAGGCTGTGGTCCTAGTGTGATTAGATTGACTAGCTTTCTGTGAGTATGGTTTCAGTGTGTCTGCCCTCTGATGCCCTCTTGCAATGCCTACCATCTTACTTGGGTTTCTCTTACCTTGGACATGGGGTATCTCTTCATGGCTGCTCCAGCAAAGCACAGCCGCTGCTCCTTACCTTGGACGAGGGAGGGTAATCA
Organism: Bison bison bison; assembly: GCF_000754665.1. NCBI lineage: Eukaryota > Metazoa > Chordata > Mammalia > Artiodactyla > Bovidae > Bison > Bison bison. The sequence goes on along the minus strand of NW_011494918.1, from coordinate 1,170,771 downwards.
TTAGTCCTTGCCAAATCAAGGGGGAGATATAGTAAAAACCATCCCACTAATCCAGATTAATGTTAGACAAAGTAGATTATAAGAAACAGAACAGATGAATGGATAAGAAAGCAGTGGTACATATACACCATGGAGTATTACTCAGCCATTAAAAAGAATGCATTTGAATCAGTTCTAATGAGGTGGATGAAACTGGAGCCTGTTATACAGAGTGAAGTAAGCCAGAAAGAAAAACACCAATACAGTATACTAACGCATATATATGGAATTTAGAAAGATGGTAACAATAACCCTGTATACGAGACAGCAAAAGAGACACTGATGTTTGGAACAGTCTTTTGGACTCTGTGGGAGAGGCGAGGGTGGGATAATTTGGGAGAATGGCATTGAAACATGTATAATATCATATATGAAATGAGTGGCCAGTCCAGGTTTGATGCACGATACTGGATGCTTGGGGCTGGTGCACTGGGACGACCCATAGGGATGGTACGGGGAGGGAGGAGGGAGGAGGGTTCAGGATGGGGAACACGTGTATACCTGTGGTGGATTCATGTTGATATATGGCAAAACCAATACAATAATGTAGAGTTTAAAAATTAAATTAAAAAAAAAAAGAAACAGGGCACTGATGGAGGCAAAGACAGTCAAGTTTGAATAATCATGCCTTTCGATATTAAATTTGACACAAGTGGACCAAAGCTACTGAGCTTTATTTGCACGCAGGTGTTAACTTGCTCAGTGATGAATTCATATGCTGAAATGACAACATTCAACATATTCAGCTCTCTCTCTCCTCTCTCCCTCTATATCTGTCTCTGTCTGTCTCTTTCTCCCTCTCTTCTCTAAAACCACTCCTTGCCACAAACCATATACAAAAATAAAACAGATAAAAAAATCCACATGTAACTGCTAGAAGTATAAGACTTCGAGAGAAAAACAAAATAGAGTCATAGATGTAGGAAAAAAAAAAAAGACAGCTATTGGGGATGAGGGGAAAAGGGAGGGGAGGGATAAATTGGAAGACTAGGATTCATACACACACATAGTAAAATATATAACTGTGCTATAGAGTAGGTCCTTATTGGCTATCCATTCTAAATACAGCAGTATGTACCTGTCCATCCCAAACTCCCTAACTATTCCTCCCCCCACCCTCCTCCATTACCATAAATTTGCTCTCTTTGTGACTCTGTTTCTGTTTTGTAAATAAGCTCATTTGTATCTTTTTTTTTTGCTTAGATTCCACATACAAAGGATATCATACAATATTTCTTTTTCTCTGAGTTACTTCATTCAGTGTGACAAGATCTAGGTCCATCCATGTTTCAGCAAATGGCTCAGTATTACATAACAATCTAAATGGGAAAAGAATTTGAAAAAGAGTAGGTACATATATGCTTGCATGCTAAGTCATTTCAGTCCTGTCCAACTCTTTGTACCCCAAAGGACTGTAGCCCACCAGGCTCCTCTGTGCATGGAATTCTTCAGGCAAGAATGCTGGAGTGGGTTGTCATGCCCTCTAATACTCAATCTTCCTGACCCAGGGAACAAACACATTCTCTTATGTCTCAAGCATTGGCAGACAGATTCTTTACCTGTGTTACTTCAGTTCAGTTTAGTTACTCAGTTGTGTCCGACTCTGCGAAATCATGGATCACAGCATGCCAGGCTTCCCAGTCCATCACCAACTCCTGGAGCTTCCTCAAACTCATGTCCATTGAGTCGGTGATGCCATCCAACCATCTCATCCTCTGTTATCCCTTTCTCCTCCTGCTTTCTATCTTTCCCAGCATCAGGGTCTTCTCAATGAGTCAGTTCTTCGCATCACATGGCCAACGTATTGGAGTTTCAGCTTCAGCATCAGTCCTTCCAATGACTATTCAGGACTGATTTCTTTTAGGATTGACTGGTTGGATCCCATTGCAGTCCAGGGGACTCTCAAGAGTCTTCTGCAACACCATAGTTCAAAAGCATCAGTTCTTTGGCACTCAGCTTTCTTTATAGTCCAAGTCTCACATCCATACATGACTACTGGAAAAATGATAGCTTTGACTAGATGGCCCTTTGTTGGCACAG
>NW_011494918.1:1166799-1168592 GCF_000754665.1 Bison bison bison | reverse complement strand
TTTTCAATGTTTAAGTCCTGGTTTTGAACATTTTACTTGGGTTATGTAAGTTTTAACATTAAGAAAAGTTGGATGGAATGTATATAGGAATACCACAATTTTGCAACTTTTTCATAAGACTGAGAGTATTTCAAAATCTAAAAAGTAGATTATTACGTATATATTCTAATCTTAATCCATTGCTTTACAAATATATTTTCCTCTTTTGTAGCTTATCATTTTGTCTGTAGTATATTTTGATTTTGTTGTTTACCTAATTTTTTCTCTACTTACAAGATTTTTAGTCATGTAAAAAGGCTTTCACTACAAAAAGTTCATAAAGATAATCTCCTATATTTTTGCTTATTTTTATTTTTGTTGTTTACAAATTTACTCCCTTATTAGCCTTATCAGAGAACTAATTTTAGTTAGTGGTGACCGTCTCTTTTGCTTTGTATTCTATTACTTTGTTTTTGTATTTTATTGCTTTGTATTTTCTATATTTTAAAGTTTGTTTTCTTGTGTGTATTTTTAAAACTGGTTTATAATTTAAATACTTGGATAATTCATATTTAGTTTTTCTTTTGTTTGAAGCCATAAATTATTTTCTAAATACTTGCATTATTTTCATTATATGTGTTAGTATGTTATTTGTCTAAATATAGTTTTCATTATAGTATCCTTTTAATCCACGATTACGGAGAAATGTGAGTTTTAGTTTTAGTATTTTACTTTCTAGAAGCATAATTTTGAAAGAAAAACTTTCTATTTTGGGCTTTAATTTAACTCCATTATCAGTTCAGTTCAGTCGCTCAGTCGTGTCCGACTCTTTGCGACCCCATGAATCGCAGCACGCCAGGCCTCCCTGTCCATCACCAACTCCCAGAGTTCACTCAGACTCACATCCATCGAGTCAGTGATGCCATCCAGCCATCTCATCCTCTGTCGTCCCCTTCTCCTCCCTGCCCCCAATCCCTCCCAGCATCAGAGTCTTTTCCAATGAGTCACCTCTTCGCATGAGGTGGCCAAAGTATTGGAGTTTCAGCTTTAGCATCATTCCTTCCAAAGAAATCCCAGGGCTGATCTCCTTCAGAATGGACTGGTTGGATCTCCTTCTAACCAGTGTTCAAAATTCAAAGACAATAAAGAAACAAAATTGGTAAATTTTATACACTAAATAATAATAATGCTGCTGCTGCTGCTAAGTCACTTCAGTTGTGTCCGACTCTGTGCAACCCCATAGACGGCAGCCCACCAGGCACTCCTGTCCCTCGGATTCTCCAGGCAAGAACCTAGAGTGGGTTGCCATTTCCTTCTCCAATGCATGAAAGTGAAAAGCAAAAGTGAAGTGGCTCAGTCGTGTCCGACTCTTCGCGACCCCATGGACTGCAGCCTACCAGGCTCCTCCGTCCATGGGATTTTCCAGGCAAGAGTACTGGAGTGGGGTGCCATGGCCTTCTCCAAAATAAAAATAATAAGTCAAGATAAAAATCTCAAAACTAAAATCAAAAGAAAGTACAAACTGGGAGAAAATTTGTAGCACAATTCCCAAAGGGCTGATATTCCTAACCCCTATCATAAACTTTAAAATTGAGGACCAAAGAACCAAAACAAAATAGAAAAAAGAGGAAAAGACATATTGGCCTTTATTTTTCAAAAGTATTAAAGTCATGAAAAGAAAGAAAACTGACTACCATCACATACTAAAAGAGACAGGCCATGTGGGGTCCTGGCTTAGATCCTAGATAAGAAAAACAGCATTAGTTAGGACAACTGGAAAAACTCAAACAAGCTAATAGTATTTTTTCAATGTT
>NW_011494918.1:1160310-1166699 GCF_000754665.1 Bison bison bison | reverse complement strand
TTCTTTCAAGGAGCAAGCGTCTTTTAATTTCATGTCTGCAGTCACCATCTGCAGTGATTTTGGAGCCCCGAAAAATAAAGTCTGACACTGTTTCTATTGTTTCCCCATCTATTTGCCATGGTGGGGCCAGATGCCATTTTCTTAGTTTTCTGAATGTTGAGCTTTAAGCCCACTTTTTCACTCTCCTCTTTCACTTGCATCAAGAGGCCCTTTAGTTCTTCACATTCTGCCATAAGGGTGGTGTCATCTGCATATCTGAGGTTATTGATATGTCTCGCAGCAATCTTAATTCCAGCTTGTGTTTCTTCCAGCCCAGCGTTTCTCATGATGTACCCTGCATAGAAGTTAAATAAGCAGGGTGACAATATACAGCCTTGATGTACTCCTCTCCCAATTTGGAACCAGTCTGTTGTTCCATGTCCAGTTCTAACTGTTGCTTCTTGACCTGCATATGGATTTCTCAAGAGGAAGGTCAGGTGGTCTGGTATTCTCATCTCTTGAAGAATTTTCCACAGTTTATTGTGATCCACACAGTCAAAGGCTTTGGGATAGTCAATAAAGAAGAAATAGATGTTTTTCTGGAACTCTCTTGCTTTTTCAATGATCCAATGGATGTTGGCAATTTGCTCTCTGGGTCCTCTGCCTTTTCTAAATCCAGCTTGAACATCTGGAACTTCACTGTTCATGTACTGTTGAAGCCTGTCTTGGAGAGTTTTAAGCATTACTTTGCTAGCGTGTGAGATGAGTACAATTGCGCAGTAGTTTGAGCATTCTTTGGCATTGCCTTTCTTTGGGATTGGGATGAAAACTGACCTTTTCCTGTCCTGTGGCCACTGCTGAGTTTTCCAAATTTGCTGGCATATTGAGTGCAGCACTTTCACAGCATCATCTTTTAAGATTTGAAATAGCTCTGCTGGAATTCCATCACCTCCACTAGCCTTGTTCAATATGATGCTTCCTAAGGCCCACTTGACCCCACATTCCTGGATGTCTGGCTCTAGGTTGGTGAAGAACTATGGACGGAGGTTCGTGACATTGTACAGGAGGCAGGGATCAAGACCATCCCCAAGGAAAAGAAAAGCAAAAAAGCAAAATAATTGTCTGAGGACCCCTTGCAAATAACTGTGAATAAAAGAGAAGTGAAAAGCAAAGGAGAAAAGGAAAGGTATACCCATTTGAATGCAGAGTTCCAAAGAATAGCAAGGAGAGATAAGAAAGCCTTCCTCAGTGACCAATGCAAAGAAATAGAGGAAAGGAACAGTAAAGGTAGCAAAACACCCAAAAGGAAATAATAAAGATAAAAGTTGAAGAAGAGGTGGTGAAAGAAAAATAGTAAATCCAATCTGTAAACAAATCCTTGCTTGAAAAAAAAAATGAACAAAAAGGAGAAATAACTAGTAAAATCTTAAACAGGAAAAAGGAAGCAATCAGCACAAATAAGATATTTTTAGACTGTACAAATATAATCTAGATGAAATGGATAATTTTCAATGGGAACACTGATTATTAAAATGGATCTCATGTAAATTAGAAATCCTAAACAGTCCAATTTCCATTAAAAAAAAGTGTCATAAGTTTTTAAGCAAAGGGTCCAAGTAATTTCACATGGCAATTCAACTAAATCTTCAAAAACCAGGTAGCCCCAATGCTCTATAAATTGTTCTAGCACATTGAAAATGAAGGAAAACTTTCTATTCCTTATATGAGGTATGTTTAATATTAATATCTAAATGTGATAAAGACAAAAAATATATAGACATGTATCACTCAAAAATATTAGATAAAATACTTACAAACAGAATCAACATGAGAAAATAATATGCTGTATCAAAGCACAACTTATTCTAGGATGCAAGGTTGGTTTAATATTAGTAAACCCAGTAATATCATATGTCATGTTAATAAATCTGAGTGACAAAATTCATAATTATCTCCATAGATGCTGAGGTGTCATTTGCAAAATTGGGACACTCAATAAAAACTGAGCAATAAATGACATTTCCTTACAAGGATAATTGTATATTTACATATTTTATATATTTATATTATCTAAATATATATACATATTTAATAAATACATATTCTCCAAAGTACATTACCAATCTGATTAATTGGCAATTGAGGATTTACTCAATGAGGAAACAACGGGAAATTTTCACTAAACTCACAAATAAAGCAAAAGATGCCCTTTGTAATATTGTACAGGTGTATTACATAAAATAATCAAAGGAACTCATTTGGAGGCATAAAAGTTGTTAAAGAAAAAGTAAAAAGCATCTCTTTTGTGGAAGACATGGTAGTAGCCCTCAAATACCCTGAAGAATCAATGACAAAATTAACTCAAACCGTAAAGAATTCAGTAAGTTATCATAATATACAATTAACAAAAAATTGATTAGAAGTCACAATGTTACAGAGGAAATCCACTTATAAACTAAGAAGATTAAATACTTAGGAAAAAACTTAAGAAACATAAAAAACTAACACAAGGAAAATTTTAAATATTTCTAGCAGATACGAAAGTTAAGTCTATCAAATGAAAAGATATTCTTCTTTTTGATCAGTATGACTCAACATTATAAAGGTGTCAGTTCTCGTAAATTAAGTTCTAAATTTAACACAATCCTCATAACAATTCCAAAAGGTTTTTTTTTTTTTTAAAGGAGTTAGCCAACTAGATACTAAAGTTCAACTTGGAAAAAATAAATATGTATAAATATCAGGACATTAACATACTATGTAGAGCCTCTATAATTAAAACAGTGTAGCATGGGTATATGAATAGACAAATATACAGGAAAATCAAAATGGCTCAGAAATAGATCCAAGTATGCTTGAAAATTAAGTATGAAACAAAGATATATCAAAACACTGGGACCAAAATAGACATAATAAGTGGTGCCAGACAGTTGGTTTGCCATTTGGAAAAAGATGAAATTAGATCCATACCTCATATTCAAGAGTATAGGTCAAATGGATTAAAGATCTAAAGGTACAAAATGAAGCCCTGAACACTAGAGGAAAACATGGGTGGATTGCTCTTTAACCTCAGTATAGGGAATGGCTTTACTAGTCAGTCAGTCAGTTCAGTCGCTCAGTCGTGTCCTACTCCTTGCGACCCCATGAATTGCAGCACGCCAGGCCTCCCTGTCCATCACCAACTCCCAGAGTTCACTCAGACTCACGTCCATCGAGTCAGTGATGCCATCCAGCCATCTCATCCTCTGTCGTCCCCTTCCTCCTCCCTGCCCCCCAATCCCTCCCAGCATCAGAGTCTTTTCCAATGAGTCACCTCTTCGCATGAGGTGGCCAAAGTATTGGAGTTTCAGCTTTAGCATCAGTCCTTCCAAAGAAATCCCAGGGCTGATCTCCTTCAGAATGGACTGGTTGGATCTCCTTGCAATCCAAGGGACTCTCAAGAGTCTTCTTTAATGCCACAGTTCAAAAGCATCAATTCTTCGGCGCTCAGCCTTCTTCACAGTCCAACTCTCACATCCATACATTATAGTCAAGATAAATTCCTTATCTGTTTGGAAAAATGTTTATTTTCTTTTTGTTGGGTATAGGCAAGGTTCAGTACCTCTCAATTTATTGTAATTATTCATTGTATAAATTCTTTGCTCTGTTTACTTATTATGTCTATCAGTTCCTCGGGGGAGATATTTTAATACTTCCCAGTATAACAAGGATTTTTCAGTTTTGTCTAGTAACTGAGACAGTATTTGCTTTGTATATTATGAAACTATATTTTCAGAAGCCCGAAAAGTCATGATTGCTATACCTTTTGACTGGTTTAAAAAAAATCTGTATGTAATATCTGTCACTGTTTCTTTTAATAAATTTTGCTCCAAAATCTATGTTATATAGTATTAACATTTCTATGTCACCTTTGCTTTGGTAAGTATTTGCCTATGCTCATAATTTTTGAGTATTTCTTTTAAATTAAAAAAAAAAAGCATATCTCTGAGTTTCAAATTCAATAGTCTATGTTCCTTAATAATTGGCAGGTATAGTTTTTTTCCTATTGTGCTCAACAGTATATTTGAATGCATTTTTGCAATCCTATTTTATATTAACATTTCCTTCCCTTTTTAATCTTCTCTTTGAGACACAATTTCTTTTGTTTTTCATTTCTATTATACTTTACCTATTTAACATTTGTAGATTCTATTATTTTAATGGTCACTAACAGATGTTTAATATATATATTAAATAAATTTTAACAGTCTAAACATTACTTAGTATTTCTCTCTTCCCCCTCAAAGAAAATTCTTAGCTTCTATACACTATCTCCTTCTCTCATGTTATTATTTTATTGCTGAAAGAAGACAAAAAACCCACAAAACAGTAAGCTATTGTTTCCCTTAAAAGTATTTCATCGTCCCTATATATGAAAGTTTATTCTCAGGTCATGCTGATTTTTTTGGTCTATTGCTTTTCATCTCCTTTTTTTTTTTTCTTTATAATTCATTTTTCTCCTTTTTGTAGTTGTTCCAGCAAGGATCTGTGAGAGTATATGTTGAGATCCTCGTATTTCTAGAGAAAAAATGTTAGGCTGCTTGCAGAATTTTAGTTCACAATCTTTTGTACTGAGCACTTTGAAGATATTTACTTAAGTGTTTTCCAGATTCTCTTTGGTGCTGATGCAAATTATCCTGTCAATGTGCTTACTCTGTTGTGAGCAGTCTCTGAGAGCCTTTAGGATTTTCTTCCATTTCAGTACAAAGGGTGTACTGTAGCTTTATTTATTTTTTTTAACTTTTTTATTATTTATTTTTTACTTTACAATATTGTATTGGTTTTGCCATACATCAACATGCATCCACCACGGGTGTACACGTGTTCCCCATCCTGAACCCCCCTCCCACCTCCCTGCCTGTACCATCCCTCTTTCTGCTTGATAGCAAGGACTTTTTAAACTGACGTTCCATCTCAGTTCTAGAAATTCTCAGCCATTCTCTACATATTACTTCTTTTCTCAGTAGTCTCTATTCTTTCTTGAAGCTTCCTGCAAACAGTGTTGAGCATCACATTCTATCATCCCTTTCTTTACTTCACTTTTATATTCTCCATCACTTTAAATTTCTGAGTAACTTTCTGAAGTACTTTCTCAAATTTATCTTCCTAGTTCACTAAATCTGAATTTAGCTGTGATAATTCTACTACTTAACCTTAAAATGAGATGTTTTCTTTCTTAAAGTTGTAACAGTCATAAATTTAATTTCTATGATTTCTATTTGATCCATTTCAGTAACTATCTTAGTTCTAGTTTTATAGATACAATGTCCTATTCTATTGCCTTGCAATTTTAAAAACATCTTATTTTAAAGTATTTCAGTGGCCTTTCAGGGAAGCAGTATAACATAATGATTAAGAGCATACCTCCATGGAGGAGGAAATGGCAACCCACTCCAGTATTCTTGCCTGGAAAATTCCATGGACAGAGGAGCCTGGTGAGGTACAGTCCACAGGGTCGCACAGAGTTGGACACGACCGAATGCACACAGTAAGAGCATGTACTGCAGAGACAGAAGTGAAGTCAAAGTGAAAGTCGCTCAGTCGTGTCCGACTCTGTGCGACCCCATGGACTATACAGTCCATGGAATTCTCCAGGCCAGAATACTGCAGTGGGTAGCCTTTTCCCCAAGAGTTTCCTGGGGTTCAGATACTGCATTATGGTCAGGGTTTTATGTTGTCTGCCATGTTATGCTAGATGGACTGGTTTTATTTTTCCTTTATTTTTTACATGTGTCTATTTTTTAAAAATTGGAGTATAATTGCTTTACCATGCTGTGTTACTTTCTGATATACAAGGAAGTGAACCAGCTATATGTATACACAGATACCCCCTCTCTCAGAACCCCCGTCTTACCCACCTAGGTCAGCAGAGGGCACCAAGCTGAGCTCCTGTGCTATATGCCACAGTCCCTTATCTATTTCACACAGGATAGTGTGTTTATATCAAACCTAATCACCCAGTTTAAACCAGGTCTTGTCTTAATTTGGTAAGCCTGAAGGATGGAGTGGGGAGATGAACACTTTCTATCTGTATCACATTTATGAAAGATCTACACTAAAACGGCAGTGTTCCTGAACTCAGCCAGCAGCAAACAGAAGTGAGAGCTGTGTCTGCTTGTTTCAGGTTTTAGTTTAGTTGGTTGACTGATAAAATAAATTGAAGCTCACCATTTCTGAGAAGTTGTGGGTGCAGAATGTTAAGAAATTTTCTAGTGAATAGGAGTTGAAGGGGTTTCCCAGGTGGCTCAAACAGTGAAGAATCTGCCTGCAATGCAGGAGACCTGGATTCGATCCCTGGGTCGGAAAGATCCCCTGGAGAAGATAATTGCTACCCACTCCAGTATTCTTCCCTGGAGAATTCCTTGAACAGA
>NW_011494918.1:1139798-1160210 GCF_000754665.1 Bison bison bison | reverse complement strand
TGAGTGACTCACACACACACACACACACACACACACACAGGAGTTGAAGATGTTGAAGCAATTAGTAGACTATTCTTTCAATATGTTGAGGGTGATTGGAAGGGAGACAAATGATATGGTAACCTGAGCAACAAACAGTAAGAATTACTTTTCAAAGTATAAATGAGATATGAGCATGTCTACAAGGCGGCTAGTGGACAAGTTGAGGTTTGGAAAGAAAGTAGATCCATCTGAGATTAAATAGAAGGAAAATGAAAGAATGGTACTTCTGAGGATATTGATGGCAAAGGGAACAGAAGATAGTGAGCCTTCTTTGTTAACCCCAATCTATCCACTGAGGAAGAAGCAAAGGCGTAGAAGCTGTGAAAAGATTCTCACTCACACTTTCCATTAGGTTCATGGAAGAATTAGAAGCAGAAATGCAGTATTTTGTTAAATTATTAAATATTTTTGTAAATTGAATTGTCTTTTAAGGATGGCCTCACTGTATCTAAACACAAGATAATTCACATGGAAACCCTACGAAGCTCTTATTATGTATGTTGAATCAGAGGTAGAATGGAGTTGGGTGCAGACTCCAAACTTTTTTGCCTCTAGAAGGCATTAAAAACAAGGAGTCCTACTTTGCTTCTAAAGGGAACAAACAGCATCGTTCTGTGAAAGCTGATCTTCTGATATTAAACTTATGTAGTATTTTTCTTCAAGGTCAGTAGTGGCTGTTAAAATGGTTGTCCCTTTCCCTGGAGAACAGCATCTTCCCCTGACATATAATTTCTGTTGGAAGAACATTCTGTAAGTCCATGTTCTCACTACAAATATTATCCAACTTAGCAATGAAGGACATTAAAAAAAAAAAAGCCTTTCCTGACCTTTCTGAGACAAAACAGACCTAATTCTCTTTACACGAAATAAGCAGCATCTTCTAGATGGAGCACTAATCTTTCAATCCTTAATCTCTTCTATACAAGTGGGTGTGTATTGTATTTTGCCTTTGGTTACCACATCTGAATGAGGGATTTGGATAGATGACTTCTAAGTTCCCTTCCATTTCTAACATGCTCAGTTCAGTTCAGTTCAGTTCAATTGCTCAGTCGTGTCTGACTCTTTGCGACCCCATGAATTGCAGCACGCCAGGCCTCCCTGTCCATCACCAACTCCCGGGGTTCACTCAAACTCACATCCATCAAGTCAGTGATGCCATCCAGACATCTCATCCTCTGTCATCCCCTTCTCCTCCTGCCTCCAATCCCTCCCAGAATCAGAGTCTTTTCCAATGAGTCAGCTCTTCACATGAGGTGCCCAAAGTATTGGAGTTTCAGCTTTAGCATCATTCCTTCCAAACACCCAGGACTGATCTCCTTCAGAATGGACTGGTTGGATCTCCTTGCAGTCCAAGGGACTCTCAAGAGTCTTCTCCAACCCCACAGTTCAAAACCATCAATTCTTCGGCACTCAGCTTTCTTCACAGTCCAACTCTCACATCCATACATGACCACTGGAAAAACCATAGCCTTGACTAGACGGACCTTTGTTGGCAAAGTAATGTCTCTGCTTTTGAATATGCTATCTAGGTTGGTCATAACTTTCCTTCCAAGGAGTAAGCATCTTTTAATTTCATGGCTGCAATCACCATCCAAGTGATTTTGGAGCCCCAAAAAATAAAGTCTGACACTGTTTCCACTGTTTCCCCATCTACTTCCCATGAAGTGATGGGACCAGATGCCATGATATTCGTTTTCTGAATGTTGAGCTTTAAGCCAATGTTTTCACTCTCCTCTTTCACTTTCATTAAGAGGCTTTTTAGTTCCTCTTCACTTTCTGCCATAAGGGTGGTGTCATCTGCATATCTGAGGTTATTGATGTTTCTCCCGGCAATCTTGATTCCAGCTTGGGCTTCTTCCAGCCCAGCTTTTCTCATGATATACTCTGCACAGAAGTTAAATAAGCAGGGTGACAATATACAGCCTTGATGTACTCCTTTTCCTATTTGGAACCAGTCTGTTGTTTCATGTCCAGTTCTAACTGTTGCTTCCTGACCTGCATATAGGTTTCTCAAGAGGCAGGTCAGGTGGTCTGGGATTCCCATCTCTTTCAGAATTTTCCACAGTTTATTGTGATCCACACAGTCAAAGGCTTTGGCATAGTCAATAAAGCAGAAATAGATGCTAGAGCTCTTTGAAAGTGAAGTGAAGTCGCTCAGTCGTGTCTGACTCTTTTTGATCCCATGGACTGTAGCCCAGCAGGCTCCTCCGTCCATGGGATTCTCCAGGCAAGAATACGGGAGTGGGTTGCCATTTCCTTCTCCAGAGCTCTGGGCAATTACAGCAATCTGTGTCTCATATCCATACTACAGTCAAGGATACTTGAGGCTCAATAGGGAACACACTTTGTCTTTGGGTTCCCCAAAACACATAGGATGGAGTGCTTCTATCAGTAAATCTGTTACTGAAAATATAAATGAATTAATTAAATAATGATAATACTTCTAAATAGCACAGCTTTGACCAAGGATAGCATACATAGAATTAGAGAAAGAAAGGCCATTCTGGGTGGACAAAACACCTAACCACATGGCTTCATTGATGGAGCATGAGTTGGGGCTCATCTCAGCCTTCTTTATTGGTCATGTGCTCTTGGGCAGAATACAAGCTCTATGACTGCATTGGGTGGCCCCGCTGCTCCCTACATCATCTTACCTCTCATGAAGCCAGAGGCGCAGGCCCCCTCATAACTCCTTTGTAGGCCTGCATGTAACCGAGGGGACAACTGTCCTGGGAACCATCATGCCACTAACATAAGTATCTAATCCACAACCGAAAGGAAATACACAACCTTGTCTGAGTTGCTGCTAGGGATCAATATCATCATGCCTCCTATCCCTCTGTACCTCAAGAACCTCCAGAAATAAAACCTTGCCCTTCATCACTATTAACTTCATACTTTTCTGAACCAACCCCTTTTTCCCTTACAGTCACATCACTGGAACTTCCATAGCTCTGAATTTATAAATTGGCTTATTTTCCTTAAGCTTCTCTTACCATTAACTGTAATTTAACTTCTCAAAATCGAGGATTTTTATTTTTGCTATTGTAGTTTTATTGTGTATCTTGTAGTTTTGTTTTGTATCTTCATATCCTTCATATCCATGTTTCATTTCCTATTTCTGACTTCAGGATCAGGAGATATCTACATTTTCTCCCTTACCATGTGTTGTTATTTCAAGATTCATATGCTTATGTGCTCTCACAATATCATCTGTCCTTTAAGACTCACATCTCCTGCATATAATACATTGCAGATGCTGCAAGTTGCCTATATATTACCTGTTCTTTATTTTTTTTCTCCAAAGCAGAAAACTGATTTCATATGGAGTATACCCAGATTTTTAAAAAATAATTTAAAAATTCCCTTGAAGCTAGATTAGCCAAGTCACATGGTTTTATCTAATGTGGTGAAAACAGAAATCAATGGATAGAATTTGCAGGAACTCACTCAAGAAGGAAGCAGACTCAGCTAGATCTCTACTTTTGTGCCCCTTCTTTCCCTTCTTGCTGACTGTTGTGACAACTTCTGTCTACATGTAGCATTTAGTTGGCATTTCATCCTGATAACCATGAGGCAGCAGGCATGAGGGCAATAGTCAGAAGCTAAAAATTGCTTAAAGAGAAAAAAAAAATCCTGTTGGTATCAGCTTAGAGAGCCTATATCCAGACTTCTTGTTATGAAACCAAAAAAAGCTCTTCATTTATTTGACCCACGTCTGAAGTTAAATAAACATCTAACTTCTCTGGCTACTCATTCTCCGAGGACTTTGACAGAGGGATCACAGTCTTTCTCTAACATTCTGTGCCTTAATTCTAACCATCATTCATTGTGGTATCAATATCCAAGTGGTGGTGGTGGTGGTAGTGGGGCAATCAACATTTACACCTAAAGATTTTTTTAAACACATTTCTTATTAGCTGTCTCACTCCACCAAGTACTCACTCAGGATTTTGTCATGAGCCAAAACAGCACTACCCAAAAATCTAAAATCCCAAACTTCTTGTAGAACATTCCTGTCCTATAAGATTAATTGATCAAGCCATCCCATTAAAATAATCTTCTGACTTTGTCAGATCACCAAGCCATTGAACTCGTCACTGTATCACCAACCGTAAAATCCTTCCTCTCTTTACTTCCTTACTTTCCCAGGTTAGACTCTGTGAACCTGAAGTGTGACCACTCTTTGCAAACATTCTCAACTCTATTGACTCCTGCTCCCTCCAGTGAATTCACAGGGTGAAACCTACATCAAGTGTTACCATGCACTTCAACATTCTTGAAGAGAATTCACAGATTTTCAAACAACGGAGGTAGGTTCCACGCTAATTTTGTGATCAACTTCAAATGGGTCCTCAGCTGTCCCCAGCAATTCCAGTAGGTCGTTCATTTCCCTACTTGCTGAAATAATTAAAGAATTGTCTTATATCTTCTCTTCAGGGTCTTGCATCTTATTTCATTATGAGGGGAGAGGAAGAACTTCAAGACTCCAGAAACTAACACCTTCATATTTCCCTCACCATAAGATGGTATGAAAAAATCCAAATAAGCTTATGGCCAACCCGATTCTTCCTCCTCATTTAAAGCTCCCAGGGACTTTCCTCCTTCAAATAATCCCCCTTTGTCCTCCTCACCATCAGCCTCTCCCTTCCTACTGGTTCTGTCGCCTTTATCATATAACCAAGCTTCAGTCTCTCTCTCATCTTCACAAACCTTAAGTGAAGTGACAGTCGCTCAAACATGTTCAACTCTGCAATCCCATGGACTGGAGCCCACCAGACTTCTCTGTCCATGGAATTCTCCAGGCAAGTGGAGTGGGTTGCCATTCCCTTCTCCAGGGGATCTTTCTAACTGAGGGATGAAACCTGGGTCTCCCATGATGCAGGCAGATTATTTACCATCTGAGCCATAGGGGAACCTATCCTTGATCTCAACTCCTGCCCACAGCTGCCTCTAACTCTCTCCTTCCCTTTTGGGTCAAAGTCCTTTAAAACAATTTTCTCCACACCCAATCTTCATACTTTCACCTCCTATTTTCTATTCACATGTACAGTTCTTTTAATGCTTTGTCATTATTTTTTCTTTTGAAAATGGGCTTAAATTTTTTAAAGGCAACATAATATAGCAAACACTCATGATCTAGAATCAACAATTGCTAACACTTTTGTCTTTTTTTCTTTTTTCCAGAGTATTTCATGTTTTTTTTTTTTGCTTTGTTCTTTACTTTTTATTGATATACAATTGACATATAATATTCTATTGGTTTCAAATGTAGAACATAAGGATCTGATAAATATATTATGTGTGTGTGTGTGTGTGTGTATATATATATATATAAAATATCCTCTGAAGAAGGAAATGGCTACCAATCCAGTAGTCTTGCCCAGAGAATTCCATGGACAGAGGATACATACACAAACCAGAATATTATTCAGTCATAAAAAAGAAGGGAATCTTGTTATTTTGTGACAGCAAAGATGGACCTTGAGCACATTATGTTAAGTAAATAAGTCAGAAAAAGAAAGACAAAGACCATATGATCTCCATTATGTGTAAAATCTAAAACAAAAATCAAACCAAAATAAAACAAAACCAGGAACTTATAGATACAGAGAAGAAATTAGTGCTTGTCAGAGACAAGGGATGTGGGTAGGCAAATGGGTAAAAGTACAAATTTCCAGTCATAAAATAAGTAAGACCTGGGAATATAATGTAATGTACTATAGCTAATAACACTGTATTGTATATTTGAAAGTAGTTAGGAGAGTGGATTGTAAGGGTTCTTTCTCATCATAGAAACAGAAAGGATAACTGCATAGTGATGGATGTTAGTTAGATTTTATTGCATGTTTTGTTGTTTTAAGTGAATAAACCATCACAGGTAAAGTGGAAATCCCCTTTACTCTCTTCCCTAGACATTTTTTATTACCTAAAAGGTCATTATGATGTATTTAGTTTACACCCAAATCATTTTTTACTATGTATAAATATGTGTGTGCTAAGTGACTTCAGTCCTGTCTGAATCTTTGTGACTCCATAGATTATGCTCCACCTTTGTTCACAGGATTCTCCAGGCAAAAATACTAGAGTGGGTTGTCATGCCCTCCTCCAGGGATCTTCCTGACCCAGGAATCAAACTCACTTCTCTTAAGTCTCCTGCATTGGCAGCTGGATTCTTTGCCACTAGCGCCACCTGGAAAGCCTACTACATATATATATATATTTTTTTTTTTTTTAATTTTTATTTTATGTACTATAAAAATAAATATCTCTATCTATACAAATATACAGAGAAGGCAATGGCACCCCACTCCAGTACTCTTGCCTGGAAAATCCCATGGACGGAGGAGCCTGGAAGGCTGCAGTCCATGGGGTCGCTAAGGGTCGGGCACGACTGAGTGACTTCACTTTCACTTTTCAACTTTCATGCATTGGAGGAGGAAATGGCAACCCACTCCAGTGTTCTTGCCTGGAGAATCTCAGGGACGGCGGAGCCTGGTGGGCGGCCCTCTATGGGGTCGCACAGAGTCGGACTCGACTGAAGTGACTTAGCAGCAGTAGCATACAAATATATATCCATAAATAATCTAAATCTAGTTTTATGTATTTATTTTAAAATATACATAAAATGGAATGATTCTGAAACTTTTTTTTTTTATCAGATTTAGACTTTTGAGGTTTCTCATGTTGATTCATATTTATTTACATCATTCACTGTAAATATTCCATCATGTGTGTTCAAAATTCACTTATTTGAGAGGCTGCATTGTATGGTAATTAGGATCAGGGGCTCTGGAACTAGGCTGCCTGGGTTTATTCCATGCACCTGTCAAATCCTAAGTTACTTTAACTCTCTGACATCAGTCACTCCATCTCTAAGATGTTGGCAGTACACACAGCTGCATTCTTTAATCAGATGAGGGTTAAATGAGTTACCTATGTGAAGCGCCTAGATCCTCCATGGCTTACGACAAGCACGCAATGCTGGTGTGACTGTAGGAAAGCAGATGGCACTCTCAAATTAGGATAATTGGACAAGGGCTCCCTTATGCAAGGGCTAATTATAGAAGTGTAGGCAGAGAAGGGAAGGGGTAAGGAACAGGACAGTCAGCCACTGGCAGCAGGAGGGCCTGTTAGTACTGCTAGGCCAGAACAAAAATAAATGTATCGTTAAGAAACAGATTGTTACAAATGAATTGAAATCTGGCTCTGCTCCCTTCTCAGTCTTCTTCCTTCCCCTGTTTCAAGGGAACTGCTGATAGACCTTTGGTTTGTATCCAAACAATATTTAAAAACTTTTATATAGACATATACGCAGATACCTAAACCTGCTCAAAGAAAGAGGTCCCCAGAACCCAGGGTAGAGTTGTGTGATAGAGGTTTCCTTCTAAGAGGAGCCGGGTCCTTCCATTGGAGGACACAGCTTGGACTGCCTTCAAAGGGAGGGAACCGCAGAACTGTTTACTCTAACGTCTTTCTTGTCTCTTCCATCAGTCTCTTTCCAGGGTTCTCTATTGGCCAAACCCAACCAGAAGCCAAAGGGCAAGGAAGTCTCTTCTTTAAGGGCCAGTATCCCAGGGCAGATTACATTTGGAAAGTGAGTAGAGTAAGCAAACGGCTTACTGGATTTGTCCTTCCTTCCCTTCCTCCTGTTTGTAAGGACAACCTGATACTGGAAGCAGAGCAACCATCATGCAACCTTGAAACAACCAAGGTGAGAACAGAAAAGAAAGTGAAAGTGAAGTCGCTCAGTCGTGTCCAACCCCTTGCGACCCCGTGGACTGTAGCCTACCAGGCTCCTCCATTCATGGGATTTTCCAGGCAAGAGTACTGGAGTGGGGTGCCATTTATTGAAAAGGAAAAGAGTCTGTGTCACTGTTGACATCGCATGGTCATTATATCAGCCTGGATAGCCTACACCAAACTTTCTGCTATTTAAGAAAAACAAAACCCTTAATTAATTAATTGTAGAACTGGGATATTTATTTCTTTTCTCCAAAATTTAAATTCACAGTCTGTTCAACAGGGTTTTTTTTTTTTTTTTTTAATTTTTGTGCTTTTTAAAGATAGTATGTTATTGAAGTATAGTTGATTTACAATGTTAAATTCTGCTATACAGCAGAGTGATTCAGTGATACCTATATACACATTCTTTTAAAATCCTTAATTTATTTAAGTTACTGTTTGAGGTTAAATGGAACAACTACCCTTAACCCTGCTTCCTTGGTGGATCAGTGGTAAAGAATCCATCTGCTGTGCAAGAGACACAGGAGACACCAGTTCCATCTCTGGGTCAGGAAGATCCCTTGGAGGAGAGCATAGCAACCCACTCCAGTATTCTTGCCTGGAAAATCCCATTGACAGAGGAGATTGGCTGACTATAGCCCATGGAGTCACAAAGAGTCAGACACAATTTAGCGATTAAAAAATAACACTTACCCTCGCCTTCCTGGTGCGGTGCTGTGCTTAGTTGCTCAGGCATGTCCAACTCTTTGTGACCTCATGGATGGTAGCCCACCAGGCTTCTTTGCCCATGGGATTCTCCAGGCAAGAATATTGGAGTGGGTTGCCGTGACCTCCTCCAGGGGATTTTCCCAATCCAGGGATAGAACTCAGGTCTCCTGCATTTCAGGTGGATTCTTTACAGTCTGAGCCACCCAGGAAGCCCAAGAATACTGGAGTGGGTAGCCTATCCCTTCTTCAGGGGATCTTCTCAACCCAGGAATCAAACCCAGGTCTCCTGCATTGCAGGCAGATTCTTTACCAGCTGAGCTACCATGGAAGTCCCACCCTTCTGGCATCTCCTTCTTAATCTCAATGTCTTTTAACTCTTAGCTCACAATTTCCTTAACAACACTGTAATTGGTTCTTGTTATCATTCATTATGACCTCAATATTCATGTGACATTTCCAGACAACATTCTGTATTTTTTGAGAAGGGTGGAAAGAGGTTCTGGAGGGAAGGATCTAAGATATCAAGCACTGTCCACCCTTCTTACTCGTCTACATTCACTCTTGTCCTTAATCTAGGAGAAAAGTTTGTGAGCTGAACACAGGGTACAAAGTCATATCAGCTGCCATATTATCATGGGAAGAGGTCAATTCGTTATACTCTGACATAAGACATAAAGTGTTATTTGGCATTTACATGTTTTTACATTAGAAACCAGTGTATTGCATGAATATGCGCCATTATCACACACCACCTTTGATATACAAGGTAATCTTGGATGAACGGGCAATGCTGTATGGCATGTTACAGTGATTAATAGGGCATTTTGTAAGACTTTCAGTGACAGTGCTGGAAGAAATGCTGCAGCAGTAAAGGTAAACCCATACCGGAATATTGGTCTGTCTCTGTGAATCAAAATGCCGCCCTCTCTCCCTTCTACTAGTTACAGTAGATGATCATTTCAGAGGATCAGCGCTGGCCTCTAACTTTGACAAACTGAATATTTTCCCTCTGGGTTTGGAGAAGATAGTATGCTTCAACGTGCATATTCAAAAATGCCATCTTTACCACCTATATTCATTTGAACTGTAAACTTACTGTAGACACATTTTTAAAAAGAAACCTGTGGGATTATGCCATTTGCATTATCTGACTGAAGAAAGCATAAATAATCTTTGAAAAGGTCTTAGGTTCCCTTCTTTCTACCTGGAGGTTCATCTTTTTCCTTTTTTTTCCCATTAGCTTATTCATCAGTGGAGCAGTGGATACAAATCTGATTGGCTAGATTCCTAGGCACAGATCAGTGTGGGTACATAAGGGCAAGAGATCCCATATGTGGTCCCTGCCTCCACGTGATAAGCCAACCTAAGCAAGACATGATCTTTTAGTGTATGCCGGCCTTCATCTTTCATCTCTCTTTTTGATCCCAGGCTTGTTTGCAGGGTCTATTGAGTTAGGACATCTCTTGTGGCTGAGGTTTCTTCACATCCTTATTCTCCATTTTGTTCTTTTCTCTTTCTTCTCATCTCTTCTTTCTACTATCCTGTCTCCTCTCTCATACTTTCCTCCTGTTATCTCTCATATTTCCTTCTCTTGATGGGATTCAGGACATGATAACACAAAATATGGCTCCTTGGCATACTGAATAAGCTGAAGGTATTTGAGAAACTGGCAGAAGGAAGACAGTCTCTTTGACTTTCCTTCTCCCTTTCTCCCCTGAAGTAGGTCATAGGACCCTCATATGAAAAGTGCCCTGCCTGTTCATGAGGAAAGGAGTTTCCTATTTCTAAGATGGAGGGACACCAATCAGAACCCAAAGGAATGGGCCTTGCGAATTTCTCCCAATTTACAACACTTGGCTCATGCTATTTGACCTATCATATTTCCCTGTGCCTTTCCACTCTTCATCAAGTCTAACATACAAATACTCAAGTTTAGTCGATTCTTCAGATCTTCATTTCCTTAGGAAGGATCCCTTGTCACATAAAACATGTGTTAAATAAATTTGTAGGTTTTCCCCCATTAATCTGTTTTTGTTTAAAATCAGTTCAATTTTCAGACCTAGTCAGAGACTCTAAGGGAGTCAAGGAAAACTTCTTCTTCCTCTACACTAGTCATTCTTGCCTCTGCCTTTCCTCTTTCTAGCTCCATTTGACCTCATGATAAGATGGTGTTACCCTCAAAAATCAAGTCCACAGGATACCTTACCAGCTTCTTCTCTTCCTGTTCTTTCCTCTCTGGTGTATATCTGTGTGGATAGGAGTTTTAAAAATCCAACTCTTTCTTCTTAACTTACTTTCTTTATATGGCCAGCCAAAGAATGGTAAAATCCAATATTTAAAATGTTCTTAACCAGGTCTTTAACAAAGTTTTTATTGATGAATCAGAGCTCGTTAAGTTATGTTGATGTATGGCAAAACCAATACAATATTATAATTAGCCTCCAATTAAAATAAATAAATTTTAAGAAATAAATAAATAAATAATAAAGTTATTAACAGAATAGTAATCCTGGTGTCCTTTCTGCTAATGATTTTGAAAAGGCTAGCAAATACAATACTATTTGCCAGAGTATTTTTTTGACAACCCTCAGTCTTTTGCTCATAATAGTCCTAAATCTCCATTCTGCTGCTGCTGCTAAGTCGCTTCAGTCGTGTCCAACTCTCTGCGACCCCATAGACGGCAGCCCACCAGGCTCCCCTATCCCTGGGATTCTCCAGGCAAGAACACTGGAGTGGGTTGCCATTTCCTCCTCCAATGCATGAAAGTGAAAAGTGAAAGTGAAGTTGCTCAGTCGTGTCTGACTCTTAGTGACCCCATGAACTGCAGCCTACCAGGCTCCTCCATCCATAGGATTTTCCAGGCAAGAGTACTGGAGTGGGGTGCCATTGCCTTCTCTGAAATCTCCATTCTAATCAAACACAATTTTGACATGAATAAATACCAATAATTTATACCTTAAAAAGGTATAAGTACAGGTTTCCTGTTTCATAGTGTCTATATTTTAAACCCATTCTCTAATTGCTTTCTGAAAGAATTTTTTTTTCTAATAGTTCATGCATTAGTGAACAATCAGGAAAATTTCTGGTGATGATATTATAAGAAAATTAAGTAGGGTCACCCATTTCCTCACTGATGGATCAGGCAAATTCTTCACTGTCATCACCTGTACTAAAACAGAAGGGAAAATCTCTCTCTAACAAAAACGTCCCCCTGCAGTTCTTCAGCAATACTACCACCTCATACACAACCCACTGAACTCAGAATATACTACAGTTTTGAGGAAACAAATTTGTTTTTACTATAATGTAAGAGCATTTCAAAATCCAAACTGAATACAGGTGAGGTAAATCATGTATGTGGATTTACCTGATTTAGTTCTATTAGGTCATTTGGGAGCACTGTACTCTCATCAGATGACCTTGAAATCATGCCAGGTGAGTCACTGTCCAGAGGTCTCTGTGAAGCTAATCAGTTCTTCAAATGGCCAGACACAATTCAGGTAAGAAAGGACAGATAATTCAAGCCCTAAAGGAAGATTCACTCTCAGAAAGGCAGGAAGTTTACATTCAATTCAGGGCTGTTCCTGAAATAACTGTGTTCTTCATAAAAGCTGGACATCACAGTTGGTTAAGGCATATAGGCTCTACTGCTGGTTCCCGAATGAAAAGTTTAGGATATTTACAGTTCCCATTTCACAAAGTTATTCTAAGGCTTTGTTGTTTTTCAGTGACTCAATCGTGTATGACTCTTTGTGACCCCATGGACTGCAGCACTCCAGGCTTCCCGGTCCAACACTATCTCCCAAAGCTTGCTCAGATTCATGTCCACTGAGTTAGTGATGCCATCTAACCTTTTCATTGCCCTCTTGTCCTCCTGCCCTCATTCTTTGCAGCATCAGGATCTTTTCCAATGATTCTGTTGTTCCCACCAGGTGGCCAAAGTGTTGGAGCTTCAGCTTCAGCATCAGTCCTTCTAATGAATATTCAGGGCTGATTTCCTTTAGGATTGACTGATTTGATCTCCTTGCAATCCATGAGACTCTTAAAAAGTCTTCTCCAGTACCATGGCTCAAAAGCATCAATTCTTTGGTGCTCAGCTTCTTTATGAACCAACTCTCACATCCACACATGACTACTGAAAAAACCATAGCTTCGACTATATGGACCTTTGTAGACAAAGTGATGTCTCTGCTTCTTAATATACTCTCTAGGTTCATTGCAGCTTTTCTTTCAAGGGTCAAGCGTCTTTTAATTTCATGGCTGCAGTCACTATCTGCAGTGATTTTGGAACCCAAGTAAATAAAGTATGTCACTGTTTCCATTTTTTCCCTATCTATTGCTGTGAAGTGATGGGACCAGATGCCATGATCTTGGTTTTTTGAATGTTGAGTTTTAAACCAAAATTTTTACTTCCCTCTTTCACTTTCATCAAAAGGCTCTTTAATTTCTCTTCATTTTCTGCCATGAGGGTGGTGTCATCTGCATATCTGAGGGTATTGATATTTCTCCCGGCAATCTTGGTGCCAGTTTGTGCTTCATCCCACCCAACATTTCTCATGATGTTCTTTGCCTCGTTGTTGTTGTTCAGTCTCTCTGTAATGTCTAGCTCTTTGCGACCCCATGGACTGCAGCACGCCAGGCTTCCCTGCCCTTTACCATCACCCAGAGCTTGCTCAAACTAATGGCCATTGAGTCGGTGATGCCATCCAACCATCTCATCCTCTGACATCCCCTTTTCCTCCTGCCTTCAATCTTTCCCAGCTTCAGGGTCTTTTCCAATGAATTGGCTCTTCACATCAGGTAGCCAAAGTATTGAAGCTTCAGCTGTAGCATCAGTCCTTCTAATGAATATTTAGGATTGATTTCCTTTAGGAATGACTGATTTGATCCCCTTGCTGTCTAAGGGACTCTCAAGAGTCTTCTCAAGCACCACAGTTCAAAGGCATCAGTTCTTCAGCACACAGCCTTTTTTTATTGTCCAGCTTTCACATCCATACATGACTACTGGAAAAACCATAGCTTTGACTATAGGGATCTTTGTTGGCAAAGTAATGTCTCTGCTTTTAATTTTTTTTCAAAAACTGAATAAGTAGTTATTGTCCCAGAAGGTACATTGCTTTTTATACATATTTTATAAATAATACAGGATTTTTACACATCTTCAATATTTTGCTATTTGTTTAAAGGACATTTCTTCTAGGTTTGTCATTACTTTTCCTCCGAGGAGCAAGCATCTTTTAATTTCATGGCTGCAGTCACCATCCACAGTGATTTTGGAGTCCAAGAAAATAAAGTCTCACTTTTCCAATGTTTCTCCCATCTATTTGCCACGAAGTGATGGGATCAGATTTCATGATCTTAGTTTTTTGAATGCTGAGTTTTAAGCCAGCTTTTTCACTCTCCTCTTCACTTTCATTAAGTGGCTCTTTAAGTCCTCTTCACTTTCTGCCTTATGGGTTGTGACATCTGCGTGTCTGAGGTTGTTGATATTTCTCCCAGCAGCAGAGAATGATTCCAGCTTGTGCTTCATCCAGCCTGGCATTTCTCGTGATGTTCTCTGTAGAAAAGTTAAATAAACAAGGTGACAGTACATACTTGACCTACTCCTCTACCAATTTTGAAACAGTTCATTGTTCCATGTCCAGTTCTAACTTTTGCTTCTTGACCTGCATACAGATTTCTCAGGAGGCAGGAAAGGTGATCTGATATCCCCACTTCTTGAGGAATTTTCCACAGCTTGTTGTGATCCACATGGTCAAAGTCTTTGGGGGTAGTCAATGAAGCAGAATTAGATGTTTTTCTGGAAAACCCTTCTTTTTTCTATGATCCAATGGATGTTGGCAATTTGATCTCGGGTTCCTCTGCCTTTTCTAAATCCAGTTTGTACATCTGGAATTTCTCAACTCGCACAGTATTGAAGCCCAGCTTAAAGGATTTTGAGCGTTACCTTGCTAGCATGTGAAATGAGGGCAATTGTGCAGTAGTTTGAACATTGTTTGGCATTTCCCTTTTTTGGGACTGGAATGAAAACTGATCTTTCCAGTCCTGTGGCCACTGTTTTCCAAATTTGCTGGCATATTGAAAAGAAGCACTTTCACAGCATCATCCTTTAAGATTTGAAATAGCTCAGCTGAAATTCCATAGTCTCCATTAGCCATGTTCGTAGTAATGTTCCCCAAGGCCCACTTAACTTCACACCCTAGGATGTCTGACTCTAGGTTAGTGATCACACCATCATGGTTATCAGGGTCATTAAGTTTTTTTGTGTATAGTTCTTCTGTGTAGAATTAATTACAGTAATACAAGTTAAATATAACATCATGCCTGGCACAAAATAATGGCTTATTAAACGTTAGTGATTGTTATTCACAACTTTGTGAAAACAGAAGTAAGTGCATTAGTTGCCAATAAAACCAAAATATTATAGAAAAGCCTTGTTTCAATATCTTATAGGCATCTGTACACACTTATACGTACACTGAAAAATTTTGGAAATATGCAAAGTATTGAACCCTAACAAGCATTTGGCTCTTTATTTTCCTCTGTCTCATTTAGCAAACAATTTAATAAAATGAGAGAAACATTAAGACAGAAATGCCATGCTGTTTACCTTTTTCTGCTTTGGCAGTTCATCCTGTGTTTTTTTTTTTTTCCCCCACTTACTTTTTCCACTCCCAAATCTCTTACTCCAGATTCTGCTAATATATTTTGATTCTCTAGATTTTCTGAGAACATTTTAAAGATTTATTTATATGTCTTACATTCTTTGTCGGGTAAAATCAGTCACAATTTCAGTTCAGTTCAGTTGCTCAGTCATGTCCGACTCTTTGCAACCCCATGGACTGCAGCACACCAAGTCTCTCTGTCCATCACCAACTCCTGGAGCTTGCTCAAACTCATGTCCATCGAGTTGGTGATGCCATCCAACCATCTCATCCTCTGTCATCCCCTTCTCTTCCTGCCTTCAATCTTTCCCAGCATCAGGGTCTTTTCCAATGAGTCAGTTCTTCGCATCAGGTGGCCAAGATATTGAAGCATTAGCTTCAGCATCAGTCCTTTCAATGAATATTCAGGACTGATTTCCTTTAGGATTGACTGGTTGGCTCTCCTTGCAGTCCAAGGGACTCTCAAGAGTGTTCTGTACAGTTCAAAAGCATCAATTCTTTGGCACTCAGCAGTCTTTATAGTCCAACTCTCACATCCATACCTGACCACTGGAAAAACCATAGCTTTGACTAGACAGACCTTTGTTGGCAAAGTAATGTCTCTGCTTTTTATTATGCTGTGTAGGTTGGTTATAGTTTTTAGTCACAATTTATGATCCAATAAATGCCAAGATTGTTATGGGAATGACAGAACAACAGCATTTATGACAGAGCCAACTAACACAAAAGAAGACATCTCCTCTTTTTCTCCTGAAAAGACCAAGAATACAGTGGTCAATTGATCTTTTCTCTTTCTTTGATTCTATAAAGATTTAATGAGTCTTTATTGCATGCCTACCCATTCTCTTGGTTGCTTAAAATTTTATGCGTTAAAAAAATTTGAAAAAAATTTAGGTGACAAAACAAACTTTACTTAACACTTCATGAAGCAGGCAGTCTGTGTTCTCAAGAGTCCAGAGAACTCTGAGGCAGGGGAAAAGTGGCACATTTTTAGAGAAAATGGAAAAGAGAAGGATGAAAAATGAGCAGGGAACAAGGAAAACTTTCGAAGTAGTAGGTGATTAGGGATTGGTTACCTGAATGGCGTGACTTCCAGGAAGATGGAATCTTTACAAGAATATGGAACATTAAATGTTAGGTTTTGGTTTGCTGATGTAATCTCACAGTTTACTGAGGAAAGGCCACTCACTGTTAGGTTGATTAAATATTTCAACATAAGGCAGAAAATGCTTGCAAAGCAAACAGAAGGCAGAGTTTAATGTCTGCTTTCCACCAGTGTTTCCCAGAGTTTGTTCAGTGGAGCCCTAGCATGTCAGTGGGCTTCTTCTCAAACAATTTTAAAAACAGTTACACAATTCTTTACACAGAGATGTCTTAGAGTGTTAGTTGTGTTAGAGTGGGAGTCAAGGACAAGTCCAAAAATTCACATGGGGATGGATGGACTGATTAGATGAAGTACTAGAATTAGAGACAGTGTTTTCAGATGGAACATGGCCCAGGATTTCATACCAGTTCTTGAAACTACTTTGACCACTGTACCCATTATCAACTACATGGACATAGTTTGCTTGGCCTAGAGATGTCTGAGTTCCACATCAAAGACCAACTCCTTGAAGAGTAAAAACAGAACAGACAGAAAATGAAGCTCATAACATCTGCTGTATTATTATTTTTTTAATCTCAAAAATCTATGCAAACAAAAAAAAAAAGATTAAAACTTAACAATAAGAAAATAAAGAACCCAATTTAAAAATGGGCTAAAGATCTGAACGGGCTTCTCACCAAAGAGGATATACATGAGAGATAAATGTAGATAAAGATAATCCACATCATACAAAGCAGTGAGACATCACTGAGCCTTGATTAGAATGGCAAAAATCCAAAACACTGACAATATCAATGCTGGTGAAGTTGCACAGCAACAAGAATTCTGTTTCATTGTTGGTGGAGATGCAAAAAGATAAAACCACTTTGGGAGACAATTTGGCAGTTTCTTTTAAAACTAGACCTACTCTTACCACATGATACAGCAATCATGCTATTAAATATCTACCCAGTTAAGTTGAAAACTGGTCTCCACATAAAAACATGAATATTTATATTTATACAAGTTTATTCATAATTACCTAAACTTAGAGAAACCAAGATATCCTGGGTGAATGGCTAAACACATAAACTGTGGTACACATCCAGGCAGTGAAATATTATTCAGTGCTAAACAGCAAGGGACTATCAAATCACAAAAATGATATGAAGAAATCTTAAATGCATAATACTAAATAAAAGAAGCCAATCTGAAAAGACAACATACTGTATGATTTCAACTATAGGACATACGGGAAAAGGCAGAACTATAGAGACAGGGAAAGGATTAGTGGTTGCCAGAGGGTTGGGGAGAGAGGGATGTATAGACAGAGTACACAGGATTTTTAGGGCAGTGAAACTACTTGAGATTTTATATATATATGCCAATATACATTTGTCAAGGTGCTTCTCTGGTGGCTCAGTGGTAAAGAATCCATCTGCCAATGCAGGAGATGTGGGTTCAGTCTCTGGTTTGGGAAGATCCCCTGAAGAAGGAAATGGCAATCCACTCCAGTATTCCTGTCTGGAAAATCCCATGGACAGAGGAGCCTTGTGGGCTCTAACCCATACAAAGAGTCGGACATGACTTAGCAACTGAGCACAAGCAGGATACACGTGTCAAGACGTGGAGAGATTCGAGAACTCTGCTTTTGTCTCAATTTTGCTCCAAACCTAAAACTTCTCTATAAAATCTATGTTAATTAAAGAAAATATGTACAGCATTTGAAAAATTGTATTTATCAGTCATGTGTACTATCATAAAGAAGTTTATGTGACTATAAAATATTTCACATATTGTGTGAATTTTATTATAGGCCACTTCATAGGTAAGCACTTATCTGGAATAGATGTAACTGATAAGATTATTAGAATAAAAATATGTTGATTAAAAAATAAACACAAAAGACAATCATCTGTGTAAGGCACCCTGCTAGGTAGCATGCAAAAAACTTTAATTAAAACAAATACCACCCCTACACTTGAGAATCAAGTTAAAGAACCTTACTTTAAAAAGAAAATTCACTGGTACTTTGTCTTCAAGGAATAAAATGTACACCTGTAGCTTATTCTACTGACATCTCCATTTACCTTCATAAATTATCAAGTGTAAAAGGTGAATCCTAAAAGTCATTGATTAAACCAAGCTTATGTTTGTCATTTTTTAATTTAAACAATGTCTGGTTATTCATATTTATACTGATTTTTAGATATTCTTTAATATCAACACTTTGACATGGATTTCAACTATATTTCTACCTTTATCACTTGATTTTCACCTTGTTTATGGCATCTTTTCCCAAATATTATATGAGTAACAGTTTTTAGTCTTCCGGTTAAAGTTTCTATCTTGTGCAATGCTTTATTTTTTTTGTCCTTATATGTCTTCCTTTTTGTAACTTTACTTCATCTGGAATTAATTTTTTGGATGATATTTTTAAATGTTTTGTCCATTATCTCTACTACAGAGCTTTTATTAAAAAAAAAATCTGTATGCACCATTTTTTTCTGTAACAATGACAAGTTGCTGCCTCTTTCAGATGAAAAGTTTCAACTAGTCAATCCACCTTCCCTGTGGAACAGAATAAAACCACTCATACCTTTACATTTACATCTTTTTTAGATGAAGAAACACTGGTTGGTATAGAATGCCCCCAGGAAGACATCATCGTTTGGAATTAATTTCATTGCAGAGAGAAGAAATTTGGAGCCTACACCAGAGTACAATAAATATATTTCCGCAAATTCTTTCCTATAAATATAATATTAAATTAAATCATTTAAGACTAATATTTGTACATACATATATATGTTAATTAGCATTGTGAATCTATAAAATGAGAATACTCTATGAAATATTTCCTAAGTATATATGTTCACTGGACTTTTGTTTCTTCCTTTGTTTTACCAGACATCCCTTTCCTGGGATTAATATCATCCTGTAGAATCATTTTAGAAAATAATGCTGGGAGAGGTACAGAGAATAGCGACATTGCTGAGCTACTGATGAAAATAATTCTGAACCTGAATTCTACTATTATTTGAGACTTATGTGTGATTAATTAATTCTTATTGCTTAAAACTGCTTGAATCAGAGCTTAAATTATTTACAATGCAAACTAGCATGTAAAAAAGTTGGTACTCAGAGTATGGTGCTGTAAATAACAAAATCTAAAATGCAGAATCAAGTATAAGAAATTGGACATGGAACAATGAGGAACCGACTATTTATAATGTTGGTTTGTGTTGACCGTTTGTTGTAGATCTGTACAAGATAAAGAAAAGCTAACTCTAAAAGGGGCCAACCTAAAAAGAGAAGGGGGAAATGTGACTTAACTACAGTCTGTAGAACAGATGGACAGAGAGTCTGGTAATTTCAGTTCAGTTCAGTTCAGTCACTCAGTCGTGTCTGACTCTTTGTGACTCCATGGACTGCTGGGAGCCAGCGTGAGGAACTCTGCCCATGGCAAAGATCATGAGGAAGGAGGCTCGGCATACGCAAAGGCGGGATCGAGCCTCAGGAGTCCCCTTGGAAATTCTCGAGCATCTACCCCCAAAACCAGAGTCTGCCTACTTTACTGCTTTGTGCTCTCACCTACGCCTCTGACTTTACGGGGGGCCGTTCCCCACCACCTCTCTCTGAAAAAGAGTTAACTTACAGCTCCAGTTAATAAAGTTCCTGGGTGTGACAAGAGTGTTTCAACCTACAAACTCCTTTGGAAGTCCTCTGCTGCTGCTGTTGCTGCTAAGTCGCTTCAGTCGTGTCAGACTCTGCGCGACCCCACAGACGGCAGTCCACCAGGCTCTGCCATCCCTGGGATTCTCCAGGCAAGAACACTGGAGTGGGTTGCCATTGCCTTCTCCATTGTGTGAAAGTGAAAAGTGAAAGTGAAGTCGCTCAGTCGTGTCTGACTCGTAGCGACCCCACATGGACTACAGCCTACCAGGCTCCTCCATCCATGGGATTTTCTAGGCAAGAGTACTGGAGTGGCTTGCCATTGCCTTCTCCGTTGGAAGGCCTCTAGCCTGCCTGAACAGGTTCTTCCGGCCACATGTGATTGTTCACAGCCTCCCAACCATGAGAGGCATGAGATGTTCTAAACTGTCTAAATACAGATTCCTTTGAGCAGTTAAAAGATTGATTAGAAATTGTATTGGTGAAGGGTTT
>NW_011494918.1:1125651-1139698 GCF_000754665.1 Bison bison bison | reverse complement strand
GTTCTTCCGGCCACATGTGATTGTTCACAGCCTCCCAACCATGAGAGGCATGAGATGTTCTAAACTGTCTAAATACAGATTCCTTTGAGCAGTTAAAAGATTGATTAGAAATTGTATTGGTGAAGGGTTTTTCACTTGTTGGGCCAATGTTTGCTGCTAAGTTTCCATATCCCTTACCTACTGTGTCCCTGGGAGTGTATTGATTAATATTATTGATGTATAGGAATGTAAGTAGTAGCTTTAATGTTTGTAACCTTGGACCCTTGAGTTAATTATTTTCTTGTTATAGTCCACCACACCTTTAACCTATAGGAATGCAACTTTATCTAATGCTTTTGGAGGGTGGAGCCTGACTTTAGAATAATCACCTTTAGAGAAAAATAAGTTTTCTGAAGAAAGGATCATAAAATGTTAACAGGCCTCCTGGCCAGAAGATGATGTAAATCACCTAAACTTTTGCATATAGTAAGTTTGAAGGAAGAAAGCCTGGCTTACTGCTGACTCTACCCCTTCCCCCATTATCCTCTATGCACAACTTAAGGTAAAAAACTACTTTGGAAAATAAAGTGCGGGCCTTGCTCACCAAGCTTGGTCTCCCCATGTTGTTCTTTCTCTCACCTTCTGGCTGAATTCCCATCTGGATCACGGAGGCTCTGCAAGCCTACTAATTTTGCCTGGGCTTCTAAGATCTGACCGGGGAGGCCTTAGTGTCTCCTCTCCTTCGGAAGAACGGGAGGATGCCTGCGGCCTACATAGGTGACACAAATTCCTTGTCTTGGAATTTTATTGGCTTTCCACATAAACCAAGTTATTCAGCCTCTTTTCTCCACTGAATTTTCTCACTGAGCTATCCTTATTTAACCACTCTTTATATCTTTAATTCTATCGTATCCTGATCGCTGAAGCCATCTCCCCTTCGAATTCCCTGGATCCACCGGGGCTGGACCTCGGTAATGGACTGCAGCACATCAGGTCTCCCTGTCCATCACCAACTCCTGGAGTTTACTCAAACATGTACACTGAGTCATTGATGACATCCAACCATCTCATCCTGTGTCGTCCCCTTCTCCTCTCATCTTCAGTCTTTCCCAGCATCGGCGTTTTTCCAATGAGTTAGCTCTTTGCACCAGGTGGCCAGAGTATTGGAGTTTCAGCTACAAATTCAGTCTTTCCACTGTAAAAACCATAGCCTTGACTAGACAGACTTTGTTGGCAAATTACTGACTCTACTTTTGAATATGCTATCTAGGTTGGTAATAACTTTTCTTCCAAGGAGTAAGAATCTTTTAATTTCATGGCTGCAATCACCATCTGCAGTGATTTTGGAGCCCCCAAAAAATGAAGTTTGACACTGTTTCCACTGTTTCCCCATCTATTTCTCATGAAGTGAAGGGACCAGATGCCATAATCTTAGTTTTCTCAGTGTTGAGCTTGAAGCCAACGTTTTCACTCTCCTCTTTCACTTTCATCAAGAGGCTTTTTAGTTCCTCTTCACTTTCTGCCATAAGGGTGGTGTCATCTGCATATCTGAGGTTATTGGTATTTCTCCCGGCAATCTTGATTCCAGCTTGGGCTTCTTCCAGCCCTGGGTTTCTCATGATGTACCCTGCATAGAAGTTAAATAAGCAGGGTGACAATATACAGCCTTGACATACTCCTTTTCCTATTTGGAACCAGGCTGTTGTTCCATGTCCAGTTCTAACTGTTGCTTCCTGACCTGCATACAAATTTCTCAAGAGGCAGGTCAGGTGGTGTGACATACCCATCTCTTTCAGAATTTTCCACAGTTTACTGTGATCCACACAGTCAAAGGCTTTGCTTTGGCATAGTCAATAAAGCAGAAGTAGATGTTTTTCTGGAACTCTCTTGCTTTTTCCATGATCCATCGGATGTTGGGAATTTGATCTCTGGTTCCTCTGCCTTTTCTAAAACCAGCTTGAGCATCTGGAAGTTCACAATTCACGTATTGCTGAAGCCTGGCTTGGAGAATTTTGAGCATTACTTTACTAGCGTATGAGATGAGTGCAATTGTGCGGTAGTTTGAGCATTCTTTGGCATTGCCTTTCTTTGGGATTGGAATGAAAACTGACCTTTTTCAGTCCTGTGGCCACTGCTGAATTTTCCAAATTTGCTGGCATATTGAGTGCAGCCCTTTCACAGCATCATCTTTCAGGATTTGAAATAGCTCAACTGGAATTCCATCACCTCCACTAGCTTTGTTCATAGTGATGCTTCCTAAGGCCCACCTGACTTCACATTCCAGGATGTCCGGGTTTTGGTGTGTGTGAGTGATCACACCTTTGTGATTATCTGGGTCGTGAAGATCTTTTTTGTACAGTTCTTCTGTGTATACTTGCCACCTCTTCTTAATATCTTCTGCTTCTGTTAAGTCTATGCCATTTCTGTCCTTTATCGAGCCCATCTTTGCATGAAATATTCCCTTGGTATTTCTAATTTTCTTGAAGAGATCTCTAGTCTTTCTCATTCTATTGTTTTCCTCTATTTCTTTGCATTGATCACTGAAGAAGGCTTTCTTATGTATCCTTGCTATTTTTTGGAACTCTGCATTCAAATGGGTATATGGTTCCTTTTCTCCTTTGCCTTTCACCTCTCTTCTTTTCCTGGCTATTTGTAAGGACTCCCCAGACAGCCATTTTGCTTTTTTTCATTTCTTTTTCTTGGGTATGGTCTTGATTCCTGTCTCCTGTACAATGTCACGAACCTCTGTCCATGGTTCATCAGCCACTCTGTCTATCAGATCTAGTCCCTTAAATCTATTTCTCACTTCCACTGTATAGTCATAAAGGATTTGATTTAGTTCATACCTGAATGATCTAGTGGTTTTCCCCAATTTCTTCAATTTAAGCCTGAATTTGGCAATAAGGAGTTCATGATCTGAGCCACAGTTAGCTCCTGGTCTTGTTTTTTTTCTGACTGGATAGAGCTTCTCCATCTTTGGCTGCAAAGTATATAATCAATCTGTTTTTGGTGTTGACCATCTGGTGATGTCCATGTGTAGAGTATGCTCTTGTGTTGTTGGAAGAGGGTTTTTGCTCTGACCAGTGTGTTCTCTTGGCAGAACTGTATTAGCCTTTTCCCTGCTTCATTCTGTACTCCAAGGCCAAATTTGCCTGTTACTCCAGGTGTTTCTTGACTTCCTACTTTCACATTCCAGTCCCCTATAATGAAAAGGACATCTTTTTTGTATGTTAGTTCTAGAAGGTCTTGTAGGTCTTCATAGAACCGTTCAACTTCAGCTTCTTCAGCATTACTGGTTGGGGTATAGACTTGGATTACCGTGATATTAAATGGTTTGCCTTGGAAAAAAACAGATAAGGCTGTTGTTTTTGAGATTGCATTCAAGTACTGCATTTCGGACTCTTTCATTTGCTATGAGGGCTACTCTGTATCTTCTAAGGGATTCCTACCCACAGTAGTAGATATAATGGTCATGTGAGTTAAATTCACCCATTTCAGTCCATCTTAGTTCGCTGAATCCTAGAATGTCTATGTTCACTCTTGTCATCTCCTGTTTGACCACTTCCAATTTGCCTTGATTCATGGACCTAACATTCCAGGTTCCTATGCAACATTGCTCTTTACAGCATCAGACCTTGCTTCTATCACCAGTCCCACCCACAACTGGGTGTTTTTTCTTCTTTGGCTCCATCCCTTCATTCTTTCTGGAGTTATTTCTCCACTGATCTCCAGTAGCATATTGGGCATCTACCAATCTGGGGAGTTCATCTTTCAGTGTCCTATCAGTTTACATTTTCATACTGTTCATGGGGTTCTCAAGGCAAGAATACTGAAGTGGTTTGCCATTCCCTTCTCCAGTGGACCACATTCTGTCAGACCTCTCCACCATGACTTGTCCATCTTGGGTGACTCCACCTGGCATGGCTTAGTTTCATTGAATGCCTTCTTACTGGTTTACATTTTGCTACCTTCTCATTTATCTTCACTTGGCAGAAAGAGTGAAATAGCTCTATTCCTCTTTTTATAAAGACGATAATATCATGGGGACATGACCTAATTACCTCCCAAATGCCCCATCTCCTGAGACCTTCACAAAGATGCAGTCCATAACAGCAATTACTCTTGATATTTATCATCAGCTGAATTAGTTAGAATATGCAAGGTACTATGCATTTAACAGAGTGATATTCTCTAAGTTGGTCCTATTTCATTGTTTTTACATGATTTATCCTGTTTAATTATTATAAATATTCACCTACTTTATAAACAGTTGTTGAATCAACTATAGGAAAATTTTTAAAAAATCCAATATGTTGCTTGGTCAAAGACATACAAATCTACTTGGCAAATTGGAGCTATGTTAAAACTCAGTTAATTCTCCACCATTGAAATCATTAATAGGACATTATAAATTTAATCACAAATTCATTTAATGTTCTTTAACATTTATTGAATGTGCCTCTCTTTTCCCAGCAGACATCTCTAAGTTCATTATCTGATGAATAGACACATCATAAATCAAATCTGTTCAAATGACTGAATCATTGATGTACAGTCATTATCACTTCCAAAATGTTTTGAGCTTTTTGAAATACAAATTACCATATATGCTTTACAAAATACTCCAGTTCACCTTATGACTGTATCAGGACATTTTGACTGTATATTATTTCTGGGGGAAAATTTGTATTAATTATCTTAAAAATTAATCCATTTTGACATATATCTTTAGAAATACTCAAAATTGTTTAATAGAGGTTTGTCCTGAAATACCTGTAGTTATTTTCCTAATTAGTAAAAATCTTAAAGGAATATTTAGCACTTAATAAGAATATTAGTTATAATATCCTTTCCCATTTTCCTTCTCACAGCCAAAATAACCAAGTATATTTAAATTACTGACATTTTTGAAAATAAAATAAATGTCTTCATGATATAAGCAAAAGTAAATGTAATAAAAAGACAGTGATGGGGGACTTTCCTTGTGGTCCAATGGTTAAGAATCTGTCTGCCAAGGCAGGGAACACAGATTTGATCTTTGGTGCAGGAAGATCCAACATGCCACTCAGCAACTAAGCCTGTGTACCACAACCACTGACCCAGGGCTCTGGAGCCTGCAAGTTGCGACTACTGAAGCCTGTGTGCCTAGAGCCTGTGCTCTACAGCAAGAGAGTAGCCCCCGCACACAACTAGAGAGAAGCCATGCACAGCAACGAAGACCCAGCACAGACTAAAATAAATTTTAAAAAATTAAAAAAAATTTTTAAAGACTGATAAATTGAAAATATACTTGCAACACATGACAAAAACATTAATTTTAGTGAGGAGAAGAATTTATAGGGCTCTAAATAAAGAATACAAGTGAACATTAGACATGAAAAACAGCTTTATTTATAAGAAGATTAAATCTTACACTTGGTTTTATCTAGGAAAATCTGGTGATTCAGGAATAGTAGAAATGGGTGGAGATTGTAATAGGGGTGGGGTGGGTGCACAGTCAAAATTACAAGACCCTTAGCCCAGGGGTTAGAGGTTATGCTCTACCATAGGGCAACCTATCAGCAATCCTCTCAAGACAGTGTGGTGAGAATCGAACAGAGGCCTTCTCCACGTGCTATCCAGGCCCTCAGGCCTCAGGACAGGTGGGTGAGATGGGGGCTCAGGACAGTCTGAGGACCGTGTCCCACAGAGCTCCAGAGCCCTCACCATGGGTGCCCATTGGCTAGGTCCAGGCCTCAAAGTAGCCTTGACCTCTCCCCCATCCCTACCTCCATGACCTGTAGGCAGTAGCACTCCACTTGGGCGGTGGTCCCCAGAGCCCTTGGCAGCTGGAAGATATGACACTGGCTATTAAGGTAAGAGCTTCATCAGCTTCTGTTTCTCCATTCATGCTTCCACACTTGGTACAGCATTGATCAGTTGTCCACTCCCAGGAGGTGGCGGGAGGTTAGGGTTGAAGTGCAAAGATCTTACACACCATTACTTCCAGCTCACCTCTGTGGTTGGGACCTCTCTCAAAGAGGGTAATTGTTGTGAACTGGGAATTAACCCAATTGATATTTGCTACAAGAGATTCTCTCCAGTTTAAACGAAAAGCTTGAGGTACCAGGCTGGGTTCCAGGCACCAGGCTCCCTCAGTGATAAAGGTTGGGTGGGGTCTGGGGACTTGACTCTGAGGCTGCTGCCTGCTGAGACCTGCCCCCTCAGCCAGGGTTGGGCACTGGCAGAGGACCCAAATTGGGTGCTGGATGGATGCCCTCTGGGCAGGAAAACCAGCCAGCCCAGGACCCTTCCTCTTGGCCTGGGCCTGGACCTCAGAGGTAGAGGGTGGTGCCTTGAGACTTGAACCTTTGTTGTCAGAACTGAGAGTAGCATTTGTTTTGGTGGCGGTTTACAGGAACATCATGACCTGACCTCAAGAACAAAGGCTCTGACACCAGAAGTAACCAGGCCACTCTCTCAGCTTTCCTAGAAAAGGGCTTTTCTGAAAGCTTTCAGGGAACTCAGGTTTGTTTGTCTTTTCTCCTTGTGTGGCCCTGAAATAAGGCTTTCTCTGCTCTAGACTCCTGATGTTTTGGTATTGTTTGGCCTCACTGTGTGTTAGGAACACAAACTTGTGATCAGTACCAAGATGATACTCTAATCAGTAACAGAATCTCTTTTTATTCTCAATGGGTTAGCACTGTCCCTCCTCACCCTGAAATGTTCACTATGATCTATGTTTGGGAGGAAGGCCATTTTCTCTCATATAAATTATTTTCTTAATCAGAGAGGAATGTGTGAGCCTGAGATTCAATTTTTGAAATAAAATGCTGATTCTGAAAAACCAAGCTTGTCCACAGAAGCACAGTTCTGGATGGTAGCAGTTGGACTCATCCTGCGCTGAGTCCAGTTCACTCTGAAAGTTCTGTGATGTATCTTCACCGTGCTAATGTGATAATACACATTCTGCATTTTATATCAATGGCCACTTTGTGAGTTGAGAGGTTCACATATGGCCAAGTGAGAAGGGCTCATCTTCAACCTTGAGAACTTGAAAATGGGCAACTTGAACTGTTGTTCTGGAGGTAGGGTCCTACTGATCTTCTGAAGGGTGTTCCTTCAAATGGGCTGGTTAACTTTTTTTAAATTTAAATTTATTTATTTTAATTAGAGGCTAATTACTTTACAATATTGTATTGATGTACTTTCCTCATCTTTTTTTTTTATTTTCCATCACTCTAATTTATCTACAGGGTTATAAATGTATTTTATAGCTTTGTTTTATTCCTTAAATTATATTTTTGATTCTTCTGTCAGCTGGTTGCCATAAATAACTTCCTAAATTTAGAAAACTGTACAATTTCCCAGTGCCAGTTTTGTACACACTCTACCAGAGAACAGATGGAAAGAACTGAAGCAGGAGAACCATGATGTCTCCCCCAAAATGGACATTACAGGAAAAGGGAATTACAGCTCAACACTTCTAAATGTAGCTGCTCAAATCTACAAGTACTAGCAGTGTAAATCCAGAGACGTTTTCAAAGGAAAGAAACTGGGATTTATTGGTGGGATTTCCACGGGTTGATGTGGACAGGATCACTGTCTGGCTGTTGCCAGGGAGTTTGGTGAGACGGGGCAGTGCTGTCAGGTTAGTAGGATGAACGTTTGGTCACTGAGGGAAGGTCTGCCTACTAACCCTCAAGGAGAATCTTGGGCTGTGATCTCCAAGCTGTGAGTATGGAAATGATTTTCCAAAAGAATACGGGGCTCTGTCGTCTTCCACTACAGAGGCTACAGTGTGATGAGGAGTTGATAGAGTCAGAAGTTGTAGTGAGAAAAGATGAATTCCTGCCCATTCTTAGCTAATGCTTGGTCCAGGCTGTTCAAATCAGTACTCAGATCAGCTGTGAGACTTTGAGCATCACAGATTTAATTAAGCCACCAAAGCCCAGCACAGATGGCCACCTCCCCAGTTAATTCACATTAACTGCTCAGCCAGATTTGGTCAGTTGAAGGGAAGCTAATTCTTGGTAGTCATCATGTGGTGTTTGGTTCTGAGCTCTGAGCCAACTTAGCAGCCAAACAGACCACTGGTCACTCAGCAAGGTGACCTGGGCACTGGGAAGGCTGCTTGTGAGATGGTTGAGCATGGGAAGAGGCTGGGAAGGGTGGACAGAATTGGAATCCTATGATCTTTCTGAGGGGCTTTGCTCAGAAGGAAATTGTATTTTGGATCAGGAATTGAAGAGACAAATGGTAGGAGGATTTGAGTTCTTTTTTAGGCATAGGCATCTTCTCCATAACATCAGCTCCCATCCAGAAAACCAGAAAGAAGGCTAATAGTTAGACACAAATAGTTAAACACTATTTGAGTTGTGGCGCATGGGATCTTCATTGCGCCATGCAGATCTTTTGTTGCAGTGCTCTGACTCTCTAGTTGTGGTGCTTGGGCTCGGTAGTTGCAGCATGCGGGCCTAGTTGCTTGAAGGCATGTGGGATCTTAGTTCCCTGACCAGAAATCAAACGCCTATCCCCTGCATTGCAAGCCGATTCTTGACCTCTGACTACCAGGGAAGTTCCTCCTTTATTTTTCTAATACTTTACCTGTATTTAATCATTCTTGACCTCATAATACTAAAAATAGGCCATATTAACATTTCTCCAACTTATGACAGGGAACTGAGGCAAAGGGAGATCCATATGTCTTTCCCAAGTATGTGCTTCTCCTAACAGGATTTGAATCCACTCCATCAGGCACTGTCACTATGCTCTGCTGAGCTTATAGGTCTCAGTTAAATAGAGATATTTGCCTGCACAAGCAGTCTGTTGGGTATTTTCAGTGCATATCAAACTGCAGATCTTCCTGAGTTCACGTTGGATTCAGGAGGCCCTGATAGGCATCTGGTGAGGAAGGGAACCAGAGGATTGAATTGTCGATCAATTATTACTGGTTTCCCTGTGGTCTTCTGCCATCAAGATGTCAACAGCTCTCTCCACTGTATTGCATTTCCCAGGATACTGTGCTGGGAAGGCAAGAAGAAGAAACATTAAGAACATCAACCGCCAACTGCGTCAAGAGGGCTGGTAGCAGGCCACACAATAGAGTGCACCCTATAACTGACCCAGTTGACGGTATTGTGGAAATGTTCTCAGTAAGTATATTCAAGAATAATTATTGTAGTATGTTCAGTGCCTCATATTTAAGAAAAAAATAAAATATTAAGCAATGCTCTTCTTTTATTTCACGTGTTCAAATTGAAACTTACTACATCAGTTGGTACTGTTTTAACTATGGAAGGAAAGATGCATTTTAAATTCAACATTTGATTCATGTTTAAGCATGAAGATGGTCTCTAGCTATGGTTTAGGCATTAACTAATTTTTTAACATTAGCTGTGATATGTTCTTCTCTGAAACCATGTTTCAAGATTTCTTTCAATTATTAGATTTTATTTAGAACAGGATTACATTGACCTAAAAGGTGTACAGACAGTTCCTATATCTTATCACTCCAGTTTCATCTAACATACATTACTAATAGATAACATATGTGTGGTACATTTATTAAAATTAGTGAGATAATAAATTTTTAGTAATTAAAAGTCCATAGTTCACCTGAGATTCAGACTTTGTGTTGTTACATTCAATGATATTTTAAATACGCACAATACTATTTATCACCCTTATGGTACCATACAGAAATCTGTACACTCATGTTCATAGTGTATTCTTAGAGGTCAAAAGATAGAAACAACCCAAAGGCCATCATGTGAAGAAAATGAAATATGATATATAACACAGAATAGAATACTATTCAGGCACAAAAATGAGCTGAGGATTGAAATGTGCATAAAATGGATGGACAAAATAATACAAAAATACATTGTGGTTAGTGAAATAGGGCAGACACAGAAAGATAATATTGTATGATTCCACTGGTTTAAGGCACATAAAAGGCAAACCTGTCTGAGGCAAACTCTTGGAAACTGAAAGTAGAAATTACCAAAGAAGTAGAAATTAGAAATTACCAAAGTAGAAGTAGTAATTACCAAAGCTAGGAGGCAATAGGGAGGGTGGATTATGACTTAATGGATACAGAGGTTATATTGGATCTGATGAAAAAGATTTAGATGTAGATGGTGTTGATAGGTACACATCATTGTGAAAGTTAATGCTACAGAAATTTTTAATTCTTAAAAACTATGAAAAGAATAAATATAATGTATATTTGATCACAACACTCAGTTGCTAAATTGTGGCTGACCCTTTGTGAGCCCGTGGACTGCAGCATACCAGGCTTTGCTGTCCTTCACTATCTCCCAGAATTTACTCAAATTCATGTCAACTGAGTCAGTGATGTCATCCAACCATCTCATCTTCTGTGGCCCCCTGCTTCTCCTCCTGCCCTCAATCTTTCCCAGAATTAGGGTCTTTTCCAATTAGTCTGCTCTTCATATTAGGTGGTCAAAGTATTGGAACTTCAGCATCAGTCCTTCCAATGAATATTCAGGGTTGATTTCTTTTAGTATTAACTGGTTTGATCTCCTTGCTGTCCAAGGGATCTCAAGAGTCTTCAGTACCACAGTTCGAAGTATCAATTCTTTGGCACTTAGCCTTCTTTAGGGTCCAAGTCTCACATCCATACATTACTACTGAAACTTAGTGTGATTTTAGTGTTTCCCTTTGTTAGACTGACAATTACAAATTAATCAGGTTCCCCTTAGCTAGAAACCTAAAGATGTCTCATTTTTGAAATGCAGATCTCCTTTGCCTTCCTCCACCCACCAGGAAGGTTGTCCTACAGATCTCGGCCCACACTTGTTAACCACCCACATCCATACACTCCACCCATGTGTCCACATTAACAAGATCTTCCCGATCAGCATCACAGATGTCCTGACAATTCCTGTATGTCCTCCTAGAGCTCCCTGAGGACCAGCTGGAGGTGCTGTTCAATTTAAAGTCATAGGAACATATTCTTCCCACCTTCATGATAAGTGTCCTTATTTATCTGAGACAGAAGTGTTCATTCATGTTTTATTTTTCAGTTGAATTCAGATAAAGGTCATAATATTCAGGACAGCTGATATATACAGTTTTTAATTGGATGGGTGAATGTTGAATCTTTCTGAGCAGATAACTTATTCAAAAATTTTAAAAATGACATCAATTAGAAACTGGAGTTGGAAGGACATTCTTCAGCAGAAAATGTTCTTTCTTGAAATAAAAGTTTGTAGTTGCTGGTCAAAATGGTCTTGAGAGATCTTCCAGGAAAACTCCAGCCTTTCCCAGAGGTGCCCTCTCTGTTTTCTTCTGGGGCCATGGACTCAACAACAGTTTGGTTCTCTGAGAAGGAAAACGAGAACGAAAAACCTGCATGCACAGGACCCAAGATGCTGACACCCTCACATTTTTTCCTTCTCTAATGTCAGGTGCATGGAAGAGCCAATGGAAACTGCTCCCATGCAGTTTCCCCCACTCCTCTGCTGAGGAGCAATCTAGTTGATGAAGGTGGTGCTCTCTGTCTGGCTTTGGTTGGAGAAGTGCCCTGACTTAGGGTCCCTACAAGGGGTGAGGGCTGGGAGTGCCGAGCAAGAGACTAATCTCCTGGGTAAGAGCAACGTCTGTGTGCTATGGTCCCTGGAAACAATTACATCATTTTGATGCTGTGGGTTTGTCTGAATCAAGGCTGGGGGCACATGTGTGAGCCCACGTGGTATGATTCTAAAGCTCTGTGTGTGTGTGGCTCAGGAGATATTTCCTTCTTACACAGCCCAAGTCAACTGTCAACTTTCTAAACACTTTTCATCACCACTGGACACTGGCTATCCACCACCCGATTCTTCCCTCAACTCAGCCATTCCCCAGCTTTGGTTAATATTCATTTTCCTCAGATGGAGATGGCGCACAGACAAATGGCCCAAGCTCCTAAGTGGAAATGCCAAACAGAACCTAAAGGTGGTCCCAGGGTGGCTGCGCTGGACTGATCACTCAGCCATGGGAACTCGGTCATGGAGTAAGGGTGGGGGGTCCCTGCGTTTATGTCCATGCCTGGGGGTACTAGCAGCTCCGTAAGTCCAGATCCTGCCCATCGTCATAAGGTAGCCTCAGTGGTCACAGAACCCAGGGC
This sequence comes from Bison bison bison, assembly GCF_000754665.1. NCBI lineage: Eukaryota > Metazoa > Chordata > Mammalia > Artiodactyla > Bovidae > Bison > Bison bison. The sequence continues at coordinate 1,127,607 of NW_011494918.1, read as the reverse complement.
AACTCTAGGTGGATTAAGTCAACTTTGGCACAGTTATTAGTGTGAAAGACACCTCAGGACTCACGTCCTTCTAGCCAACTCACACATTCTCTCACTTCATATTCTTCCAGTCAAGGGAATTATCTGTATCTAGAAAGAATACCTGCAACTACTCATAGCTTAATTCTACTGAAAAAGAAATGAACCAATATTTCTATCTCAAACCAGAAAAAACAAGCTTGCCTTGGAGACACAGGAAGTCTCTTTTGTCCTATCACAAAGTGGGTTTACTGGCACATCCTCAGTGAAAGCTAGAGGGACACAGAGTAGCTGTCAGAACACTGGTGAGGCTGCTCAGGAATCTCTCAGGGTTTTTTTCTTGATGGGGACGTAGGGTGGAGTATATGCACGAGAGAGTTGTGTGATCTCGTGTAGACAACGTAGGCCATATCTGTTGGTGATAGTGTCATTGCTTAAACAAGGACAAAAGCAGATAAGGATCATGGAGATATTTCATTGTATTGAGTGACATGGTCATAAGCCTTGTATTGATTAAACTCTGCAGCACACTCTCAAGGAAATGTGTCAAATAGATCTCACAGTGGAACTTGATAAATAGCCTAGTGACCATGACTCTTGTAAATCTCCTGCACAGCTGGGTCAGAGACAGTCCGTATTCACCGCATGGCTCCTCTCCATAATGAACTGTCCCACTAAATGTATGACTTCTGTGAGTGTGGAGAGCCACTGACTCAGTGGACATGCATACCTTGTTTGGAAAATGAAGACTGGGAAAAAAATTACATGATTGATAATAGCTATTTTGAAAAAGTAGGATTGAATTCAGTCCGCTAACAGAGTTTGCTTTTAATCAAGAACAAAGTCTCATAGAAAGACTTAATAAGTACAATAGCTGCAACTGTGGATCCTGGGGAGGCAGTGACTGGGGAGAAATCCAGAAGACAGGGGTGATTCAGCAGAAGCTCAAAACAGGCAGGAGGGTCACGTGTCTCTGTCATGGAAAGCTAGCATACATTTTAATGTTTCTTTTTCGCCATTGGTTATGTTCCCATTAGTTAAAATGCTGAGCTGTTTTTAATTTCTTTCCTGTTCCTCTCCTTTGCTCTCTCTCCTTCATCCAGCAAAGAGGATGATTCAATGGCAGCTCGGTCCTTGGCTACTAACTTCTCTCATGCATATACTCCACCCCGTGTCCCATCAAGAAAACCACGCACGCCCCCCCCAGCCAGTGATTCCTGAGCAGCCTCACCAGTGTCTGACAGCTACTCTGTGTCCCTCTAGCTTTCACTAAGGATGTGCTAGTAAACCCACCTTGTGATAGGACAGAAGAGACTTCCTGTATCTTCAAGGCAAGCTTGTTTTTTCTGGTCTGAGATAGATATATTGATTCATTTCTCTTTCAGTAGAATTAAGCTATGAGGGAGAATATGAAGTGAGAGTCATATTACCAAGTCATGATGCCTCAGTCCACAGAAGAACTCTACAAAAAAGATCTTCACGACCAAGATAATCATGATGGTATGGTCACTCACCTAGAGCCAGACATCCTGGAATGTGAAGTCAAGTGGGCCTTAGAAAGCATCACTATGAACAAAGCTAATGGAGGTGATGGAATTCCAGTTGAGCTATTTCAAATCCTGAAAGATGATGCTGTGAAAGTGCTGCACTCAATATGCCAGCAAATTTGGAAAACTCAGCAGTGGCCACAGGACTGGAAAAGGTCAGTTTTCATTCCAATCCCAAAGAAAGGCAAGGCCAAAGGATGCTCAAACTACCGCACAATTGCACTCATCTCACGCACTAGTAAAGTGATGCTCAAAATTCTCCAAGCCAGGCTTCAGCAATACGTGAACCGTAAACTTCCTGATGTTCAAGTTGGTTTTAGAAAAGGCAGAGGAACCAGAGATCAAATTGCCAACATCCGCTGGATCATGAAAAAAGCAAGAGAGTTCCAGA
>NW_011494918.1:1125140-1125551 GCF_000754665.1 Bison bison bison | reverse complement strand
TTGATGAAAGTGAAAGAGGAGAGTGAAAAAGTTGGCTTAAAGCTCAACATTCAGAAAACGAAGATTATGGCATCTGGTCCCATCACTTCATGAGAAATAGATGGGGAAACAGTGGAAACAGTGTCAGACTATTTTGGGGGGGCTCCAAAATCACTGCAGATGGTGACTGCAGCCATGAAATTAAAAGACGCTTACTCCTTAGAAGGAAAGTTATGACCAACCTAGATAGCATATTGAAAAGCAGAGACAGTACTTTGCCAACAAAGGTCCATCTAGTCAAGGCTATGGTTTTTCCAGTGATGATGTATGGATGCGAGAGTTGGACTGTAAAGAAAGCTGAGCGCAGAAGAATTGATGCTTTTGAACTATAGTGTTGGAGAAGACTCTTGAGAGTCCCTTGGACTGCAAGGA
>NW_011494918.1:1124682-1125040 GCF_000754665.1 Bison bison bison | reverse complement strand
CAAATGGTGGCAACTGCTCATGACTAGCAGAAACCTTTTGCTAAAAAAAAAAAAAAAAAAAAAAATATATATATATATGTGCTTGTTCCCATATTTCCCCTTCAGCAAAATCACATATATACTGACCTTCACCCTACCTCTTTGGAAGAGTTTCTCAGGGCTATCTGAGATACTGTCTTCCAGGCTATAGTCCTCACATTTTGCCCCAAATAAAACTTCATTCACAACTCTCAATAAATAAATAAATAAGACAGTCTTCTTTTCATCTACTGTTTCTTATTAGGCATTATTTCTCAATATGTTTCTCCTATTTTTACTTTCATTTACAAAGTGATTTTTCAATTTTTTATTATTCTTT
>NW_011494918.1:1123800-1124582 GCF_000754665.1 Bison bison bison | reverse complement strand
GGAGTCACCTGGCAGCTCTGCATCCCTGTGGGTGCTCCCTGGTCCTGAGGGTCCCAGCCAGCCTGGGAATTGCCTGATACTGGGGTCCCTCAGGTTCTGGAACCCTGGGGGCCTAGGTCACCTCGGGGCACTTTCTTAACCTGAAGTTGGAGGTTCTGTAGATTCTTCTGTATATGTGTCCAACTCCTGCTAAAGAAACACCAGAAAGCAATTCAGTGCACTATATATTTGGAATGGTTGTGCTAGTGGTAAAGAACCTGCCTGCCAATGCAGGGGATGCAAGAGACTCGGGTTCGATCTCTGTGTAAGGAAGACCTCCCGGATAAGGAAATGGCAACCTATTCTTGCCTGGAGAATCCCAGGACTGAGGAACCTGGTGGTCTATAATCCACAGGGTTGCATAGACTTGGGCACGACTGAAGCGACTGAGCAGCACACTTGGGATGAGTGGCAGGATTCAAGTTACTTATGTGTCTTTTATTTTTTTTTCCCCAATTCAGTCATTTATAACATATCTTGTTCATTACTGTTTAAAAAGCAGTGTCTTCTGTCAAATTTTAATTTTGCAATATGCTAAACAGATAAAATGTGCTTTTGTATTAAAACAACATAATAACAGATTAAAATCATAAGCCTCAGGAGAGTTTGGCTGGGGTTAGAAAGAATTATTAGGGAAGGCAGAGACTCCAGGTGTCTGTCCATGTCCAACACTCAGGTCTCAGCGGTAGTTGTACTGAATGTAGGATGGGTGGGCAGGTTCTCCCACTCCCTGTGTCATCTGA
>NW_011494918.1:1122848-1123700 GCF_000754665.1 Bison bison bison | reverse complement strand
GAAGAGTTAACTCATTGGAAAAGACTCTGATGCTGGGAGGGATTGGGGGCAGGAAGAAAAGGGGATGACAGAGGATAAGATGGCTGGATGGCATCACTGACTCGATGGACGAGAGTTTGTGTGAACTCTGAGAGTTGGTGATGGACAGGGAGGCCCAGCGTGCTGCGATTCATGGGGTTGCAAAGAGTCACATGACTGAGCCACTGAACTGACTGACCCATGAAAATGTTTAGAGGATTTTGTTTAAATTTTTATTAATTTTTTTACTGGCTGTGCTGGGTCTTCATTGCTGTGCAGGCTTTTCTCCTCTTGGGGAGAGCAACGCCTACTCTCTATTTGTGGTGCATAGGCGTCTCTCTGTGCTGGCTTCTTTATTGCAGAGCGTGGGTTCTAGGGCTCTCGTGCTTGAGTAGTTTTGGCATGTGGACCCGGAAGTTGCTGCTACTGTGGAGAACGTCTCCATGTACTGTGGAGTATGTCTGAGCATGTCTCCCCAGGGCACAGGTCCTCATCCCCAGATCCCCCTGAGGTTGCTGGCTGGGTCCTCCAGCAGCTGTACATTTGCAGGGAGGCTGGGGCCCATTGGGGTTCACCATGTGTTGCTGTTCAGGAGCTGCTGTTCCAGCGTGTTCTCTTTGCAGATCCACACTGGGTGGGGGGTTGGGTCCTTCATCTCGCTCTGCAGGACCAAGCTCTGCCCTTCCAATCTCCCTAAAAGCAAAGGCAGCAGGCACATCCTCAGTTCATCACCAGCTACAGTGAGAGGTTGGGGTGGCCCCACCCTCCCCAGCCCTGTGCTCCTGGGAATGGAGTGCAGGAGATACAGGCAATCAGAGCTCATGCGGGCAGGGA
>NW_011494918.1:1115398-1122748 GCF_000754665.1 Bison bison bison | reverse complement strand
GTAGTTGTACTGAATGTAGGATGGGTGGGCAGGTTCTCCCACTCCCTGTGTCATCTGACCTCCTGCTCCTCCCAGGGCTTAGAGGGGGTAGGGGATACCCAAGCTTTTAGTCCTTGATCCCAGAGTGCCCTGTTCCTCCACCTGGGTCTCACTGTCCAGGGGACTCATCTGTACATGCTCCTGTGAGACATTTCTAAACACTCCTTGCTAACAGACAATGTGCTCAGCAAAAAGCAGCAAACAGACCCAGTGCGCTGCAAATCTGAGCCCCAAAGCCAAGCCTAGATCCTGGGAAGTTTTCTGGGTCCTGCACAACCTCCCCAGGGAACCCTCTTCTGTCTGACTCTGCACTTCCCCAGGGACTCCATCACCTGTGTTGGTGTTGCAGGCCCTGCTCTGAATCCCTGGTGACCTGGACCAGGATGTCATCTTGGACCCCAGAGGGGATGGAGCCCCCATAGCACCAGGAGCCTTGTATGGACCAGCTTGGGGGAGGCCTCACTGCTTCTCTCCTGGGGGTCTTCATTTAGTACACATTCATTTGTTTTGATGCATAGATTTAGTATTAGTTTTATGTACACTTTTATCTGTAGGTTCCATATGCATCTGTATATGTTCAATATTTATATGTAAGGTTTTTCATTAAATTTTTTAATCTGTCTTGTTACTTTAAACATAATTTTTGTAAAAACATACACATGTATAGAAAAGCAACCTCAACAAAGGCAAAACTTAATGAACTGTAAGATAGTCCACCACCAAGATCTCTCCCCCTTGCCCATAACTCAGTCTTCATTGAGTAAGGAACCGCAAATTTAGTCTTTTCATCTATCCTTATGTCATTGTCTTAAAGGATTCTGTTTCCTCACAAGTGCTCATTCCACTAGTCATAGGAGATCAATATTACCCTAGATCTTCCATGACTTACATGTCAGAGCTTCCGAAACTCAGTCCACTTGGCTGGTAGAAAGTTTATGATTCATTACTTCTCTCCTTATGTAACTTAAATGTGTTTCTCTCTTTTCTTCTAACACAGAGAATTTCTCTCCAAGAAGCCTCTTAAAACTCTAGTTTCTACTCCCTTATATTTCTCCTGCTTTTTTATCCCAGCATCTCAGAGGACTTTTATTTTTAAAACCTAGTAGCCTTACTACAGTATCATTTACTATTAGTCATTGCAAGTATATGCATCAAAGTCTTTTTTTACAGAAAACTTTGCATCATAACATTTAATATTTGCTTTATATCTTTGCTGTAATTTTACTCTTTCAGAGACTCCAATCATTCATATCAGGACAGGAAAGTCTAGTGTGCTGCAGTCCATAGGGTAGCAGAGTTGGACACGACTAAGCAACAACAGTCATTCATATATCAGATCTCTTGTGATAATCTTTCACTTTTAATATATACATCAAATATTTTACAGTTTATTCCTTAACTTATTTGCAATGAGTTTTTTAAAAATAGTTTTTAAGAGAGTCTTCTACGCTTGCTCCTTGGGAGAAAAGCTATGGCCAACCTAGACAGCATATTAAAAATTAGAGACATTACTTTGCAAAAAAAGGTCTGTCTAGTCAAAGCTATGGTTTTTCCAGTAGTCATGTGTAGATGTGAGAGTTGGACCATAAAGAAAGCTGAGTAGTGAAGAATTGACGCTTTTTAATGGTGATGTTGGAGAAGACTCTTGAGAGTCCGTTGGACTGCAAGGAGATCAAATCAGTCCATCCTAAAGGAAATCAGTTCTGAATATTCATTGGAGGGACTGATGCTGATTTGGTCACCTGATGCAAAGAACTGACTCACTGGACGAGACCCGGATGCTGGGAAAGATTGAAGGCAGGAGAAGAAGGGGACAAAAGAGGATGAGATGGTTGGATGGCATCACCAACTTGATAGACATGACTTTAAATAAGCTCCGGGTTTGGTGATGGACAGGAAAGCCTGGTGTGCTGCAGTCCATGCGGTTGCAAAGAGTTGGACATGACTGAGTGACCAAACTGAAATGAACTGAACCAGGCTATTAGCCTACCGAATTCCGATGTGTCTATGATGAGCAAAGTGCTAGAAAACCACACGACACTTGACATCTTTCAGCAGCTCAGGGAGGCTATTGTGCCATAATCCAAACTGAATCCTGTACCTGATGAATCCTCTAACACATTTAATGAATCATATGAGAAATCACATTTCTGCCTTAACTGACCCACTTCCTAGTCTTGACGATCTCTTCAAAAACTGACTTGGCATGGGAAGTTCTTGGCTTAAATATTTACTTATAACTCTAATTAATGTATTAGCTATATTATTTGTATTTTGCCTGTTTTACAAGATTATTGTTTCTTACATTACCAACTGTGTGACTGAGCTTCCAACAAATATAATGATGACTAGGCAACTTGAAGCAACTGATCAAATATATGGTTCTATATGAGATCAATTACTGTAATAGTGTGATTCTTGATACAGGAAGATGCTACAAGAGGGAAATTTTTCCTGGACTATAACAGACTAGCCAGACAGATGGTCCAGCATTTCCTTTAGCTATTGATTATAAGACCTAGTCCAGTGATAGCATATTGAATGGCCTTTCAGCAAAATCTCTGCCAGGCCGAGGAATGAACCTTCCTAGCACCAGTGGACAAAATGGTCATAAAAATGCCTCTCAAAGCATGATCAAATTCATTACCATGAGGTGGCCCTGTCAACTACAAACTGGCACCTGCCATGGGCAATTGCCATCCTCCTCTACAAGGATTAAACCATGTGCTGCCACAGCTGCTGATTTCCAACACGCCCTGAAAGGAGCTCAGGGTGGAGAGCAGGAGTGAGGCAGGCTGTTGGCAGGACTGATTTTGAAGCTGAAACTCCAATATTTTGGCCACCCAATGCGAAGAGCTGACTCATTTGAAAAGACCCTGATGCTGGGAAAGATTGAGGGCAGGAGGAGAAGGGGACGACAGAGGATGAGATGGTTGGATGGCATCACTGACTCGACGAACATAGGTTTGAGTGAACTCCAGGAGTTGGTGATGGACAGAGGGGCCTGGCGTGCTGTGGTTCATGGGGTCACAAAAAGTTGGACACGACTGAGCGAATGAACTGAACTGATGCTCTGGGAAAAACTGGAAGAACAGGTCTTCAGGTAGATATTTTCAGGAGCCAATTTTATGAGCCCAATTCTTGTGTCCTCTCATATCTAGAAAAATACTCAAATGGTGACAACTGCTCATGACTAGCAGAAACCTTTTGCAAAAAAAAAATATGTGTTTGTTCCCATATTTCCCCTTCAGCAAAATCATGTATATACTGACCTTCACCCTACCTCTTTGGAAGAGTTTCTCAGGGCTATCTGAGATACTGTCTTCCAAGCTATAGTCCTCACATTTTGCCCCAAATAAAACTTCATTCACAACTCTCAAAATATAAATAAATAAATAAATAAGACAGTCTTCTTTTCATCTACTGTTTCTTATAAGGAATTATTTCTCAATATATTTCTCCTATTTTTACTTTCATTTACAAAGTGATTTTTAAATTTTTTATTATTCTTTTCTGAGTCCCACACACTGATTTCTGAGTTTTCTCAGTTCTGATATATAACGTCCTTTCAAAATTGCATATTTTTTTTCTTTTTCTCTATTTTTTGTTTTTGACAGTGTTTACTCTTTATTGTTGGAGGAGGCAATGGCACCATACTCCAGTACTCTTGCCTGGAAAATCCCATTGATGGAGGAGCCTGGTATGCTGCAGTCCATGGGGTCACTAAGAGTCGGACATGACTGAGCGACTTCACTTTCACTTTTCACTTTCATGCATTGGAGAAGGAAATGGCAACCCACTCCAGTGTCCTTGCCTGGAGAATCCCAGGGACGGGGGAGCCTGGTGGGCTGCCATCTATGGGGTTGCACAGAGTCGGACACGACTGAGAGCGACTTAGCAGCAGCAGCAGCAGCAGCAGCACTGTTTATTGTTAATCACATCATCATGCATAGAATGAGAATATTTATACCCATGAAGAAGTTGCTAAGCATTTCTGTAAAGTTTATTTATTCCCAAGGTTTTTTCTAATTAAAGTATAATTATAATTTAGTTGAACTACAACACTGAGAGTTTCAGGTGCACAAAATAGTGATTTGATATTTCTATACATTACAAAGTAATCACCACAATAAGTCTAGTTACCATCTGTAACCAAATTATTCTCATTGACTATATTCTCCACGGTCTACATTTTGTACTCCAAATTCATTTATTTTGTAACAGAAGTTTGTAAGTCTTAATCTCTGTCACCTAGTTCTCTCATCACCACATCCCTCTCCTCTCAGGCAACCACTTCTTTGTTCTCTGTATTACTTCATAATAATATAATAATGTAAACTTCATTACTGTTTGGTTATGTTGATTCATTTGTTCTGGTTTTCATTTTCCATATACAGTGCCATCATGCTGTATTTGTCACTCTGACTTATTTTACTTAGCATAATACCCTCTAGGTCCATCCATGTTGTCACAAATGACAAGATTTCATTCTTACTTATGGCTGAGTAATAACCCATGTGTACCACATCTTATCCATTCATCTCTTGATACATGCTTTGAAAAAATACCCATAAGCGGACTTGCTAGATCATATGGCATTTCTATTTCTAATTTTTTGGGAAAACTCCATACTTGGTATATATAACTGAAGATATTATCCACTAATGCACCCTAATACCTGAAGTTTATTTTTCTATAACTGAATTATTTAGAGTGACACTCGGACACCTATAAAAACTGTAGAAACAATTTTAATAAAATCATTTTGATTACAAAACAAATTTGTTTCTGTGTTATTGGATCAGTTGGGAAGATAAAGTTCAGAATGCAGAATTATGCATGTGGAAATACATAAAAGTGTGGATTTTGCTACAGTGATCAAGCTCATTCTGCTCACTACACAGCAGAACAATAAATCCAGAGACAAGCTGTTACAGTGAAGAATGGCAACTTTATTCAGAAATCTAGCTGACTGAGAAGGTGATGGACTAGGTTAGCCCCAAAGAACTATCTTACTCAATTTATAATTCAGGCTTCTTTTATACTAAAAGGGGAGGGGAATTGCTGGTTTTTGCAAACTTCTTGGTACCAGAATCCTTTGTTCTTACAGCTGTCCATGTAGATCTGGTCACAATGTTCTTGTAAACCTGCAAAAAGACAAATGTTATTATCTGTTCTGCAACTTTTAAATATGGATATAACTGAAGTATACTTGACTTCAATAGATATTGCACATCTATTTTATAATTAGAAATCTAGCAACAGAGCACAAGTGTTAAAGGAGTACATTCAATATGGAGTCAGGGTTGTTCTTTGTCACAATATCTCTGCAGAATCCCATGGACAGAGGAAACTGGCAGGTCACATTCCATCGGGTTGCAAAGAGTTGGACATCACTGAAGCAGTTTAGTACATCAGTTCAGTTCAGTTTCTCATTTGTGACCTCATGGACTGAAGCACCCAGGCTTCCCTGTCCATCACTAACTCACAGAACCTACTCAAAGTCATGCCCATTGAGTCGGTGATGCCATTTAACCATCTCATCCTCTGGCGTCCCCTTCTCCTCCTGCCTTCAACCTTTCCCAGCCTCAGGGTTTTTTCCAGTGAGTCAGTTCTTCCCATCAGGTGGCCAAAGTATTGGAGTTTCAACTTCAGCCTTAGTCCTTCCAATGACTATACAGGATTGATCTCCTTTACGATGTACTGGTTGGATTTCCTTGCTGTCTAAGGGACTGGTGCACTGGGATGACCCAGAGGGATGGGATGGGTGAGAAGTGGGAGAGGGGGTTCAGGATGGGGAACACATGTAACCCATGGTGGATTCATGTTGATGTATGGCAAAACAAATACAATATTGTAAAGTAATTAGCCTCCAATTAAAATAAATAAATTTATATTTTAAAAAAAGTCTTCTCCAACACCACAGTTTAAAAGCATCAATTCTTCTGCACTCAGCTTTCTTTATAGTCCAACTCTCACATCCATACATGAATACTGGAAAAACAATAGCTTTGACTATAAGGACCTTTGTTGGCAAAGTAATGTCTCTGCTTTTTAACATGCTGTCTAGGTTGGTCATAGCTTTTCTTCGAAGGGGCAAGTGTCTTTTAACTTCGTGTCTTCAGTCACCATCTGCAGTGGTATTGGAGCCCCCCAAAAGAAAGTCTGTCACTGTTTCCATTGTTCCCAATCTGTTTGCCATGAAGTGATGGGACTAAATGCCATGATCTTGGTTGTCTGAAAGTTGAATTTTAAGCCAAATTTCCCACTCTTCTTTTTCACTTTCATCAAGAGGCTCTTTACTTCTTCTTCACTTTCTGCCATTAGTGTGGTGTCATCAGCATATCTGAAGTTATTGATATTTCTCCCGGAAATCTTGATTCCAGCTTGTGCTTCATCGGGCCCAGCATTTAACATGATGTACACTGCATATAAGTGAGATAAGCAGGGTGACAATATACAGCCTTGGCATACTCCTTGCCCGATTTGGAACCAGTCTGTTGTTCCATGTCCATTTCTAACTGTTGCTTCTTGACCTGCATACAGATTTCTCAGGAAGCAGGTCAAGTGGTCTGGTATTCCCATCTCTTGAAGAATTTTCCGCAGTTTGTTGTGATCCACACAGTCAAAGGCTTTGCCATAGTCAATAAAACAGAAATAGATTTTTTTTCTGGAACTCTCTCCCTTTTGCAATGATCCAACAGATGTTGGCAGTTTGATCCCTGGTTCCTCTGCCTTTTCTAAATCCAGCTTGAACATCTAGAAGTTCACAGTTCACGTACTGTTGAAGCCTGGCTTGGAGAATTTTGAGCATTACTTTGCTGGCATGTGAGATGAGTGCAATTCTGCAGTAGTTTGAGCATTCTTTGGCATTACCTTTCTTTGGGATTGGGATGAAAACTGACCTTTTCCAGTCCTGTGGCCACTGCTGAGTTTTCCAAATTTGCTGGCATATTGAGTGTAGCACTTTCACAGCATCATCTTTTAGGATTTGAAACAGCTCAACTGGAATTCCATCACCTCCACTAGCTTTGTTCATAATGATGCTTTCTAAGGCTCACTTAACTTTACATTGCAGGATGTCTTTCTCTGGGTAAGTGATCACACCATCGTGATTATCTGGATTATGTCAATTTTTTTTTTTTTTGTATAATTCTTCTATGTATTCTTGACACATCTTCTTAATATCTTCTACTTCTGTTAGGTCCATACTATTTCCATCCTTTATTGAGCCCATCTTTGCATGACATGTTCCCTTGGTGTCTCCAATTTTCTTGAAGAGATCTCTAGTCTTTCCCATAGAAAGACATC
>NW_011494918.1:1104081-1115274 GCF_000754665.1 Bison bison bison | reverse complement strand
CATTCAATTTAAATCTGAATTTGGCAATAAGGAGTTCATGATCTGAGCCACAGTCAGCTCCCAGTCTTGTTTTGGCTGACTGTATACAGCTTCTCCATCTTTGGCTGCAAAGAATATAATCAATCTGATTTTGGTATTGACCATCTGGTGATGTGTATGTGTAGAGTTTTCTCTTATGTTGTTGGGAAAGGGTGTTTGCTATGACCAGTGTATTCTCTTGGCTAAACTCTATTAGACTTTACTCTACTTCATTCTGTACTCCAAAGCCAAATTTGCCTGTTACTCTAGGTATTTCTTGACTTCCTACTTTTTCATTCCAGTCCCCTATAATGAAAAGGACATCTTTTTGGGGTATTAGTTCTAAAAGGTCTTGTAGGTCTTCATAGAATCATTGAACTTCAGCTTCTTCAGCATTACTGGTTGGGGCCTATACTTGGATCACTGTAATATTGAATGGTTTGCCTTGGAAACGAACAGAGATCATTCTGTTTTGAGATTGCATCCAAGTACTGCATTTTGGACTCTTTTGTTGACTATGATGGATACTCCATTTCTTCTAAGGGATACTTTCCCACGGTAGTAGATATAATGGTCATGTGAGTTAAATTCACCCATCCCAGTCCATCTTAGTTCACTGATTCCTAAAATGTTGACATTCACTCTTGCCATCTCCTGTTTGACCACTTCCAATTTGCCTTGATTCATGGACCTAACATTCCAGGTTCCTATGCAATATTGCTCTTTATAGCATCAGACTTTACTTCTATCACCAGTCACATCAACAACTGGGTATTGTTTTCACCTTGGCTCTGTCTCTTTATTCTTTCTGTAGTTATTTCTTCACTGATCTCCAGAAGTATATTCTACACTTACCGACCTGGGGAGTTCATCTTTCAGTGTCCTATCTTTTAGCCTTTTCATATTGTTCATGGGGTTCTCAAGGCAAGGATACTGAAGTGGTTTGCCATTCCTTTCTCCAATGGACCACGTTTTGTCTGAGTGTTACTGAGCCCTAAATAAAAATGCGACTGAAACTAAAGGAATAATGTAAAACTCCCCATATGAAATAAGAATGGCCTTTATCTTGAAACTTGAGGAAAAAATTTCAATATAATTTAATGGAAGGGAGTTATTTATGAGGGGGTTCTGGGAAGGAGCAGTCCTAGAAGTTGAAGGATCTCTTACCATCTAAAGGTGTTCGCATGAACACGAAACACAGATGCCACTAAAGTTGCAATGTGTATTCTAACTTCTACACACACACACACACCCATCTCTCCTTTCTTATTCTATGACCGAGATAAATGAATAACTGAGTAGAAATAAGAAAGGACATCTTCCTGTGATCTAGAGGTGGGGTGTATAGGAAAATGTACAGGGCACTTAGATGCTTGTCTATTTCTCTCTAATAGCTGCAGTCTTAGACTGAACACACACACAGACACGCATGTTTTCTAACACAGTAAGAAGCATAGTTCTCATTGCACTGGAAATACCATACTTGTTTCCAAAAGGCTCAAAGAGCTGAAAATTTAGAGTGAAAACTATTCCATCATGGCACAATACTTTTGCAGAGCCTGCGGTTCTGTCCTTTTGCATGGATTTCAACTTCTTCTATATCCACCCCATCCTTCAAATTTAGAACATCGACGATCTAGTGCCATCCTACCATTGGAGTGGTGGCACATGGATCCATGGACCTCATATAATGCAAACAATTTATAAACTCAGTTTTTAAAATATCAAAAAATTTTCAGGATGTATAATAGCTGTTCCTAGGACAGGCTTTCCATTCAATTCTTTGCATCCCACTGAAATCATGTTTTAACCATGAATGTGCAGCAGTGAGAGTTGGTGGTTTCTGAAGCAATCAGCATCCTTTTGCAAAGCTCTGCCTCAGGCCAAGGCATTATAGAGACTGAAGTAAGAGTCCTCTAGGGCTTCCCAGGTGGCTCAGTGGTAAAGAATCAGCCTGCAATGCAAGAGATGCAGTTCAATCCTTGGATTGGGAAGATACTCTAGAGAATGAAATAGCAACCATCCCCAGTATTCTTGCTGGGAAATTCCATAGACAGAGAAAACTGGCGGGGTACAGTCCATGGGGTCTCAAATAAGTTGGACACAACTTAGAGACTATACAACAAACAGAAGAGTCCCAAAGGAGGGAGAAGGGGTGGAAGAGAGATGGGATGTAATTAGGTTAATAGGAGTCTATCAAAGTTACAACTCTAATTCTCAGGGCCTTCTTCTTTCTCAATCAAAACTAGAAATTTCAAACAAAAGAACATTTTAAGTTACATTATAATGTTGCTACTCTAGTGATCAGATTGGAGAACTTCATTTCAGGTAGAAATGTTTTGATTGAACACATTTTTCGTGTGACTTTAGTGTTACTTTTGAGCATTTTAAAATTGGTATTTTAATGTTTTATACTTATGTATTATATTATTTTTATGGTTTTTCATTTAATCATCTCTTTTTTCCAGTTTTTATATTCATAATTTACAGAGAACTAACCTAGCTTGTTTATATAATTTATTTAATATATCTTTTTTATTCCTTATCATAAGCTTTCTATCTATCTATCTACCTACCTACATATATATATATCTCTCTTTTGGCCATGCCACGTGCATGTGGGATCCTAGTTCCCCAACCAGAGATTAAATCTGTGTCCGTTCAGTGGAAGCTCAGAGCCACTGGATCTCCAGGGAAATCCTTAACCTGGCAGGTTTCTAATAAGCTTTATTTGTGGTAAACAAAAGCTATAAAATAATTAATAAAACTTATTCAGAGTCTGCTTCTTTTTACAATATTTTGTTAACTTTGATATAATATATTTATATAAATAATGAAGCATAGGTAGAATGTGAACATTTACTAGTAATTTCAAGAACTACAAAAGTATCATTAGTATTGAATCTAGATGTCTATTCTATATAATTTAATTTCACCTTACTTTGCTTCATAGTTTATTGCTCTTTCAAATGTAAGTTATGCTTTCAGATATGATTTTGAACATATTTTTCACACTTTTTTCAAGACTTTGAAATGTTAATATTATTCTTTGAAGATTAATTTTATCAGAAATAAATTTTTAGCTATTAACTTTATTGGCATTTTCAGTATTGCATTTCTTGTTGTTTTGTTTTTAACATTTACTGAGAGTTTGTTTTCAGCAAGAGGTCTTGGATTTTCTCTCTCTTTTCTTCTCTTTAGCATTGTAAAATTATGTACCTCATGAAGAACTATAGCCTTAAGATATATAAGCCTTAACTATAGCCTTAAGATGTTTGAGTGAGTGTGTGTTCAGTCCCTCAGTCAAGTCCGACTATTTGCATCCCCATGGACTGTAGCCCACCAGGCTTTTCTGTCCATGGAACTTTCCAGGCAAAAATACTGGAGTAGGTTGCCATTTCCTACTCCAGGGGATCTTCCCAATCCAGGGAGATATGTTGTATTTAATGTATTTATGTACTCAGTAGAATTTAAAAATTTTTCGCCTTCTTTTATGCACTGAAAGAAGTAGAAATACTGACTTCAAGAACTGAGTTAACCTCAGGTCCCCATAATCATAATCAGTAAATTAGGGCAGAAACCAAGACCGAGATATACTCATGTGAGAGACAAATTTCCTGTTCTCAGAGATTTACCTCATATATGAACACAACTGTCTTTTTTAGTTTCCTTCATGTTTATAGTTGTTCTGACTTCACATTCCAGGATGTCTGGTCCTAGATGAGTGATCACACCATCATGGTTATCTGGGTCATGAGGATCTTTTTTGTAGAGTTCTTCTGTGTATTATTGCCATCTCTTCTTAATATCTTCTGCTTCTGTTAGGTCCATACCATTTCTGTCCTTTATTGTGCCCATCTTTACATGACATATTCCCTTGGTGTCTCTAATTTTCTTGAAGAGATCTCTAGTCTTTCCCACTCTATTGTTTTCCTCTATTTCTTTGCATTGTTCACTGAGGAAGGCTTTCTTATCTCTCCTTGCTATTCTTTGGAACTCTGCATCCAAATGGGTATATCTTTCCTTTTCTCCTCTGTCTTTCACTTCTCTTCTTTCACAGCTATTTGTAAGCCCTCCTTAGACAACCATTTTGCCTTTTTGCATTTCTTTCTCTTGAGGATGGTCCTGATCGCTGCCTCCTGTACAATGTCAAGAACTTCCACCCATAGTGCTTCAGGCACTCTGTCTATCAGATCTCGTCCTTTGAATCTAGCAAAGCTATTGAAGGTGATGGAATTCCTGTTGAGCTATTTTAAACCCTAAAAGATGATGCTGTGAAAGTGGTGCACTCAATATGCCAGCAAATTTGGAAAACAGCAGTGGCCACAGGACTGGAAAAAGTCAGTTTTCATTCCAATCCCAAAGAAAGGCAATGCCAAAGGATGCTCAAAGTACCACACAATTGCACTCATCTCACATGCCAGCAAAGTAATGCTCAAAATTCTCCAAGCCAGGCTTCAACAGTACATGAACTGTGAACTTCCAGATGTTCAAGCTGGATTTAGAAAAGGCAAAGGAGCCAGAGATCAAATTGCCAACATCTGTTGGATCATTGAAAAAGCGAGAGAGTTCCAGAAAAAAAAATCTATTTCTGTTTTACTGACTACGGCAAAGCCTTTGATTGTGTGGATCACAAAAAACTGTGGAAAATTCTTCAAGAGATGCGATTACCAGACTACTTGACCTGCCTCATGAGAAATCTGTATGCAGGTCAAGAAACAACAGTTAAAAGCGGATATGGAACAACAGACTGGTTCCAAATCGGGAAAGGAGTATGCCAAGGCTGTATATTGTCACCCTACTTATTTCACTAATATGCAGAGTATATCATGAGAAATGCTGGACTGGATGAAGCACAAGTTGGAATCCAGATTGCTGGAGAAATATCAATAACTTCAGAGATGCAGATGACACCACTCTTATGGCAGAAAGTGAAGAAGAACTAAAGAGCCTCTTGATGAAAGTGAAAGAGGACAGTGAAAAAGTCAGCTTAAAACTCAACATTCAGGAAACCAAGATCATGGCATCTGCTCCCATCACTTCATGGCAAACAGATGGGGAAACAATGGAAAGAGTGACAGACTTTCTTTTTGGGCACTCCAAAATCACTGCAGATGGTGACTGAAGACATGAAAGTTAAAGACGCTTGTTCCTTGGAAGACAAGTTGTGACCAACCTAGCATGTTAAAAAGCAGTGACATTACTTTGCTAAAAAAGATCCTTCTAGTCAAAGCTATGGTTTTCCAGTTGTCATGTGTAGACTTGAGAGTTGTACTATGAAGAAAGCTGAGGGTTGAAGAATTGATCTTTTTGAACTGTCGTGTTGGAGAGGACTCTGAGAGTCCCTTGGACTGCAAAGAGTTCCAACCAGTCAATCCTAAAGGAAATCAGTCCTGAATATTCATTGAAAGGACTGATGCTAAAGCTGAAACTCCAATAATTTCGCCACCTGATGTGAAGAACTGACTCTTTGGAAAAGACCCTGATGCCAGGAAAGATTGAAAGTGGAAGGAGAAGAGAATGACAGAGAATGAGATGGTTGGATGGCATCACCGACTCAGTGGACCTGAGTTTGAGTAGCTTCTGGGATTTAGTGATGGACAGGGAGGCCTGGTGTGCTGCAGGCCATGGGGTCGCAAAGAGTAGGACACGACTGAGTGACTGAACTGAATCCTGAATCCTGAATAGTTATTCTGAGTTTAAAGCAAAGGGCAACATCAAAGCTGGAATAACTTACTGTACTGGGTGAGTTTCAATATTGCTTCATAATGAGATAGAAAAAACAGTTTTCCATTATTGGAAAAAGTTCAACATATCTTGAGAATATAATAAGTAATCAGGGACTGTATACAAAGGGTCATTCTATGTCATACTGCCTTCAAATTTATGATTTCGAGGGACAATTGAACATTCTTATGTAGTATTAATAACATTTTAATCTATGCTAATTTGGTTGTTTAGATTTGAAAGTTTTATATTTTCTAGGTTTGTGGATAATTTCTCAATAATATTTGTGTAACGATGTTTACTAGTATGTATATTATATCAGCAATTTTTTAGTTCATTTTTTAGTTTGAACTATTTCTGTTACATGTATTTTATTTCTTTTTTTTTTTCCCCTTGGGAAGAGTTGCAGTAAGTGACATAAAAACAAATTTACTTAAATTTACAAAAAGCCCAATAGGAGCCAGAATATTGGTGTCTCTCATTTTGGCCAATACAGACATCACTGGAGGTTGAAATGCTGTGAGAAACCGATATTCTCGGGAGAAGACTCTGCTTATGTTTTTAGCTATCATCATGTTCATGTGACAAGTGTATTCAATTATTCATGAATTCTCATGTTTGTTTAACAGTAAGAACTACTAGTCAAATACCTTACCTTACAACTGAGAAAAACAAGGAGCAGATTTGTGTCATTTGTTTATAAAATTTCACAGCAAGTTGGAATGCATTGTTAAGACAATTAAAATTTATAAGTAAATTGATACAATTCTTTGACATTAGCCTTGTAAACTATAAAACTCCTACATTAATATTTAAAAGTTTTATTCAAATTTAAGAACTGTTATAATTTTTTAACCTATTTCTTACATAATACAGTACCCTGGAATTGGATTACTCCCATCAGAATATTCAGCTTTAAGAAAACATAATTTGGTAATGGACTGGAATATATAATGGCTGCTTCTATGTACTTTTTTGTTTGAGTGCATGGTCAGTTGTGTCTGATTCTTTGTGACACCAAGGACTGCAGCCCACCAGGCTCCTCTGTCCATGGAAGTGTCCAGCAAGAATACTGGAGTGGGTTGCCATTTCCTCCTCCAAGGAATCTTCCTCACCCAGGGATGGACCCGAGTCTCTTGTTTCTCTTGACACTGGCAGGCAGATTCTTTGCCACTGACCCATGTGGGAGGTCCAATGTACTACTTTACTAAGGCATTTAAATGTCTCTGAGAGGAAAACCTAGTTTATCAAAATGATAACTCGATGGTAGATGAATTTCTTTACTCTTTGTCTGCAATGTCAGTTCTGCTGAATTTGCTATTATCATAATTTTTCATAACTTACAACAGTGCTGGTCTATGCAAAAAAAAATTACATATTCTACTGTCCTCATTATCCTAAACTAATGTCAGCCATGAAGTCTCCTGAATAACAACTTTTAACTTTGTTAGGGAAATTAGGTGGGATCGCAATACAGAGCTGACTTACCAGCAATAAGTAATAGCCTGTTTTCTTTTGGTTGGGGCTTTGCGATTTCAAAAAGAAAAAGTTTAAAAACAGCCCACAAAATGGATGTTTTCTGCATTATATAGACGTTCTGAAATAAAGGTTTTAGTCAGTACTTTTTATACGTATCAGAAGATGGAATGTAAACAGAGTTTCCACCTGAAGGTGGAAGAATAACTGTATTAATTTAGTTCCACTATATTTGCTTTCTAAGTGTGAATGCATATTCTCCAACTTTTATGATTCTTTCTATGAAAATGAGATATCTTGTCTTAAAATCTTCTTCTCTTTGATACATGCCTTTCTCCTTTTCAGAGAATTAATGTGGTTTGCATCACTTCTCAATCAGGACTCATGGCGTCTCTTTCTCTCATCTGGACCGGTGTGAGTCCTGACCTTTTATAAGGTCTGTACAGACAAAGGAATCTTACAGAACAATATACTCTTATTAGCTTTGTTGAGAAACACAAGTGATGTTCTGTTCTTCTTGTTCGCATTTTTGTTTTATATCAGAACTTGTTGGTTCAGATTCTGATCAACAGAAGTGACATTTATTATGCCTTATCAGTTATTTGATTTTTCACTATAAAAATTCATTTAATTATACTTGTAAAGTTACTTGCTCACATATTTTCTGTATTGAAATTTAATTCTGTTTTGTTTATTTTTTATATTTTACCTTGGGCATGAGAATAATAATAATTACGTTTATGGCCGTTAGATGTACCAACTATTTTAAACACACACACACACATAATTTATTCTTCACAACAACTCTATGAAATAGATGTTATTATGTCTCAGATTAGGATAACAAGGTATTAAAAGTATAATTAACCACTCCTAGGTTACAGACCAAGTAAATGGTAAAATAAGGATTCATACTCAAGCAGTCTAATTTCAGACTTCATGTTTTTAAATTTATTTTATATCTCACATAGTGTTTTTACTACTTTCTTCACTAAAATTGTATATAATATAAAATAAAATAATTTGTACATAATTTGTGCAAAATAATTTGTAAAATGATGTTGTACTTACGCTTTATTAAAAGAGTCAAAATTAAGTGATTTTCATAATATAAAACAAGTTCAGAAAAGGACATTAAATATGGAATGATTCATAGGAAGCATTTTGTTTTGCATTTTATTAACTGTATTTTATGTGCACATAATAACTACTTTTATACAAATGTACAAAACAAATAAAACACATGGATTTAAAACCTATCAGCAAATCACATGATAAACAATAAAATGTAAAGTTCACTGAACTACTGAAATACTTATTAATTACAACAGCAAGAGAAAGAATGAGGGAATTGATTCCTGTATTAATATACAAATTAAAACTTATGAACTGACTTCTGCTTCTGGCAATAATCAAGTAAAATGTTGAGACTTGATTTCAACCATGAACAATTAGAGAATAATGGAAAAAACACTAACAAAAATAGACATTAAATAATTGACAGCATAGGACTGTGATAACCCAAAGTGGAAAAACAAATAATGTAAGAAATAAAAATATCTAGAGACATATTACAGATCACAGTGCAGAGACAGGGATCTCAAGTAGAGCACAAAAATATCACTGAATTAAGCACATAGGTAAAGAATCTGCCTACAATGCAGGAGATGCATGAGATGCAGGTTCAATCCTTGGGTCAGGAAGATCCCCAAGAGGAGGGCATGGCAACCCACTCCAGTATTCTTGCCTGGAGAATCCCAAGGACAGAGGAGCCTGGTGGGCTACTGTGCATAGGGTTGCAAAGAATCGGACACAACTGAAGTGACTGAGCATGGACACAAAGCATATAGAGATTAAAGTTTAGGTGCACTGAGGTGGTTTTAAGTTGCAAGGCATAGTTCAACATAAGAGCAACCTATATAGAAAAAGAGCACCAAAACTCTGCACTGAGTCTTGGCAGAATACTAAATTGCATAAGTGTACAATGAAGGTTTATGAGACTAGGGAAAAATGATAGGGTGATGGTATGAGCTAGATAATTCTTAGCGATTACATGAGGTGCCGAGATATTAAAAATCTAAACAACATTACTGAGGAGTCGGCTGTCAATAACCTTGGGGATTCAGTAAGATTGTCAGGGGGTTAATATTTTAGTAGTAAAACAATGATGGTAGTAAGCCTAATTTGTCTAGCCTAGAAGTAAGATTACTGGTCATAATAAACCTAAATTTTCTCCAGAGAAAAATCTATTTTGTACTCAAAATAGCAATGCTTAAAAATAAGTATAGAGAAAAATCAACCTGATGTGAAAATAATTTAATTGCCTTCTAGAATCCATCAGCAGAAAATTGGTTTAAAGATTTACTGAGCATTGCCTTGCTCACCAGAGCAAGACCCAGTTTTCCCCACAGCCAGTCCCTCCCATCAGGAAGCTTCCACAAGCCTCTTATCCTCATCCTTTAGAGGGCAGGCAGAATGAAAACCACAATCACAGAAAACTAACCAAACTGATCATATGGATCATAGCCTTCTCTAACTCCATGAAACTATGAGCTAAGCAGTATAGGGCCACCCAAGATGGACGGGTCATAGTGGAGAGTTCTGGCAAAATGTGGTCCACTGGAGAAGGCAATGGCAAACCACTTCAGCATTCTTGCCTTGAGAACCCCATGAACAGTATGAAAAGGCAAAGAGATACAACACTGAAAGATGAACTCCCCAGCTTGGTAGGTGCCCAATATGATACTAGACAAGAGTGGAGAAATAGCTCCAGAAGGACTGAAGAAGCTGAGACAAAGTGGATGTGACTGGTGGTGAAAGTAAAGTTCCATGCTGTAAATAACAATACTGCATAGGAACCTGGAATGTTAGGTCCATGAATCAAGGTAAACTGGAAGTGGTCAAACAGGAAATGGTAAGAGTGAACATCGACAATTTAGGAATCAGTGAACTAAAATGGACCAGATGGGAAAATTTAATTCAGGTGACCATTAGAACTAGTACTATGGGCAAATATCCCTTAGAAGAAATGGAGTGGCCCCCATAGCCAACAAAATAGTTCAAAATGCAGTATTGGGTACAATCTCAAAAACAACACAAAGATCTCTGTTCATTTCCAAGGCAAACTATTCAATATCACAGTAATACAAGTCTATGACACAACCACTAATGCCAAAGAAGCTGAAATTGAATGGTCCTATGAAGACCTACAAGACCTTCTAAAACTAAAACCAAAAAAAAAAAAAAAAAAAGTCCTTTGCCTTGTAGGGGACTGGAATGCAAAAGTAGGAATTCAAGAGATACCTGAAGTAACAGTCAAGTTTGGCCTTAGACTAAAAAATCAAGCAGGGCAAAGTCTAACAGAGTTTTGCCAAGAGAATGCACTGGTCATAGCAAACAGCCTCTTCCAAGAACCAAAGAAACGACTCTACACAGGGACATCACCACATGGCCAATACCAAAATCAGATTGTTATATTCTTTGCAGCCAAACATGTAGAAGCTCTATGCAGTCAGTAAAAAAAAAAGACTGGGAGCAGACTGTGGCTTGGATCTTGAACTTCTTATTGCCAAATTCAGATTTTAATTGAACAAAGTAGGGAAAACCACTAGGTCATTCAGTTCAGTTCAATTCAGTCATTCAGTCGTGTCCGACTCTTTGTGACCCCATGAATCACAGCACACCAGGCCTCCCTGTTCATCACCAACTCCCAGAGTTCACTCAGACTCATGTCCATCGAGTCAGTGATGGCATCCAGCCATCTCATTCTCTGTTGTCCCCTTCTCCTCCTGCCCCCAATCCCTCCCAGCATCAGAGTCTTTGCCAATGAGTCAACTCTTCGCATGAGGTGGCCAAAGTACTGGAGTTTCAGCTTTAGCATCATTCCTTCCAAAGAACACCCAGGACTGATCTTCAGAATGGACTGGTTGGATCTCCTTGCAGTCCAAGGGACTCTCAAGAGTCTTCTCCAAC
>NW_011494918.1:1098705-1103981 GCF_000754665.1 Bison bison bison | reverse complement strand
CAGTCACAGTCCAACTCTCACATCCATACATGACCACAGGAAAAACCATAGCCTTGACTAGATGGACCTTTGTTGGCAAAGTAATGTCTCTGCTTTTGAATATGCTATCTAGGTTGGTCATAACTTTTCTTCCAAGGAGTAAGCGTCTTTTAATTTCATGTCTGCAATCACCATCTGCAGTGGTTTTGGAGCCCCCAAAAATAAAGCCTGACACTGTTTCCACTGTTTCCCCGTCTATTTCCCATGAAGTGATGGGACCAGATGCCATGATCTTCGTTTTCTGAATGTTGAGCTTTAAGCCAACTTTTCAAATTTCTTATGACTATACAGTGGAAATGACAAACAGATTCAAGAGATTAGATCTGATAGACAGAGTGCCTGAAGAACTATGGACAGGAGTTCATGACATTGTAGAGGGGGCAGTGATCAAGACCATCTCCAAGAAAAAGAAATGCAAGAAGGCAAAGTGGCAGTGTGAGGAAGCTTTACAAATAGCCGAGGAAACAAGAGAAGTGAAAGGCAAAGGAGAAAAGGAAAGATATAGCCATCCAAATGCAGAGTTTCAAAGAATAACAAGGAGAGATAAGAAAGCCTTCCTCAGTGAACAAAGCAAAGAAATAGAGGAAAACAATAGAATGGGGAAGACTAGAGATCTCTTCACGAAAATTAGACATACCAAGGGAACATGTCATGCAAAGATGGGCACAATAAAGGACAGAAATGGTATGGACCTAACAGAAGCAGAAGATATTAAGAAGTGGTGGTAAGAATACACAGAAGAACTATACAAAAAAGATCTTCATGACCCAGATAAGCACAAGGGTATGATCACTCACCTAGATCCAGACATCCTGGAGTCCAAAGTCAAGTGGGCCTTAGGAAGCATGACTCTGAACAAACCTAGTGGAGATGATGGAATTCCAGGTGAGCTATTTCAAATCCTTAAAGATGATGCTGTGAAAGTGCTGCACTCAATATGCCAGCAAAACTCAGGTTCCAAACTGGCCACAGGACTGGAAAAGGTCAGTTTTCATTCCAGTCCCAAAGGCAGTGCCAAAGAATGTTCCAACTACAGAACAATTGCACTCATTTCACATGATAGCAAAGTAATGCTCAAAATTCTCCAACCGAGGCTTCAATAATATGTGGACTGATAACTTCCAGATGTTCTAGCTGGATTTAGAAAAGGCAGAGGAACTAGAGATCAAATTACAAATCAAAAAAGAAAGAGAGTTCCAGAAAAGCATCAACTTCTGCTTCATTGACTACACTAAAGCCTTTGACTTTTGGATCACAACAATCTATGGAAAATTCTTCAAGAGATGGGAATTCCAGACCACCTTGCCTGTCTCCTGAGAAATCTGTATGCTGGTCAAGACACAACAGCTAGAGTCGGACATGGAACAAAGGACTGGTTCCAAACTGGGAAAGGAGAACATCAAGGTTGTATATAGTCACCCTGCTTATTTAACTTACATTCAGAGCACATCATGTGAAATGCCAGGCTGGATGAAGTGCAAGCTGAAATCAAGATTGCCAGGAGAAATATAAATAATCTCAGATATGCAGATAACACCACCCTTATTGCAGAAAGTTAAGAGGAACTAAAGAGCCTTTTGATGAAAGTGAAAGAGAGTGAAAAACCTGCCTTCAAACTCAATATTCAAAAACTTAAGATCATGGCATCTGGTCCCATCACTTCATGGCAAATAGATGGAAACAGTGGAAACAGTAACAGACTTTATTTTTGGGTGCTCCAAAATCACTGCAGACAGTGACTGTAATCATAAAATTAAAAGATATTTACTCCTTGGAACAAAAGCTATGACAAACATAGACAGAATTTTCAAAAGCAAAGACATTTTTTCATGGACAAATGTCTGTATAGTCAAAGCTATGTTTTTCCCAGTAGTTATGTGTGGATGTGAGAGTTGGAACATAAGGAAGGCTGAGCGCTGAAGAATTGATGCTTTTGAACTGTTGTGCAAGATGCAGGAGATGGTGAAGGACAGAGAAGCCTGGTGTGCTGCAGTCCATGGGGTCACAAAGGGTTGGACATGCTTGAGTGACTAAATAACAAAAACAACTGACTTTATTACCCTCCCAATCAAGAAATCAATGTTAACATTACCCCATTAACCAATCCACACACCCCATTCAAACTTTACTAACTATCCAAACAATGTCTTTTTTTGTTGTTGTTACAGAATCCTCTGTTTGTATGTGTCTGTGCCAAATTTAATTGCCATGTCTTATTAAGCTCCTTCAATCTGCAACAGTTACTCTTTCTCTCTTCTCATGTCTCTGAAAACCTTAGAGTTCAGCTTTTTTATTTTATAAAATGATTTTATTTTATAAGGTGATGTGTTTTATAAGAACTTAGCCTTTATGACATTTTCACATGGCCAATTCTATGGAAAACCATAGAATTAATGCTGGCTGTGCTCTTGTGGTGTTCAAGATAATGCACCCTGAAAATGTTCATATTCCAAATCCTAGTGAGACTGTAACTTTACATGGTACTTTTCATATGTGTAGGAGACATTTGGAACCCTGAGCCCTTGTTTCAGTAGGTACATCAACTCAGTCAGGCAATAATTTGACTAGGTATGATATCATTGCATTCCATGAATTATTAGCATCCTATTTACCATGTCCAGAAGGTTAGCACTGAGTTCAAGCCCAAGGACATGAACAAATCAATCTCAAAATTCTATCTTTGAGCTACTGTTTCCAAGAACAACCTTGTTTTCAATTTCTGATCCAATGAGGGTTCAGTTAGGAGGTAAGAATAACAAGTAATTTTTTTTGTTTGTTTTTAATTTTACTATTATTATTTTACTTTACAATATTGTATTGGTTTTGCCATACATTAACATGCATCTGCCATGGGTGTACACGTGTTCCCCATCCTGAACCCCCCTCCCACCTCCCTCCCCATATAGTAAGCACATAATTTGAAAAACTGTTAAATAAATTTAAAAAATCTTCACAAGGCATATTTAGAGATAAGGAAAAGAAAACAAAATTACCACTGAACTAGAAACTTCAGGAAGCAGCTACCAACCCCAGGAGGACAAGGGGTGTGACTGAAATGACTAAACTGAACAACTTAAGGGAGGAGGGCAGGGAACTGTGGCTGTGGTTACAAGGAACACAGCTCACCCGGTGTTTGTGTCTCTGGGCTCCATGGAGGGACACTTAGGGCTCAGACCGAGGTCTCAGATAAGCAAGCAAGTCTGTCTCATAATCTATCATCGCTTCTGAGATGCCCTCCACTTTAATAGCATGCTTGATATGTTGGCCACAGAATGTTCTGTGACTTGACTCTGTCTACCAATCATGTGTACAAAGAACAGTTAAACTGCAGAATACTCTCTTCTAATCAACAATAGAAAAATGATTACAAATGTGCTGAGTCTTATGTGATGTGGGAGCCTTTGAAGATGATTGCTGTCATATCCAGCTGAAAACAGAGTTTTATTGTTATCTGTGCTTCATATTCTTAAGAAAGAAAACAAACTGCTTGCTTACTCCATAACTGCCCTTCAAGGCCAAAAGTTGTTTTGCTTTTCTCATCTACTTGTTTTTTTTTTTAAATCATCATTATAAACATTGGTTAATTATTTAAGTGATGTGAGTGACAAGATAGCAGGAGTGATAGTCCTAAGTGCTAACCAGAATATACCACTGTCACTCCACTGCTAGCAGCGTAGTCCAAGCCACAAGCATCCCTCATCTGAATTAATAACTTAGCCTCCTAAATGTTCACCATTTCTACCCACTTCTAGTGACCCTTTCACTCGGTTCTCTCTCTCTTTCTGAATTAGGGTATAGTTGCTTTACAATGTTGACAATATACAGTGAAGTGAATCAGCTATATGCATACATATACTCCCTCCCACTTGGATTTCCCTCCTACCCTCTCCCCACCCACCGAGGTCACCACAGAGCACCAAGCTGAGTCCCCTTTGCTATATGCTAGGCTCCTTCTAGCTACCTGTTTTACACATGATAGCGTATATATGCCAATCTCAATCTCCCAGTTCATTCCCCCACCACTGATGCCTGATGTCTACACACTAGTTCCCTACATCTGTGTCTCTATTCCTGCCCCGCAAATAGGTTCATCTGTACCATTTCTCTAGATTCCACTTATATGCATTAGTATACAATATTTATTTTTCTCTTTCTGACTTACTTCACTCTGTATGACAGATCAATCTGCTTTTAACACAGCCACCAGAACATCAGGCTGTGTTAAAAGCTAGGTCAGTGTATGGTCATTTCTCTGCTAAAAGCATACTGATGGTTTCCTATTATATTGAATAAAAGGCAATGCTGGGTAATAGCCTTGAAGGTCTCCTGAGACTTACAGATTTCCCCTCCACTCCCAGGCCCACTGATTGCCACTTTCTGACCTCATTTTCAGCTCCTCTCTTTTCATTCATTCTGTCTTAGCCACACTAACCTCCTTGCTACACATTGTCCACAGAGGCAGGTAGGCTAGAACCACAGAGACATGCCCTTGAAATCTTTATGGCTTTCCTCCACATCCTCCTTCAGAATTTTATGCAGATATCTTTTCCTTGAAAGAAAAGCTATGACAAACCTAGACAGTGTATCAAAAGGCAGAGATATCACTTTGCCAACAAAGGTCTGTATAATCAAAGATATGGTTTTTCCAGTAGTCATGTATGGATGTGAGAATTGGACCATAAAGAAGGCTAAGTGTGGAAGAATTGATGCTGGAGAAGACTCTTGAGAGTTACTTGGACTGCAAGGAGACCAAACCAGTCAATCCTAAGGGAAATCAACCCTGAATATTCATTGGAAGGACTAATGCTGAAGCTGAAGCTCTAATACTTTGTCCACCTGATGCGAAGAGCTGACTCATTGGAAAAGACCCTGATGCTAGGAAAGATTGAAGGCTGGAAAACAGGTAACAGAGTATGAGATGGTTGGATGGCAACATCGACACAATGGACATGAGTTTGAGCAAATTCTGGGAGACAGTGAAGGAGAGGGAAGCCTGGCATGATGAAGTTCATGAGGTCACAGAGTTGGATATGACTTAGCAACTGAACAACAACAATCTTTTCTTATTAAGACTTTCTCCATGATTCTAATTAAAATTTTAACACTGAGACAGACGTTTTGTTCTTATTGACTTCCTGCTTAATTATCTTATTCCTCCAAGATATGAGTTCCATAAGGGCAGGGATTTCCATCTCTCTCTCTCTCTCTCTCTCTCTCTCTTTTTCATCACTGAATTC
>NW_011494918.1:1097208-1098605 GCF_000754665.1 Bison bison bison | reverse complement strand
TTAGATGAAAAATGATAGATAATAAACCTAGATTTTATATCTAATTATTGACTGGTTGGAAGCAAACCTCTTCCATCTTCCTCTCTCTTTAGTATTAAGTCATAACAGGTGACATTGATGAAGTTTACTTCTTAGGAGGCTCCGACAACCATACACTGCTGTGCATCTGCATGGTGTTTTAAAATTTGTAAAATACCTTTACATATATTTATGTGATTAGAGTCACAATAACTGGAGAAGTTATGACTTTCTCACTTTACCAGGCAAGAGAATTGGAGCAGGGACATGAGAGTGGACTTGTTAAAGTTTGTGTGCTGATAAAAGACAGAGCATTATGTTCATATCATCAGAGACTGGGAGGGAAGGATGACTTCTGGGCTGAGGAAAGGAGAACCTCAGATTTTGTGATCCCCAAATGTAAACTCTTGGGAAAAATCATTTTGCCTAGAGAACTTAACAATAGTAAAGCAAACAATATTCCAGGAATAAACATTGGGTCTATTTTTAGTCCAATGGTATGCACAAGGCTACAGTAAGTCTGAAGGAATGTGTTTTGTATGATGAAGAATAAACTGAACTTATTTGGTACTGTTTCCTTTTATCCACTCCCTCATTCTTGAGTCCCTAAGACCATTTATGCTTATTAAATCTCTGTTATCCTATGCACTGGGGATAAACAAATGGTAAAATGAAACAAAGGCTAAATGGGAAATCTCTTTGGTGTTAAAATTGGTGACAAAATACATGCAGAATATCAGAACTTCACCTTCTCTTACTATTGCTACATGTGCAGAAGTAGAGTCTTTCCACAACTATAGTGGTTGATAAAACCTAAAACATGTATTTTTTATACTTAAGGACAAAAATCAAAGAGGTTGAAATACAGAGAAAATTTTAAAAATAAGTTATGAGACCTAGATTCTAGATTCACCTTTCCCACTAATTGTGTACCCTTGAATAATTTAATAGAGCTCCATTTGCTTAGTTTTGTCTTGTTTTATTTGCTTTGTTTTGTTTTTCTGTAAAATGGAGTTGGGGAGGAGGGCAATGCACTCAGTTAAGTTCAGTCACTCAGTCATGTCCAACTCTTTGAGACCCCATGAATCGTAGCACGCCAGGCCTCCCTGTCCATCACCAACTCCCGGAGTTCACTCAAACTCATGTCCATCGAGTCAGTGATGCCATCAAGCCATCTCATCCTCTGTCGTCCCCTTCTCCTCCTGCCCCCAATCCCTCCCAGAATCAGAGTCTTTTCCAATGAGTCAACTCTTCGCATGAGGTGGCCAAAGTACTGGAGCTTCAGCTTCAGCATCATTCCCTCCAAAGCAGTCCCAGGGCTGATCTCCTTTAGAATGGACTGGTTGGATCTCCTTGCAGTCCAAGGGACTCCCAAGAGT
>NW_011494918.1:1094782-1097089 GCF_000754665.1 Bison bison bison | reverse complement strand
CTCAGCTTTCTTCACAGTCCGACTCTCACATCCATGTATGACCACTGGAAAAACCATAGCCTTGACTAGACGGACCTTTGTTGGCAAAGTAATGTCTCTGCTTTTGAATATGCTATCTAGTTTGGTCATAACTTTTCTTCCAAGGAGTAAGCGTATTTTAATTTAATGGCTGCAGTCACCATCTGCAGGGATTTTGGAGCTCAAAAAAATAAAAGTCTGACACTGTTTCCACTGTTTCCCCATCTATCTCCCATGAAGTGATGGGACCAGATGCCATGATCTTCATTTTCTGAATGTTGAGCTTTAACCAACTTTTTCACTCTCCTCTTTCACTTTCAAGAGGCTTTTTAGTTCC
The DNA here is from genome assembly GCF_000754665.1 of Bison bison bison. NCBI lineage: Eukaryota > Metazoa > Chordata > Mammalia > Artiodactyla > Bovidae > Bison > Bison bison. The sequence continues at coordinate 1,096,734 of NW_011494918.1, read as the reverse complement.
TCTTCACTTTCTGCCATAAGGGTGGTGTCATCTGCATATCTGAGATTATTGATATTTCTCCCAGCGATCTTGATTCCAGCTTGTGCTTCTTCCAGCCCAGCGTTTCTCATGATGTACTCTGCATATAAGTTAAATAAGCAGGGTGACAATATACAGCCTTGATGTACTCCTTTTCCTATTTGGAACCAGTCTGTTCCATGTCAAGTTCAATGCACTAGGTAGTCACTTAGTTTGAATTAAGATGTACCACTATAATCCTTGGCAGGTTGTTTTGTGAAAAAATTATGGGATGGAATGCAGTCAGTTTGTCTAAAATATAAGGTAGGAACAGTTGCCTTAGTAGCCTATTTTCTATGAGAAGAGACACACAGCCTTGGTATCTCTTCATTCATTGTTCATACTCAGTGAAATCCTCCTGTGCCTTCTGAGGGAAATATGTATGTTACAGTTCTGGTATTGTCTTCTCCAACTCTTAAAGATCAGTACAAACTAGTTATGAGAGACCTAGCTTTGTACTCAGTAAGTCTCAGTGAAAGAATGACTGTGGTTGGAAGTTTGTCATTTGTATTAATATAAATAGGTATATGGGCTTCCCAGGTAGCACTAGTGGTCAAGAATCCACCCAACAAAGATGACAAAAGAGATGAGGGTTTGATCCCTGAGTTAGGGAGATCCCCTGGAGGAGGGCATGGCAACCAACTCCAGTATTCTTGCCTGGAGAATACCCATGGACAGAGGAGCCTGGCAGGCTACAGTGTATAGCATCACAGAGTCAGACATGACTGAAGGGACTTGGCACGCATGCATGCTGATAGGTGTATGCCTCTTGAGAGAGTGGGGGTCAACAGTTGAAAAGGGAGTCCACTAGAACAAAGTGGGGCAACAGATAAGATGAAAGTCATTCAACAGAAGACATCCCCAGGAACTGCATCCTGTCTCCTCATTTATCCTGCTTATGAGAGCTTCCATCATTTTTTAAAATTTCTTTTTATTTTTAAATTATTGGAAAGTTATATAACAGTCATAAGAATAATAAAACATTTCTTCATATACTCCATCTGGATACAGAGAAATCTATTTTTTTCTAAATTATTTTAGAGTACATGGCAAATCTAATGGCCCTTTATGTCCTAAAATTCAATATGTATTTCCTAATTACAAGGACATTCTCCTATAAAACCACTGCACATTGATCAAATTTAGAAAATTTAGCACCAATGTAATAGTATGATTTATTATACAGCCTATATTTAAATTTTATATCCTCTTATAATTCTTTCCTCTAATTCAGGATCCAGTGCTAGAGCTCTATTTTTTTAAGTTGTCATTGGGTCTTTAGTTCTTTAGCCCTTTAGGATCTTGACATTTTTGAAGAGTTTTAAGAATTTCCTCACTTTTAAAAAATATTTCTTCATGGTTAGATTCAGGTTTTGCATCTTGGACAAAAATACTATATGAGTCATGTTTTGTTCTTCATGGTACATCTTATCAAGAGGCACATGGTTGTGACATTAACCTTGTCTCATTACATGTCCCATTAGTGGTGACATTCGCTTTGATCACTTGATTAAAATGATGTCTGTGAGGTTTCTCCACAGTAAATTTAAACATTGCTTCTCTTTGTAATTGATAAGTGGCATGTGAGGAGATGTCTTGATATATTAAGCATCCTGTTCCTCCTTACACTTTCACCAAATAACTTTGCCATCCATAAATCATCTATTCCTTTGCTTTAAAAACTCCATCTGAGGGCAGGATTGTTCAGAAACTTTTGTGTGGACAATTAACATTAGAAGACTTTTGAGAGTCCCTTGGACTGCAAGGAGATCCAACCAGTCCATTCTGAAGGAGATCAGCCCTGGGATTTCTTTGGAGGGAATGATGCAAAAGCTGAAACTCCAGTACTTTGGCCACCTCATGCGAAGAGCTGACTCATTGGAAAAGACTCTGAT
>NW_011494918.1:1093355-1094682 GCF_000754665.1 Bison bison bison | reverse complement strand
CATCACTGACTCGATGGATGTAAGTCTGAGTGAACTCCAGGAGTTGATGATGGACAGGGAGGCCTGGCGTGCTGTGATTCATGGGGTCGCAAAGAGTCGGACATGACTGAGTGACTGAACTGAACTGAACTGAAAATAAATATTTGAATTAATCAATCAATGTTGATTAATTTCTGACCTCAAATCTTTAATGTTTCTACTATTTGCTAGGAACCTAAGTACAATGCTGAAAAGAGAGATAAAAGCAAATATCCTTGTTTTGTTTTGGATCTTGGGGGCAAAGCATTCTGTCTGTCCAATGTAGGATCTTAATAGATGTCCTTTATTGGAGGAATTTCCTTACTATTACTATTTTTCTTAGTATTTCTTAATCATAAATAGGCATTAAATTTCAAATTGTTATGTATCTATTGAGATGACCATATTTCCCTCTTTAGTGCATTAGATGGCAAATTATTGGTTGATTATTATTAGACCAATCTTTCATTACTGAGATAAAACTCACTTTTCAGTGATATATTTTAATTTTCTATATTTCTTGATACAATTTCCAGTATAATCTTAGGGATATCAGCACACTTATTCGTGAGAGATAATGACCTAACACTTTTAATAAATATACTTTTTAATTACCTCACAGTTTTTCTGACATCAAAAAATTTGATGTGAAATGTTCTTTTCTCCTTTATTTTATAAAGTATTTATTTAGAATGGCTTTATTTCATGAATATATTGAATTCACTTGTGAAGCCATCTGAGCCAGGAATTTTCTGTGGGAGAAAAATTCTGATAACAAAAACCAATTTCTAGTTTAGGTATCTTACTGTGTAAGAAAAACATTTAGGGGCTTAAAACAATAGCAATTTATTATTTCCCAAATTTCTGTGAATTGTCTGATTTTGTCAGGGTTCACTCATAGGGCCAGCCAAGGAGTAAGATGGGTTCACTCCCAAGTATTTCAGCTACAGCTGACGGATGGCTCAGCCTTTTCCTCCACATTTTCTTTCACCCTGGGAAGTCTCAGAAGAGTGTTCCAAAAAATTAAAGGTATTAAAAAAAATTAAAGGTGGAAGCTGCATGGTATTACCTTCTGGTATTCTGCTAGGTCTCAGAAGTTTCACAGATGTAGGATATTGGCTACAGATATCCCCATTAAAAAGGCAAAGGACAGGAAACTCACAGAACTACTGATCTGTAGCAATTCTTCCTCTAGCCATATATATATATATATATATATATATATGTTAATTCTCCCTTCTACAGGCATAGAGAATGTTCCTTGGTTAGGGCCCACTAGGAATCCCTGAGAGGAGTCCTCTACCTCATA
>NW_011494918.1:1085066-1093255 GCF_000754665.1 Bison bison bison | reverse complement strand
TGGGTGGTGGTACTGTGCTCTAGGTATATTTCTTTTTTCATAAGAAATGGCTGTATTTGTAGCTGAGTAACTTTTTCAGCTTATTTTCAGCCTGAAGGAAGTTAGAGTCCCAGAGATCTCTTTCATTTTCCATTATCTTTGACCCTTCTTAGTATAATCAAATAGCCCTATTTTAGAAAACTTTTCGGCTTTCTTTTTTTTTTTTTTTTTAAATGATTCTTAGTAAGTTTACTGAGTGGTGTAACTATCATCATAATTTAGTTTTAGAACATTTTCATCATTCCTGTAAGTTTCCTCATGGCTATTTACATTTTTTTTTATGGAGTAATTTTTATTTATTTATTTTAAGGGCTATTTTTTCTTCTTTTTTAGCTTTACAATACTGTATTGGTTTTGCCACACATTGACATGAATCCACCATGGGTGTACATGTGTTCCCCATCCTGAACCCCCCTCCAAACTCCCTCCCCATCCCATCCCTCTGGGTCATCCCAGTGCACCAGCCCCGAGCACCCTGTATCATGCATCAAACCCGGACTGGCGATTCGTTTCACATATGATAATATACATGTTTCAATGCAATTCTCCCAAATCATCCCACCCTCACCATCTCCCACAGAGTCCAATAGAGTATTCTATACATCTGTGTCTCTTTTGCTGTCTTGCATACAGGGTTATCGTTACCATCTTTCTAAATTCCATATATATATGTTAGTATACTGTATTGGTGTTTTTCTTTCTGGCTTACTTCACTCTGTATAATAGGCTCCAGTTTCATCCACCTCATTAGAACTGATTCAAATGTATTCTTTTTAATGGCTGAGTAATACTCCATTGTGTATATGTACCACAGCTTTCTTATCCATTCATCTGCTGATGGACATCTAGGTTGCTTCCATGTCCTGGCTATTATAAACAGTGCTGCGATGAACATTAGGGTACACGTGTCTCTTTCAATTATGGTTTCCTCGGTGTGTATGCCCAGCAGTAGGATTGCTGGGTCGTATGGCAGTTCTATTTCCAGTTTTTTAAAGAATCTCCACACTGTTCTCCATAGTGGCTGTACTAGTTTGCATTTCCACCAACAGTGTAAGAGAGTTCCCTTTTCTCCACACCCTCTCTAGCAATTATTGCTTGTAGCCTTGGATAGCAGCCATTTTGACTGGTGTGAAATGATACCTCACTGTGGTTTTGATTTGCATTTCTCTGATAATGATTGATGTTGAGCATCTTTTCATGTGTTTGTTAGCCATCTGTATGTCTTCTTTGGAGAAATGTCTGTTTAGTTCTTAGGCCTATTTTTTGATAGGGTCATTTATTTTTCTGGAATTGAGCTGCAGGAGTTGCTAGTATATTTTTGAGATTAATTCTTTGTCAGTTGCTTCATTTGATATTATTTTCTCCCATTCTGAAGGCTGTCTTTTCACCTTGTTTATAGTTTCCTTTGTGGAGCAGAAGCCTTTAATTTTAATTAGGTCCCATTTGTTTATTTTTCCTTTTATTTCCAATATTCTGGGAGGTGGGTCATAGAGGATCCTGCTGTGATTTATTTTTTGCCTATGTTCTCCTCTAGAAGTGTTTTGCCTATGTTCTCCTTTAGGAGTTTTATAGTTTCTGGTCTTACGTTTAGATCTTTAATCCGTTTTGAGTTTATTTTTGTGGATGGTGTTAGAAAGTGTTCTAGTTTCATTCTTTTACAAGTGGTTGACCAGTTTTCCCAGAACCACTTGTTAAAGAGTTTGTCCTTTCTCCATTGTATATTCTTGCCTCCTTTGTCAAAGATAAGGTGTCCATAGGTGCATGGATTTATCTCTGGGCTTTCTATTTTGTTCCATTGATCTATATTTCTGTCTTTGTGCCAGTATCATACTGTCTTGATGACTGTGGCTTTGTAATAGAGCCTGAAGTCAGGCAAGTTGATTCTTCCAGTTCCCTTCTTCTTTCTCAAGACTGCTTTGGCTATTTGAGGTTTTTTGTATTTCCATACAAATAGTGAAATTATTTGTTCTAGCTCTGTGAAAAATACCCTTGGTAGCTTGATAGGGATTGCATTGAATCTAAAGATTGCTTTGAGTAGTATACTCATTTTTACTATACTGATTCTTCCAATCCATGAACACGGTATATTTCTCCATCTATTCGTGTCCTCTTTGATTTCTTTCACCAGTGTTTTATAGTTTTCTATATATAGGTCTTTTGTTTCTTTAGGTAGATATATTCCTTGGGCTTTCTATGTATTAGGTTGCAGTTCATTCCACAGGATAAAACCATTTGCACAAACCATTTTCTTTTAAAAATTAATTAATTTATTTTAATTGGAGGCTAATTAGTTTATAATATTGCTATGGGTTTTGCCATACATTCACATGAATCAGCCATGGGTATACATGTGTCCCCCATCCTGAACCCCCCTCCCACCTCCCTGCCCATCCCATCCCTCAGGGTTGTCCTAGTGCACCAGCTTTGAGTGCCCTGTTTCATGCATCAAACTTTCAAGTAGGCTCCCTGCTACTTGGAGGAGTATGTCAGGAAAATGGCTTTGAGGTTCTCAGATGCTCTTTTGTTTAGCTGAGTCAGTATAGCAAGTATCACCTTAAATCTTTCAAAGAATTGTTAAGAAGGATTTTGCACTCTTGCCCTTGATTTTATCTATTTCGTGGAACCATTTCTTACTGTGAGAAGTTTACACTAATTACAGAGAATGGAAATGTGAAAAAGTTTCATTTTCTAACCAAATGTTTCCTGGATCCATATTTCCTCTGCATTATTTGGACACTGTTATTGCTTTAAACTGCTTCTCTTTCCTCATACCCTATTAAAACATTGATACTTTAAACTTTTGCTTGGAAAACATCTTATCCTTGCCTTGTTACACTCAATTGCTCACACAAAATCCAGAACAATCCTTGTAAAAGTTCATGACATGGTCCACAGCTAACTCACATTGTGTTTTTGAGTGAGCTTTAAAAAGTTGTCTCTTCCTGAAGACATCTGCTGACATTTGATGGAAAATTGTAACAAATATATGTATGTGTGTGTTTACAAATGTGAATGGCAGCCCCTGAAGTTGTACAATGCAAAATCTGCATAACTACACCACTGTTTTTACATTATTCCATGCTTAAAGCCTTCTGATGGCTTCTCTTCAGTTAGAAGAAATAAAATTGAAAGCCCCCTGCATGCAGGTGAACTATATAACTAATTCCTACAAACTGATAATGTGATTGGCAAACCAGCTGGATAGACTCTACACAGAAAGATAAAAATGGCCAATAAGTAGATTTTGTCAGAGAAATGCACATTAAAACTCCAGTGAGATAGTTCTATGAACCCACTGGAATGTCTAAAATTAAAAAAGGCTGACAACATCAAATGTTGGACAGGATGTTGCTAAAGGGAATAAAGAAGGATATAACTATTTTAGAAAACTGTTTAGTAGTTTCTTTTCATTTAAAGTAAAAAAAATACACTTACCCTATGACTTAGAAATCCCACTTTTAAATATTTACCCAAGAGAAATAAACAGATACGTCAACGCAATGACTTGTATGCAATAACAGCCAACAAGTGGAAATAATTCAAATAAATATTATTGAAAGTAGATAAATCATTGTGATATGCCCATACATTGGAATACTAATTCATTAGAAGTAAAAATAAACTACTAATACATGAAAAAACCTGGATAAATTTCAAAAAACATTGAGCAAACAAAGACTTCACAAAAGAATATATATTCTATGATTGTATTCATATGAAGTTATAGAATGAGTGAAACTAATCCATGGTAGAAGAAGATTAGACTGCATGCTTCAAGAGGCAAAGTGAAGATTGACTGGAAATGGATATGAAAGAACTTTCAGGGGCAATGGAAACTTTCTATACCATGTTTGAGATGGAGTTACATGGGTGAATGTAATGATCAAAATGTATTTAATTCTCTGCCTAAGATCTGTGCTTTTCACTGTATATAAATTTTATCTAAATTAAAAAAGAATCAATGCCTGGGTCCAGCACAATCCTTCTGGCTATCTCTCTGATCTCATTTTTATTGGAGTATAGTTGCTTCACAATGTTGTGTTAGTTTATGCTATACAGCAAAGTGAATCAGCTATATGTATACATATATCCCTCTTTTTTGAATTTCCTTCTCATTTATATCACCACAGAGCACTGAGTAGAGTTCCCTGTGCTATACGGTAGGTTCTTATATGTTCAACTTAAGACAGAAAACACTGACAAAAACAGACATTCACATATAAAAGTAAGTTTAAAATATTTGAAATAAAAAAGGATCCAATATTTTCACTGGACATGGAGAATTGGTCAGTGGATATAGTTGAGGGAGCTCTTTGGTTGACCTCCTGGGGGTACAATTAATCATTATTAAGAAAATAAATGTCTGCAAGAGTATAGTACTTGTATTAAGTATTGTATACTTAAGATTAAACTAGATGAATTATCCATAAAATATTAATCTCAAACACCACAGGCTACTTCACATTTCATAGAGAGTTCTGGGATTAAGAAAGTGGGACACTGAACTGAACCTCTTCATTATGCAGAAAGATCCTTCTTGAAAAACAGTAACTTGCTCTTAAAATGTGATTCCTGCTTCAGAGAGATGAGTTCTCTAAAGTTTTGACCTAAGCATGTAAGGTAGTGGCTCCATAAAGGAAGTCAGATAATGGATCAAATAGCATATTGTTAAACTATATCAGGAAAAATTAGCATTTTGGTCATCGCATGACATAAATACATCTTGTGCACTGTTGAAATGAAGTAGTTACAGTAATGGATAACATTAGTGATTAGCTGATGCAACTCAACCAACATTTTCTGAGCATGTGTTCCGCATCAGGCAAGACAATATGGATGCAAAATGAACCGGATGTTGTTCCTTGTGCTAGAAAAGCATGCAAGTGGGAGGGAGTTGTGAGATAAGACAGAGATATACACAATTGAGGGTCATACTTGAAGTCAAACTTTGAGATATAACATAATCAGATCTAGCATATGATCAGGAAATGCAAAGACATGTTCTACTTTAAGTGTTTCATCTGTTTTAAAAGGTGTTTAAAACTTAGGAAAGGTAAGGAATTTCAGGCATTAGGGACATCATCATGAAAAAAATGTGCACAGGCAGGAAATTGCATGTATATTGGTGGGATAGTGGTAGCCTACTATGATGAGAACTTAGAATTGGAGGGGAGATGTAATGAGACATAAGGCTGTAAAATTAAGCAGAAGGAAAGCTGATAAGAAGGCTTAGGGCTTAAAGGTTCATCACATTTTCTATAGGAAACCACTGAAGTTTTCTGAGGAGGATAGTGACATGGTCAAATCTGAGTAATAAAAAGTTACCTCCATACAGGTGTGTTGGTTGGACTGCGGGAAGAACATAAAAGCAGTCTGTACAGTTAGCTGTTGACCACTACAAATGATAGTTCCACCAAGTGCTACAGATAATATGTACTCAAGGGAGTAGAGGTACATTTGTATGGGTGTCTTTATACACAGAAAGAGGCATCTACACACACATACACACACACTAGTCTGGCAGAGAATCAGCAAGGCTGAAAGGTAATATATTACAAAGGTTAAGGACATGTCCTTAGAATCAGACAAAAATCTAACTGTGTAACTGTAACTTTCCTTAAGATACTTAAACTATCTAATAAGGAGTTAAAAATAGTTACTTCACAGTTTTATTAAGCTATCAATATAATAACCAATATGGAGGACTTAATATAGAGGTTACCTATTCTGAGTATACAAAAGCTGGGAGCTAATATTACTGCTGTTGCCGATTTGAGATGTTTCCCATGTCAATGAGGAATAACATTTTCCAGAAGCAACTTGAGGTCTACAGTCAAGAAGATAAAGCTCATGGCAATGGTTTTTCACTTTTAACGAAATAAGATCCATACAAAGAACACAAAATCTTCCAAATCTATTCCAAGTTTCATTTTCAGAAATTACTTCAATGAGTAAACACTTCCTAACTTACTTGCAGCTTCACGCTGTACCTACTAATTCATTATGCTTCTCTTGCTCAGGAATGATCTTCAAAACATTTAACACAGCAAAGTTTATCAAACATATTATTTCCCAACTGCTTGAAATTTACCCTACAACAGCTTCTGTGACTCATGGAGAAAGCAAGCTACAAGGTTTACAAATGATTTTTTAACCTTTAAAAAAAACAGAAAAATAACTTTAGTAGAAACAATAACATTTACAAGTAAAAAAAAAAATAAGGCAAATTAAAGAACTCAAAAAAGACAACGAATGCAATTTGTTTTTTACTCTAGTTGTTGACTCACCAAAAAAGCAAGCAACACAACATATTCACGGAAAACAGTAATCCATGAGGGCAAGACTGAAGACTGATTTGGCATAACAGAATCACTCAGTGAACTGAAAGTTGCTTAGTCCTGTCTGACCCTTTGCGACCCCTCTTGGATTTCTCCAGGCCAGAATACTGGAGTGGGTAGCCTTTCCCTTCTCCAGGGAATCTTCCCAACCCAGGGATTGAACCCGGGTCTTCCGCATTGCAGGTGGATTCTTTACCAACTGAGCTATCAGGAGGATTTAATTAATAATTGCTCATCTATGACAAGCCCAATGACGTGGACATTAAAGAATCTTTGTCCCAGACTTCATTGTCCCTGGTAAAGGCTTGGTTTCATAATAGACATCTAGAGCTCTACTTCCCAACTATTCTGCTTCTTTTCATACCCCATAAAGGCACATGAATTTAGATTCATTTCCTCCTCCCTGACTCCCATATTTTCCAGGTAGATGGGGCTGAGGGAGTCCTGGAGAGAGATAGCTGAGAAATAAAACCTTAAATGACATTATTGAATGTACTCTGCTGAACAGATTTCCTCAAAATAGCAAAACAGTGTTTTATCCACTAAACAATCCTGAAATACATCATAAATGTTATAGCTTTAAAACTCTTTCAATATTTTTCTTGGGAAATAATCTATGATCTTTCTCTTTACACCCACCTCAACCTTCCAAGTTGTCTTGTCTTCAAGACAAGCCCCTCATGTATCAAGAACTCCATCACTCATCTACTTGATGACTTCCAAGTATACCCTATACACTTGTTCAAGAACCCTTGCCCAGAATTCTCTTTTTCCCCATGATAACATGTAGGAATAGTTCTTTTGAAATTTCACCAAGTTCCCATCTCTTCCAAAAGGCTTCACAGTGGTTTCTTTTTCTTTTTAAATATTACTATAAGAGTTTATGCTTCTAAAAAGTTAGCACTGATGTAACTTTGCTTTCATAAATACCTGATTTCTCAAGTATTATAAAATCCTAGAAATCAGTAAACACAACTTTTATATTGCTGCATCTCCTGAAATGCCTGGTATAATGTTTATTATATCAGTATTGAGAAGGCAAAAGCAAAGCCTAGCCTTTAACACTTACTACCCATGTCAATTTGAGTACATTGTTTTACCTTTTGGGAACTCTGACTCTGCGTCTGTAAAAATGAGTATAAAAATGCCAATTTCAAAGAGGTGCTGTGAGGACTCACTATGATAGGATATATAAAGGACTTAGACTGGCACTTGGCCCATTGCATGACTTCAGTAAATGATAACTTAAACAGCTTCTGTGTTCTGTACAGTTGAAGTGTGGTAATTATCTTCTCCAGATAATGCATTCAAATTATGTCCTCAATTTGGCCTGTAATTAAAAGCAGAACAACCATCTGTGAGAAAAGTACCTAAATACTTAATGACAGCTCTAATCTACAGGAAGAATAGTTCTTTTTTAAATTAGTTTTTACTGGAGTGTAGTTGATTTACAACATTGTGTTAGTTTCAGGTGTATAGCAAAGGGAACCAGTTTTATGTAAACACGCACATATATCCATTATTTTTTAGATTCTTTTTCCATATAGGTCATTACAGAGTACTGAGTAGAGTTAGTTCCCTGTGCTATACTGTAAGTTCTTATAGTTACCTATTTTACATATCAGTTCAGTTCAGTTCGGTCGCTCAGTCATGTCCGACTCTTTGTGACCCCATGAATCACAGCACACCAGGCCTCCCTGTCCATCACCAACTCCCGGAGTTCACCCAAACCCACGTCCATCGAGTCAGTGATGCCATCCAGCCATCTCATCCTCTGTCGTCCCCTTTTCCTCCTGCCCCCAATCCCTCCCA